>NC_056508.1:29543800-29641664 GCF_014905685.2 Nematolebias whitei | reverse complement strand
AAAGATGGCTGACGGGGCAGCAGACTTACATAAATCATGGGACAGGATGCAGGATACAAGGAGCAGAACAGGCATCACAGTGACACAATGACCAGACAATGAGGGACACAGGCAAACAGACTTAAATACACACACACTAACGAGACTAACACAGAACACCTGTGAAACATCACAGGTGCAGACATCAGAGGGGGAGCAGACAAATATAGAACACTAGAGGGAAACAGAGACCAGGGAACGCACAACTCCTACAGAGTAATCGTCATTCAAAGTCATAAACATTGGTGATTCTGTGTCTCTCAACTGTTTTTAAGAAAAATATGTCATGAATGGAGACATTTTAATGACACTGTCAGTAATCCGGCGTCTCAGGGGGGGAAAGCGGTATGCCACCAACACTATTTGTAGTGGAGGCGGTATGCTGCTGACCTCAACTCGGGATGTCATGGGTTGGTGGGCGGAATACTTTGAAGACCACCTCAATCCCACCGGCACGTCTTCCACTGAGGAAGCAGAGCCTGGGGACTTTGGGTTGGGTTCTCCAATCTCTGGTGCTGAGGTCACCAAGGTGGTTAAAAAGTTCCTCGGTGGCAAGGCCCCAGGGGTGGATGAGATTTTCCCAGAGTTCCTTAAGACTCTGAATGTTGCGGGGTTGTGTTGGCTTACACGACTCTGCAATATTGCGTGGACATCGGGGGCAGTTCCCCTGGATTGGCAGACTGGGGTGGTGGTCCCCCTATTCAAGAAGGAGGACCGTAGAGTGTGTTCCAACTACAGGGGGATCACGCTCTTAAGCCTCCCTGGTAAGGTCTATTCAGGGGTTCTGGAGAGGAGTGTCTGTCAGATAGTCAAAGCTCAGATTCAGGAGGAGCAGTGCGGTTTTTGTCCTGGTCATGGAACACTGGACCAACTCTACACCTTCAGCAGGGTCCTGGAAGGTGCGTGGGAGTTTGCCCAACCAGTCTACATGTGCTTTGTGGACTTGGAGAAGGCGTTCGACCGCGTCCCTTGGGGAACTCTGTGGGTGATACTCTGGGAGTATGGGGTACCGGGCCCTTTGATACGGGCTGTTAGGTCCCTGTATGACCTGTGTCAAAGCCTGGTCCGCATTGTCGGCAGTAAGTAAGGCTCGTTCCCAGTGACAGCTGGACTCTGCCAAGGTTGTCCTTTGTCATAGATTCTGTTCATAACTTTTATGGGCAGAATTTCTAGGTGCAGCCAAGGTGTTGAGGGGATCTGTTTTGGTGGCCTTAGGATTGCTTCTCTGTTTTTTGCAGATGATGTGGTCCTATTGGTTTCATCAAGTCGTGATCTACAGCTTTCGCTGGAGCGGTTCACAGCCGAGTGTGACGCGGCCGGGATGAGGATCAGTTCCTCCAAATCCGAGGCCATGGTCTTGAGCTGGAAAAGGGTAGAGTGCCCTCTCTGGGTTGGGGAGGAGGTCCTGACACTGGTGGAGGAGTTCAAGTATCTCGGGGTCTTGTTCACGAATGAGGGAAAAATGGAGCGTGAGATCAATAGGCAGATAGGTGCAGCGTCGGCAGTGAAGCATGTGCTGTACCGGTCTGTTGTGGAGAAGAGAGAGCTGAGTCAAAAGACAAAACTCTCAATTTACCGGTCGATCTACGTTCCTACCCTCATCTATGGTCATGAACTTTGGGTTGTGACCGAAAGAACGAGATCACGGATACAGGCGGCCAAAATGAATTTTCTCTGCAGGGTGTCTGGGCTCTCCCTTAGAGATAGGGTGAGAAGCTTGGTTATCCGTGAGGGACTCCGAGTAGAGCCGCTACTTCTCCACATCGAGAGGAGCCAGTTGAGGTGGCTCGGGCATCTGGTTAGGATGCCTCCTGGACGCCTCCATGGTGAGGTGTTCCGGGCACGTCCCACCGGGAGGAGACCCAGTGGAAGACCCAGGACACACTGGAGGGACTATGTTTCTCGGCTGGCCTGGGAACGCCTTGGGATTCCCCCGGAGGAGCTGGCCCAAGTGGCTGGGGAGAGGGAAGTCTGGGCCTCCCTACTTAAGCTGCTACCCCCACGACCCGACCACGGATAAGCGGAACAGGATGATGGATGTCAGTAATCGTTGCAGTACATCTACAACTATTAACTTATGGTGTAAACTTTTACTCTCATTTCTCTTCTTTTTTTTTCTCGACTGAACAACATTAAAAACAATCTCAAGACATCTTAAAACTCTAGGAGATGAAGCTTTCTGCATAGCTCTTACTACATTTTACACATTTATATTACTTTTCTGTAGTCAATAAGTTTCTGTAGAGCTGTTTCAGTTTAAAATCATTAGGACAATAATTTAACATCACAACAGAAAATTTATAAATCCTGTATTTTTTATTCATATGGTAAATTTCAAATACCACATTTTAAAATTAGAATAGAAAGCCACATAATTTAGTAAAATATAGATTTATTAATAACAGTCATTTCAGGAGCATTATTATTGCATTCATGAATGTTTTATTGTGTATTAATGACTTAGAAAAATTATTGTCTCATACCAACTAAAATAACACTTTCGTCAAACTGGGATGGGTGTGGTGTTTGTCTTCCTTATACAGCATCAGGACTGGGACAGTCAGAACTGTGCAGATATGTTGCTGCGTCTTTCCGTTCCTTCCTTTGCTATTTTCACACTTCAGCACAGCCAGCTGTTGCTTCTTCATTCATTTACTGTAACACTCTGCAAGAAAGGTTAAACAAACAGAGACAGAGGGAGTTATGTAATTAATATGTTCACACAGATGCTCATGCATTTCAGAGAACATTACACTGATTTATTTTTATTTCATGTTAATAAAATGTAACTATTTGTCACTAAGTGGAGACAAGTTTGCAGAGTCCTGTCCTAACAATATAAAGAATGCATTTGACAACTCACCTTAAAACATAAGACCTGGATTTTGTTGCTTCTTTAAAGACACTGTAGGGAAGATAATTAAAGATGAAAGTTAAATTGGGTCCTTAAGGTAGTAATAACCACTTCAACCAAGATCATTCATTCATTCGATGTTTATTTATACAGGTTAGTCTCACTGAGTCACAGGGACTCATTTACAAGAGAGACCTGTTTTAGATAGACAATCTATAAAGTGCAGACAACAATAAACTACAGTAAAAATGCAATTACAATAAAAGTAGTGTTATAAAAAAATAAATCAAGAGTTTGATATGAAAAAAGTCTGACTGAATGATGTCAAACGCAAACTGTAGAAGCTGGAAAACCTTGGCAACGGTGTTTGCTCAGCAATAAACAGTAGTATTGTCAGCATATAGATGCAAGGATGTGTCAGGAATGTTTTGACCTACATTATTTTTATAAATTGTAAAAAGAGTGGGTCCTAAAACTGAGCCTTGTGGCATACCATTAGTGACCGTTAGGTAGCTAAATGAAGTACCATTATGTCAAACACATTGCCTCCGACCTGAGAGATAGTTTGAGAACCAAACAACAGTGTGATCTGAGAAGCCATTATCTTTGAGCTTGTGGTATAAGCTGTCATGATCCATAGTAAGCTTTGGACTGGTCTAAGTAAAGTGCAGCACAGTAATCCTTAGCATCCAAAGCTTCAACAACATCATAAAAAACCTTTAACGAAGCAGTCATTGTGCTGTGTTGTTTCCTGAAGCCAGATCGGAGGGAAGATAAAATATTAATAATATTAATATTGAATCCAAATAATTCTTGACTTGACTATTCAAGGATCATTTGGGTAGATTGTGTTAGGATTTTTTAAAGATTTCCATTTCTGCAAGACCCAAAGAGTACCCTCCATCAAGGATTATCTGTTCTGGTTTTGTCCTCTTAACCAGCCCTGTCTACTCATTGTAATGTGAAGACTTTGGTTGTATGTCAGAACATCTGGAGTCATTTTTAGAAGCTGATGCTGTCACCCAAAGGCACATCCTGTCTGATTATTAATTTTCCTTCTTGAGAGGATTTTAGCTGTAGCTTAGATTGTTCTTTAAATTAATTTAGTGATTGCTTTTGGAAAGCAGAGGACACTTCAAGACCTCCAGTTTAATAGTTCAATTAAAAGACACTGGTTACACATTTGCTGTGTAATTGTTGTACTAGTCTTTACCTCTGGACATTTTGGTTTATTTCCCCTTTTCTTTGTTAGCTTCTGGAAGAATAACCTCTGTTGGAAGAGAAATGCAGAATAAAGATTATTTTCTAATGGATTTACATAGGATACACCACAACAACACAACCCTGAACAAAGTAAAGATTGGAAGCCTTTGGATACATACGTTTGACCTCCAGTTTGCAGGATACAGCGGCTTCTCCCTGGGCGTTCTTGGCTCTGCAGGTGTACACACCACCATCAAAGCTGCACGGCTTACGGATCTCGAGGGAACAAATCCCCTGGGTGGAAATCTGACGAAACTTGGGGTCATTACCAATGATCATCTGATTCTTTAACCACTCGATCTTAGGCTGTAAGAGGGGAAAAGTTATTTAATAACTTGATATGTTTTTAAACTTTACATGGTGTAAAAACCTATGCTGTGACAAATGAATAAAAACCATCAACCCATGTTTATGACTAGCAACTGTGCGGTTACTTTTATGCCTTCGGTTTAGCACATAATGTTATTGCTGAACAATATAAAGTTCTTTTTACACCAAGTCAACATGGTTTTATTTTTAAAATAGGGGGAGCATTGCATTTGAGTCAGGCAGGTGGTAAAAGTGATAAAGGTGGAAGGAAGGAGCACCCTCTTAAATGGAGAGCAACGCGTTTGTGATGGGAGGAGGAGACACCTCAGTCACAGACAACCTATCAGCACAATCTAAAATGTATTGCGTCTTTTAACAGCTGACAGCATAAAAGTGCAACATGGACAAACAATATCACTCGTTATTTAATGCAGGGTATGTGATTTATTAAAATTACATACTGTACAATTAAATTTACACTTTTCTAATCATGGGGGTCCAAGTTTATGGAAATACCCATGCACTCTGAACATACACTTCAAAACTGTCAACAAATATCCATAAAATACATTCAGTGCTAAGTGATAAGTATTGTTTTCAGATTAAACATTACAAAACAGACTAATAAACATTTAAGCTGCTGTAAAGCAACAACCCATGATTTCTACCTTCCACGTTACCCTTCTTTTGCTTTTCTCACAACACTCGCTTTTATCCAAAGCTTGCTTTAGTGTTAATACTGCTCAGACTATAAATGAACCATGAGCACCAAACCAGAAACCTGACATCCTTCCTCTTTTTGTTCTTTCATTATTAAACTTAATCCAAGTTTGGAAAAGTTACATTGCCAGTGATTCAATGAATCAAACCAAAAATGGTCATCATGTCAAACACTAAAGCTCACAAACTCCCAGCATGTGTTAGGGCTGTCATTGCAAGCGTGCAAGTATGCTAACATTAACACATAGCTCAAAGTGCCATCAGCGGCTATGCACTGTCTAAAATGACTGCAAGCACTTCCTGCAGACATGTTATTCAAATAACAGAGTTAAGTGGTTAAACCAAGACAGTGTGAACGAAACGATTCATCCCCTACTTTTATGTCAGTGGACGAGACAGAGATTGTCTTTGACACTGATAAAGGAAGAGTCTGGACTGGTGGCAAAAATAGGACCTACTGTGATACGGAAACATATCCATGTTAACATGACAGTCCATCGAGCTTAACTTCTTATCTGTCTCTTTTGTGTGCTCTGCTCCTCTCTCAGCTTCTAATGTTGTCCCTTCTCTGTGTGTGACAACTCTTTATCAGAGACAGATGGACAACTTATCAGTCTACTGGCTTTTCTGCTGTCCCTCGTCAACGATGCTCCAAAATCTATAGCACAGAGGAAAGCAGGCCCAAGAGGTGAATATATACAGCCCACCTGGAATGGGATTTTGGTGGACTGGTACCATTTTGTGAGTATATCAATAAATTCAAGGACAAATGGTACCACTAGTCCGTTACTATTTATCACCTGTTTGACTACCTTTGAGCTTAGAACAAGAGTTGCCCTGAAAACCACAAGTAAATGATGAAATAAAAACATTTAACTGAAAATTTCATATTGAGAAGGAACTTGCACAGAATGTGCTGTTGCACTTTATTTCTTAACTATATTTATTTAGCTGTGGCGTTATAAAACAGCTTTACTGTGCACATCTAGCATCTTACCACACAGTAAAGCTGTAGCAGAAGGGTATAATAACCTTAACTGTGAGATTAGAGGGGGCACCTGAAATAATCACATTAGTTCATTTGAACAGATAAAGTGCAAAATGAAGTGAGCAATAGAGTCATGGCTGATGTCGTCAGAACAATGGAAATAACTGAAGCTGCTGTAAAATAAGAGGTGTATCTTAGTTTGGTTTCAAATATTTATGAACTGTATGACTTAAGGGCTCAGCTTCATACCCTAATGATGCATATTAATAAGTCATATAATTAGGTTTTCTTTTCAGTTATAGAGTATTGTCAAATATATCATTAAGTATCTGTACTGATAAGAAATAAAAAATGTAATTTATGAAAAGAAAGTTAGAAAATTTACTTAAACAGGACTTTTTTGATCAATGCACCTCTGAGCACTGACCTTGGGACTTCCTCGAACAGAACACAGCAGCTTGGTTGTGTATCCCACGGTGGCTGCACGGTCGATGAGGGGGGTGGTGAACTTGGGTGCCTCACTGAAGTCATGTTCCTGGTACCCAGGAGGTTTGTACACAATACCTGTATTACATATAAAATTACATCTGAGTATCATTTATTAAATACTGATACAATACTAACAAAAGCCTTTATGAAACTTAAACTTATCATTAGTGGTTCTTTACAAGTGACCACTCTATGGGACATTTGAACACAATGATTACCTTTAACTTTTTATGAAAGAAAGGGACATATTTATTCTAAAAAAAATAATTGTTAGCTGTGGTTGATATTTAATGTGCACATGTTTTGTTTGCTGTGAGGGCAATTGGATGGTCTTTTTTTTTACATATTTGTACAGTTTGTGCACATTTTACTAGGAGAACAAATATTTATTATTGCCGTGTGAGCAAGTCGAGGAATATTTTCAACATTTTATTGTGAAAAAATCAGGTGAAAATTGACAGAAAACTTGAAATTGAAAATGCCTTCTCACATTATGCTTCAAGCTGAAGTCTACAGGCTAAGACTCAAATATAGCCTAGCTTAGATAGCCCCAATAATACTAGAACACAGATGTAGCAGCAACTCCAGTAAGCTGATGGTCATCCAACACCAAAGGCGGAAGATGAAAACACGTGAAGTTAACTAAAGCAATTTCTTTAACATTTATTTGACCAAAAATCCATTTGATTGATAAAAATCAAGGAAGGTACAATATGACTTTTTTCCTTTTAAAAACACATTATTGTTGCAACTCTGTTATAGATTGTATGTGATCAAACTGTATCATTCTTTTGGTATTCAGCCAGTACTTTTAATGTACAAAACATAAAGCCATCTGACACTTAAACCACACAGTCTACAAAATGCACAGACAGATGGTCATTTCTCAATATGAGTAAATATAAAACTCACCCACACACACCCCCATACACATACAAACATGGCACTGCAAGAGGTTGTAATGGTTTCACATGGTGTTAAATTCATGTGAAAGCTGAACACCGGCCAAGAGTGTTACCCACTCAGGTTTACAAGTAATTGCCAAGGTCATTTCAACTCCTCAAGCGATCGCTTTAAACACTTACAGACTAACTGCAGCTCATTATTGTGTCCAGCAGGGCTGCAGCCCAGTCACTACACCCATCTTCATATAAACAATCAAATCCAGAGCATAAAAGTAAGACATGTAAAGTCACCTGTTTTCTGGATTGTGGCCGTCTCCTTGGTGACAGCACTCATCTCGCCCCGGCCCACTTGGTTCTCAGCGAACACCCTGAAGAAGTATGAGTTACCCATGACGAGGTCTGAGATGGTGACAGACAGTCGGTGGTAGTGCTCCAGCACTGTGAACCATTCCTGCAGAAGGTGGGCACACAATGCGGGTGTGTAAAATTAAAGTTATTACTACAACTGATCCAGTTTGGTAGTTTTGTGACCTGTTTAATTAGTTGCTTTTTATTTGTTTGCTTCTTTATCTGACTTTCTAGCAAAATCTCTCAAAACTCTCAGTCAGAATTGAATGAGCATCTACATTTAATGAACAACTCAATTCAAGATAGCTGCCACAACTAATGGACAAACACAAACAACGCATACACACACAAAAAAAAAAAAACTCATTTATGTTTGGTGGACAATATGCATTCCTTCAACTATTTCTAATTTTATGTAAAGCTGTTCTTATAGTGAGCATGTACCATTGTTTTCTGATCAGCCTTCTGGACAGTGTAACCAGTGATATCTGAGTTGCCATCATCCTTGGGGGGAGTCCACTCCAATGCAGCGTTGAAGCCCCATGTATCTACCAGCTTCATGCTTGCAGGAGCACCAGGGAGCTCTGCGGACATGTACTTTACTGTCAGTATACTATAAAATATTCATATCATAACCTTAATGTAACACAAGATAACACAAGTTATTAATGTGAATATCGTTAGAGGTGAAATCTGCTGTTGGAGCAAGTTGCCAGGTTCAGATCCAAGAAGTCAACATGTCAGCTTCATCAGGAAGGTCAAGTAAACATGCTGAATCCAAATATTTCTTGTTTATAAGGTCCAACTATGTCTCATATATGACTCACCTACAATCTGAAGGGTGAATCTTGCTTTGTCTTCAAAGCTGTCCACTTTAACCATGATTTCATAAACACCAGAGTCCTCCCTCTGACCGCCGCGAATAAACAGGATGCTGTCCCTGTCAGTGCTCCTGATGTTGACTCGTTTCGTATCCAAAGGCTGACCATCCTTGAGCCAGGTCACTACAGGTTTGGGCTTACCCTGAGAAGTGGATTCAAACAGCCCAAAATAAAAAGTTAAATGTAAGTTTTTATCTGGGAGAGGCTTTCATTTCTGTGTGCCAGCTTACTATAAATGGGATGACCAGGTTGATCTGCTCCCCAACCTTCTTGATGTATCGGGACCTGAGAGCTCGAGGCAACCGGATCTTGGGTCGATCTGAAATGTGCAGGCAAACACATTTATTCCCTGTCTCATCCACCTATTACTTAAATTCTTATATATTTGAAGTCACTCATTTTCAGCATTCACTATAATTACCTGCCAACAACACACAGAGAAACAAACTTTGTGGTGTAAATATCTAAGAATCATATTAAACTTTTAAAGTTTCAGAGTGGATGAACAAAACGACAGTATCTGGGCAGGGAGAGAAGGAATACAGGAAAACCCTAAATTCATCAGCTCCTAAAATAGCTAAGGTGACAAGAACGTCTTGGCTGAGACCTTGCACATGCACCCTTGAGTCATGTGCAAAGACTCTGCTAGAAGACGTCACATCCAGAGTCAGTTACAACGAGTGCCACTCGGTTTTTTCCTGTGAACAGAATCAGCTGCGTGAAACTGCATCGTGTGGGACTTAGTGCAACATCCACACCGTCAGTATGCAGGCTGGTTTTGCTCGAGTATCATGAACAGCATCCTTTACATGATTCTGCATAAGCAGCAAATGTCTCAAAAGCTCTGTGGGCTTAAAAGAAATATTAACTCGTCTCCCTCCTGGTGTTTCTGCTGGTCATCTGAAAACACCCTCCGAGCTCACTGGCTTCCCCTTCATCTTCCTCTAACAGCTCTATTTTCTCCCTGTCTTGCCCAGCATGTCTTATCAGCCCTTGTCCTAAACATTTGTCACCATATCATTGTTGCCAAAGCCAGGATCCGGCTTCTGAAGCCATCGTTTCCCAGGAAGATCAGGTCTGCCTCCAGATTTAACTCAAACACTGATCCCTGATAATCAGCAAACCTGCCAGCAATGCTCAGGAGCGTTGCTGGAATTATAACATCCAGCAGCAACTGAGTGCTACTGGAAACAATCTGTAATCTGTCTTTGTCTCTGGATAAAAGGTCTTTGTGTGTGGGCTATACATGTAGTAGTCTTTCAGCACATGTAGGACAGTTTGTCTTCATCAGCTTGTGCATGTGGCGGCGTGACTGACGCAGAGCTGAATATACCACCCAGAATCCATCAATTAGGTTCATGTTTCACTCCTCTCAGTTGTCCAGCACTTCTGTTTGTATGACCGCACTTGCCCCTCAAAAGGTTTTTCATGTGTTGCCAGTGGTTTGAATCACAACCAGGAAACACAGAGACAAGAGCTGTTCATGTGAAAGTGAATGTCAGCTCAGGCTGACACCATATCAAGGCAGTGTAGTGTTTGGGCCTTCAAACACACTGAATGTGCATTTAAAGCTGTATCTATTATTACACCTTAAAGCAGGAGCAACAGAAGTAAATGGAGGACCATCTCTCTTAAAACAGAGATATTTCATTGCAATGAAATTTCTTCCTGGATAAATAAAAGACATATGGAAGAGTAAAGCAAAAATCATATTTAAAAAAGAGAAATGAAGAAAAAAAATGTTACGTTAAAGACAGTAACCATTATTCATCTGTAGCACTTGTTGGTGTTGCTCAAACCCAAGACATACCAATCAAAACCAATGCAGTCATGTTCTTGTTTTTAGTTTTTTACACCGTCCTACAACCTAGCAGGTTTTTTGTTACTTTTTCTTTTAAATACCGTTTTATTTTCACTTGTTAAAAAAAAAAATCTCAATTTGTATGCATCCTTTATGATAGCCTATTATTGTCTTTGTTGTCCACTGTTGACCTCACTCTGTGTTAAAATCAGGTCTCTCTTGTAAATGAGTCCCCAAGACTCAATGGGATTAACCTGTATAAATAAAGGTTGAATGAATATGCTTATATATTTTTAGTGTTTTGATATTCAAGTGGAAAAAACTCACTGTATTTCAAACTAATTTTTAAGGTGATGCAAATAATTGTTCTTAACTGTAATTGTAAAGGTTGAAAATTGTGAGACTGAACTGACATGAGTGCTCATTTGAAGAAAAAAAACAAGAAGAAATTCAGAATCAATGTCATCTGGCGGTAATTATCCAGTAGATATTGGAAATGAATGGCTATCGGCCGGTAGCTCTCACCCAGATAGTCGCTAAATGCTTTGAAAAACTGGTCATGACCCACATCAAAACAACCATCATCATCAACGAGGACCCTCATCAGTACAGTCGATCAACAGAGGACACCATCTCCTCTGTGGTCCACACTGCTCTCACTCAATTGGAGCAGATGGACTCCTACGTTCATATGTTCTTTGTGGACTTCACATCTGCTCACACAGACTCAGGTTCATGCTGATGTTGTTTTGGCGTATTGTTTTTGTACCATTAGTGCTTAGTGCATTCTTAATTTAGTGAATGTAGTTTATTCTAGTAGTTCAAATAGTAGAAATAGCAGTAGTAGTTCATGTCTCGGATCTGACTGCTGTTCTTCTTTACAATTTGTATTTTTGTTGGATGTACCGGTAACTGGGACCCTGTGTACATAGTTTTGTTCCACCTCATATATCACATAAATTCCTAAACACAGCAAATATACATACATACATACATATATATATATATATATATATTAATATATAATATATTAATGTCACAAAATAACAACGTCTATCAAGTTCCATAGCTCCCATGTTAAATTAGGTGTGTTCACTTTTTTCTCAAGTAAAGTTGAAGGAAACTTTCTCAAAGCAGCGTAAAGGATCTAATTTGAAACAACTGTTTTGGGGACTAAAAAATTAGGTGATGACATACAGTCAATTGGTTGTTAAACAGTGAGTAGTATATGCTTTTTAAACAGAATTTATATAAAAAAATAAAGAAAGAAAAAGAAAAAGAGTGCTATTCAAGATTTTATTTTGTATCACCATGCACTTAAAGACACATGACTGATGATCCCTTCTGTAGGCAATCAAGTTTAAAACTTGGAAAATGTCTGAACTTGAACTGAAAATATTTCCATTTGTATTGACAAAAGACAACTCAGTCAAAGATACTGTGTTGATAAAAACACCGTTACTAATTAAGACAATAATGAAGGCAATATCTGATAAGAATTTTTCTTTAAATGCACTCTTCCACAAATACAGATGTTTGGATTTCTATGTCAAATCAGGCAAAGTGAGAAAAATCTTTAGGAACTGCAATAGGAGGAAAAAGTTAGGAAGAGTTCTTGTGCATCTTTTTTTTAGACAACTCTTCACATCTGAGTTAAATAAAACCTTTTACTTCACGTCCTTTAGCCCCCCCCCCCCCCCCCCATCCCCACCCCTGCATGTATTAAGTCACCTAACCAAACCTGTGTGACAAATTAGACAGGCCAGAGCAGCCACTGTTATAAATACACTGGCAGGGAGTCTGCAGTGACAAGGGTAATGTCAGTAAATTACACGACAACCAAAAGGCTCATTACCCAAATGTTTTCTTTGCTCGACTGATGCTGCCATTAAATCATCCTGGAGACTGACAGCAGCAGACCCTTCGAGGACGGATCATCTCACTGCAGCACTCAGGACTGATGGAACTTTCGTCAGTATCGTCTGAGCTCAAAGGGATCCACTGCAGTGTTTGAATCTCACCCAACGGGGCTCACTTTTATTGAATATGGGTCATTATGCCATTCACGCAAGGACCATTTTAAAATACTTATAAGTTGTTTAAAGACATTTATTAAATTCAAATACATTTCCAACTGGTTATAAACACTAAATTTAGGAATTAAGAATTAGTTGCTGTTTTAAAGAAAAAGAAAAATCACTTTTAAATCCGAACTCTCGGTGGTCATTTGTGCTGAAACCTGCATGTGAAGGTTTCAAAGTGAGGGCTTGATTTACAGCTAATGAAAGCACCTGTCAGCACCTGCAGGGTTTATGTGCAGTTCATCTGAGGCTGGCACCTAATACCACCTCCACCTTTGCTGCTTGCAGCCAGAGTATTTTAAGGATCAGTCATAAGTTAGAGCTATCGGAGAACTCTTGACAGACATTTTATAAGTTGGCTCTACACCATAGAGATTCAGAACTTTAGGAATTTCTGCACAGGACATGTCATACAGTTAGCCTTGCAGCGCAACAGATTATTTAGGTGACGCTTATTGTAAAAATAAGAAAAACTTAATAAGTTAGAAGTCCTTGACCCAAAGTGGTGTGATGTGTTACTCACCAACTATTTCCCGAATGGGCACAGGCTCGGGAAGCACACCGGGTTCACTTCGCCCTCCAGAGTTTACAGCCACCACGCGCACACGCAGCACGTCACCTGCTGTCAGGTTCCTGATGCAGAAGCGGTTAGCTGGGGTCAGCTCCTCATTAGCTACAATCCACTCAGTCGCTGCAGGGAAGCAGAAGATTTATGCCTTTTAGGAGCAATTTACACTTTTAAGTGTGTTTGCATTACACGTGGTTAAAAGAACAAGGTGTGAATTAGCTCATGGGTTAATTTCTCATTTCCAAAATGTTAAACACTTCTCAATGGGGCATGTTAAGTGGTTTATCACCTGTCGACACACAATTTCACAAACAACCTGCCCATAAAGAGTACAGTAAGAGCCAACATGATGACATTCTAGATGGCACGCATGCCATCTGAGCAATAGAGCACTTCTAAATGTGGTATCAAGGGATACAGTGAGAGACAGCCGCTGAACTGATGCCTGCCGTATACGGTCTACACCCAGCAATGAATCTGTCTGCCCTCTGACACTCTGGGGACAGGTGCAGCTACTCAACATACACACACAGACTTACCTCCATCCTTACAGTACTCGACAGCGTATCCATTCAAGCCAGACTCTCCCACAGTCGCTGGAGTTGTCCACTGAATGGTGAGGCTGCAGTCGTTAACATCGTCCACAGACACATCCAGAGGAGCACTGGTGGGAGCTGTAAACAGTGAAGTCATCACTATGAATGATAAGCTGGAGAAACAGGGAAATGTTCTCATTTCTGCAATCTGAGAAGAATATGCCTTATGAATCATTCTGCAGATTTTGACATAAAAGGCATTTGTCTTGTTTTGTTCATGTGCATTTTTTTTTTTATTTTGACTGGGCTAACCAAGCTGGCAGATATGTTGGTGTTACCTGCAGGAGGAGGAGGTGTAGGGGCTTTAGGTGGCACCTCAACTGCATCAGCTTCTGCAGGCGCAGCTGTAATTCAACAAGCAGGAAGTCAACCCAGAGCATCTTTTCCCACAAACTCAGACTGCAGAGATAACTAACTTAGTAGTCACTCCATCACCATTTGTAACACAATGACCATTTTATGTGTATTAATGTTGTGTTTTGTACGTTTACCATCCGTTGGAGCATCTGCAGCTGTAGCAGTATTATCTTCAACAGTGGGAGCCGAAGCTAGCATTAAAATGCAGTTAGAGAAGCCAAGAAAACATAAAACTGGTGCATGAAATCAACATGTCTTTTTGCAAATTTGATCAAAGACTACATGGCATAAAGCTGACAGAGAGAAACACAACAGATGACAGGCAGTAAACACAAATAGTGTGATGTGTGGCACATGCCAGTCAGCAAGTCTTATATTACAGCTTGTGTGTGAGTGTGTGTTGACTCATAAGTTTGTGGTGGTGAACCTGCTTCTTCCTTAGTGATATCAGCTGAAGTTAGAGGCTGAGGTTAGCAGGCAAAAATCCCTAAACCCATCAACGATGACAACCACCATTGAAATACAATATGCTAATAAAAATATTTGCATGAGAGCAAAACAGGAGGCATTATGCTGCTTGAAACAAAACCATAAACATACAGACATCAGACATTAAATATACATGAAGCAAACATCAGGGGTGAGTCCAGCTATTTACAGCCCACAGACATCACATGCATTCTGCTCCTCTACTTGTTTTATTTGCAACTGTTTCTGCAAG
Source organism: Nematolebias whitei (assembly GCF_014905685.2). NCBI lineage: Eukaryota > Metazoa > Chordata > Actinopteri > Cyprinodontiformes > Rivulidae > Nematolebias > Nematolebias whitei. The sequence goes on along the minus strand of NC_056508.1, from coordinate 29,626,744 downwards.
GAAAAGCAATGTTCTTTGTACCTGCAGACTTTTAAATGGTCTCCATGTGAACTGTCTTGGCACATTAAGGAATCAACAACAGATTCTGAAATAAAACTGTGACTGAAAGGCCTCTCACAATTCTAAGTACTTTTCTATTGTGTAAAATTGCAAAGCATTAACCGTCAATAAACAAAATACTTATTGTTGGCTTTAAACTTAAAGCTCAGCAGTAAATAAAGGCTTCGTTTGACAGGATTGGGCATTTTGATTTTACAGCTGAAGCTGTTTTTAGTTATCTGAGCAGCCTTGACATCCTTAGTCAATAGTCTGCAGCTTTTGGTATCGACTCTAAAACTCAGACTCCTTTGCAGTTTTTAGGGGCTTTGTAAATGAAGATCAGATAACTTGCAGCATGACTTTGGCACTGATACAGCTGCATGTTAGTGTAGGAAACAATCTTGCATAAAGTTTTGTTTATGTGCACATTTAACAGGGTGCATGCATGATATTAAAAAATATAATTCAGCCTTTGGTAAAACATTCTGTGTGACTTTAATAATCATGTTGAAGATGACAGGTTGTGGTATTGATAAGTATAATACAGACAGATCAACCTCCAAGAGTCATTCAATGCACGTCTAGACGACTTTAGAAAAACTAATTGATTGTCATTTCTTATTTTTCTAATTCTAAATGTGAACAATTGGTCTCCTTGTTTTCTGTGAGGTGTTCAGATACCTGGAGTTGTTGCTTCAGCCGTGCAGTTCTCCTCTGCAGGAGCCTCTGGAGCTGCTTCCCCCCCGGCTGCAGGAGCTGCCTCAGCCGGTGTCTCAGCAGGTGGAGCGGGCTGAGGCTCCGGGGCAGGCTCAGGTGTCTTCTCTACAGCCTTCTTGGCTGGAGACTTTTTAATGGGAGCAGGTTTGCTCGGCATAGTGCTGACAGATTTGTTCTGTTTCAGGACCCAGAGCAGTCCTCACTAACACAGATATGTATACTGGGAGAGAGAAAGAGAGAGAGAGTTGGAGGGTTTGTGGAGAACTCCACCCATCATCAAACCCTCCCACTCACTTCAGTCACATCTGTCTGTGTCCACTTGCAGACCACATTTCTGTGGATGCCCATTCCAGCCACAAAAAATAAAAAAAGATCATGACATGCTGTGACTTAACATCTCATAACCTTGAGATGCAAATTGGTAACTCATAAATACTCTATGTATTATGAGATGCTAAATTGTAATTTTGAGCTTGTCCCTCCTCCATCTATCCATTTTATTTACCTTTTTTCCCTGCCTTGGTCTTGGGGAGCTGCTGCCTCTCCCCAGCAATAATTCATGGGCAGTGTATGCCCTGGACAGGTTGCAAGTTCATTCTCAAAGTTAAGACTTCTGATTTTTTTAAATAAAGTGGCAGGAATAAGCTTCTACAAAACACTGCAAATGATGCAGTCTGATGAAAGAAAGAAGAAAAAATAGAGGCTGTACTGCAATTTATCTTCCAAATAGACATTCATACAAATTTTTAAAAATCTGTTGGAATAGACCATGCTTTCTATTATTATAAGCTTTTTAAACATGAACTAATGAGAAACATCAGCTCTAGGAAAAGTTTCCTATTTAATAAATTTACTTTGACTTTCATTCTGAGTAGGTTTTAAATTGTATACTGTTGCCTACAGTGATGTTTATCGTGAATTTTCTTAGACCATTTTTCTCAAAATTATATTTTTGTTTTAGGTTTAAACATCTCTTCCTGCTTTTTAGATTTGTAATCAAAGTTTATTTATTTGTTATTTAAAAAAATGATATGGCTTTATTTTCAGCATAATAGGCTAACTATCTATCTATCTATCTATCTATCTATCTATCTATCTATCTATCTACTACTTTCATGTAAAAATTGTATGCTATAATAAAAATTACAAAAATTAACTTCTGGACCTCTCATGTGTCGAAACCAGCCTATGTGTTACTTTTTTGGTTTGGTATCATTTTATTTGCATAATTATCAATCAATCAATCAATCAATTCAACTTTATTGTCCATAACATTCAATGAAATGGAGATTTGTCTTTGACATATGGCTTATAAAACAAAATAAAAATGTGATTAAAACTCTAAAAAACTTAAAACCAAACTTTGCTAAATCAATTTAAAACATTCAGTTAAAACCATTCTAAAATACACAATACATTAGAATATGAAAACATCTTAGCAGACAGTGGTTTGTTATGTGAGGCTGCGTTTAAATAGAACCTTGTTAAGTACATTCACCGCAGAGGGAACAAATGACTTTTTGTACCCGTTTTTCTTTGCTAAAGGAACCAGGAGTCTTCTACCAGATGGTACCAACCTGAATAATGGTTGCAGTGGATGAGTTGGGTCATTGTAAACCTGGATTGCCTTTTTTTCCAGAACCTGACTGTACAGGTCTGTAAGTGTCATTTGTTGATGACCAATGACTTTACTACCTTGTCTGACCACCCGGGACAACTTGTTCCTGTCTCTGGCTAGGAGGTTCCCATACCATGAGACAATATTAAATGAAACAACACTTTCAACCAGTGACCTGTACACCAACTGCAAAGTAATTTTGCTTGCATTAAAGCTCCTTAGCTTATACAGAAGGTGGAGACGCTGTCTAGCTTTTTTGTAAATATAGTATATATTATAATATAATATGACGTAATATTGTACAACTTAAAAATACCCTGCAACATAAAAACATTTGTTCTAAAATATGAAATAATCTTGTTTTTCTCTCTATATATAATTGTTCTAAAAATCTGAAATCAGTATCGTCTTATGGTCAATAAAATGCACACCTACAAACAACAGGACAAGTGGTGGTGTGAAAAAATGACATGATTTTTATTATGTCCAGTGCTTGAAGTTAGACATATGGGACTTGATGTGGTTACAGAGAGATGACGGGAACTGTTATTAAGCCCACTTTTAAGCCAAGGGCTCCATCCTGTGGGAGGAAGACAAGAAAGCCACAGAGGACGCTCTTTTTCTGCATACGTAGGCCAAGCTTCTCTTTGAGCTCTCATCACTTTTGTGATTGTTGTCGCAGACGCCGTGACTATTTACAATGTATACATTAGCGGTGTCATGTACAAAAAAAAAAAAAACTTTACAAACATTTAAAAAAGGAAAAAGAAAGAAAGAGGAAGATATCCAGTTTAAAAAAATCTCTCTGGTCAGGTTTCACGCGTGGTAGGTCCGATGAAAACAAAGGATTCATGCATCTCAAGCTCTCAATCTGAAATCTGTTCTTACATTGCTTTCCTGCAACTCCCAAACAATGTTTTTTTTTTTTTTTAAGATCAATAATGTGTCAAATTGCACCCAAGCAACCCAGCCATGTCACATACTCTCATTCACTGCAGAAGTAACCAACTCACACATCATCTTCACTTACAGCATATCTACTTGCCGAAGGTCCAGAAAGGTCAATAAACCCTCTACACACAAACATGGGCATCAAGGTGATGCCATTTAAGGGACATCAGAGTAGGTGAGAGGAAGTAATCACATTTCCTCTGAACTCAGGCCTTCGAGTGGCAGATCCATGCATCTTTAGGCCAATTTGTGTTTCAGGCACTGATTAGACTTAGGCATCATGTTTCTACTCTACACCAACACCTTCAGCGGAAAGGAACAAAACATCTGGACAGCTTTATGGCAATCTGAGGTACTTCAGGGTTAAACAGTTCTCTATTTCCACCGACTTCCTCCCCCAACAGACGTTTCTTCCTTTTATCACATAACAGTCAAGATATGAGCAATAAATACTGCAGTTTCCTAGTTTTTAAACAAATATTTTGTGCAAACAAATGAAGGAATATAAAAGGAAGGAAGCCACTTGTTCATAACTTAATGTGTGACAAAAGAAATATGGGGAAAAACGACAACAAAAAATATTTTAATAACGTGATGAAAAGCAAAAAGGAAGGAAAATGGTTTGCATGTCTTTGAACGCGTCTTCTCTACTTCTTCTTGTGGGATGATGCATGAACAATGAACCAACAGTCATGACGGTGTGCCTCGCTCACACTCTGAGACATGCGTGTTCGTAAAGTAGAGAAATCAGTACAAAATCCTACAAAAATTGAGACTTTGAAAAGTGGTATGCTTAGATTTTACACGAGAAATACAGAACAGACTGTCTGAAAGCCAGAAATGGTAGTCTTGATCAACAAGCCGTTATTGTCTCAGTGTTGCACTCCAGTCATGGGATCAGTCTACTGAGTCCCCTGATGAAGTTATTTCTCTTTACAGATTCACACTGAAAGTGATCCATGCAGTTACCCAAACATGCATAATCCTCTGAAAGCTTCACAGTTCTGATTATTTGCTCTTTCATTAACAAAATGAAAAAAATAGCTGAGTTTATAAAAGAAAACATTCAAGGCCGTGTGTCAAATCTAAGCACCATTAACCCCCCTTCCCCCCCCCAAAAAAAACCAACCAACCAAACAAAAAACAAAAAAACAACAACACTAAGACAGTATTGCTGCTGCTCTCCACCGGATTTACTCAAAAACTGCAACTTTTTGGGCCCAACTGGCACCCCCTTTCTTTGACACTTTCACTGACACAGCCCTTTAAAATCCAATTTTCACATATAGAAAATAAAGTGCATTTGGACTGTTGACAAGTGACAGCTCTACTTGTTGGGGGCAGCCAGACACAGGTTCTTTAACTACCGAAGAGAAGTGTGCACCTTCAAAGAAAACCTGTGAGCGCCTGCAGTTGAAGCGTTTGCTGCGGCTGAACCAAAATAAAAGGGAGCAAATGGATCCTAATAAACAACGTTACAGGTAATATTTTGCATCATAGTATTCCAGTCACCATGCACTTGCAGATTAAACAAAAACCCATCTGGGACAAACTGAGGCACAAGGAAAGATCACCTCCAAGTCTGCGTCTTTCCCCAAAGTGATCCTCACAGCTTCACATGAAAGCAGTTTTATCGTCTTTCCAATGTTCTGAACACAAGCTAAACTCAGTCCCTTTTTACTGCTGTATTTGATCACTGGGCACCGAGTAAAGTTCACAACAGAGTCCTCTGAACACTCACTGGGATTAAGCATGTATCTGCAATAATACAAAGTTGGTCATTTTAAGTTGCTGCGGGCTGTTAGCTCAGAGAGTAGTCTGTAGAGTGGGATCCAGACAGCCTTCCCGCTCTGGAGACTCGATGTAGTTGGCCGACTCTTGGAGTTTCAGCAGCATGGCCATCTGGAAGGCAGGTGGAAACACAGAGGCACAGTGAGTCAGCCTGCACATTTTCCTTTATAGGGCTGTTACATTAAAGATACCTTCAAGTGTTGAGCATTTTTTTAACTAACACCGTGCAGCCACTTCTATAATATCAATAATTGAGCAATCACAGAAAGTGCTGTATGTGCATCATAATTTTTTTACTATAAAAACTAATGAGTTTTAGAAATTTTAGAAATAAATTTCTAGAACTAATGGATGTTCTAGAATATGCAGCTCAGTGTTGTTCTGTGATCCATCACTGGTTCAGGCGTTTTGAAAAGAAAATTACAACTTTGCTAAATTAAAGAGATATAACATTTTTTTTTAAACCAAGATTCTGTGGGAAAATTCTGAACAATCAACATCTTGCTTGCAGAAAGCTCTTTGAATGACCACAGTTTGAGTCCCGAGCTGGGCCAAGTCAAAAACTGGCAGCTTAAAAACAACACCAATCTCAAAACTTCCCTAGCCATTTATGTAAGTGGCATTTTATTAGCCCCTTTGTTGCATCAGTGTTATTTTAGCAGAAATGCTATGATATTCCTGCTGAAAGTGTCCCAGGCTGCAAGGTAAGTGCTGCAATTATAATATTTCTATATGATTTAGCAAATAATCATAACATTTTATGTGAATAATTGTGCAATGTGACAAGAACAGCAATGTAAATGTTTATAAAATAGTTTTCACACAAGTTGCTGACAACCTTTGAGATTGTAGTTGTTTTAAAATGGCAAACAGACTAGCCAGTAGCTCATCAGTCTGGTCAAAATTAAACTTGTCTTCAGCAAACTGAGGTCATCGGAAGAGCTATCTACAACAGGCAAGACATTAATTGTTCATAATTTTCCCAAAGAGCTACACTTTAAAAAGTATAAATCAATGCTATAAGTCCTAAACATGAGTTTACTGTTCTCAGTTTTTAAATTATCATCTATCTTCTAAAATGCTCCCTCACCAGCGGGTCTGACTCCAAAGAGCTGGGCGGAGGTGAATCTTTGGGCGACTTTTTCTCCTCGGTGGGCAGCCCTACGCTAGGAGGAGGTAGGTGGAAGAGCCTGGACTGGTCCTGTTGTGCATTGGGCCAGGGGAGAGTGCCTCTCACCCACTCCACTGGGTCCTCCCACACTGCTTTATGACCGTGTACCTGAGAGAACGAACACAGGGTTGTTGTGGAACTTGTAAATTTGTTGAAAGCCTTCGTGTCACACATCTGAGGATTGTGTGCTCACCTTGATGCCGTCTCTGGCTCCTTCCTGCAGGTATGGTATGATGGAGTGGTTCCACAGGTCAATGAACCACTGCCGGAACTCTTCCACTGACACGGGGCATGACAGAAAGAAGCAGGGGCCTGAGGAAGACAACACTTTGTTAAAATCGGATAACTTCTGACACAGTTAAGACTTTTCTGACCCTGCGTCCATGTATCTCACCTATGAGGAAGTCTGAGGTGCTGTGCTTCTCCAGGAAGGTGTGCAGGTGGTACCAAAGCTGAGGGATCCAGTCGAGAACGTGGAGAAGCTCCTGGTGGTGAGCTGAGAAGTGCCCCTCTTCATGGTAAGCCTCTGCGGCTTTCCGGTGCAGGTACCTTAGCAGGAACCCATTGGCTGGTTCCACGTTGTTAGAGAACGTGACCATCCTGTTAATATATGCAAAAAATTCACTTTTTCTTAAGTGTAAATGTATTAGAATTGTAAGAAACACTCATATGACTCAGAGCTTACCTGAAGCTGAGGTGCAGCCCGTGATTAGATATCATCTTCACAGGCTGATTGGTTGTTCCAATAATGTAGGGACTGAAATGTTCAACAAAAAACATCATAGTTAGATTTAATGGAACGAGTTTTAGTTTTAAATTTCTGGGTAGAATGCAGTAACTGAAGGGCTCACCATTTGTGGTACTTGCAGGTGAGCGCACCGTTTACAAGTTCAGTGGTGGCCGCTGAGTCACTGATATCATCTATGATAACAACCGACGGCAGCTCTCCTCCGCTCTCCCTGTCAATCTGATTGGCTAGGTTTGACAAATACAACTGCAAGTCCTGCATGCAAAAAAAGTAAATATACAAATGTTTAGGAAAACAACACAATATGATTAATAACTAGACCGTAAGAACTATGTGTCATGTTTTACCTTCTGTGACTGGCGGTGCAGGTTGAAGGTGACCACGGCGCTGTGACCCAGAACACATAAATCGTGGTCAGCGTCTGATGAGTCAATCCGGCTGCGCTGCAGCAGGTAGTGGGCCAGATGCTGGGCTAGATATGTCTTCCCAGTCCCACTGGGCCCAGACAGGACCAGCCGTCTGTGCTTCATCAACAGGCTGATGTAATGCAGCATCATGGGCTTGGGAACTAGAGTCTCAAACACCAGTGAGTCAACACTGTTTTCTCTGAGACCTAGAAGGAAGGCTTAATGTTTAGTATTCATTTACATCTAATAACTAAAACCATTTAAATCACATAAAGCAAACCATAAAAAAACACATGTTTTGTTACTGATGACCACAGTATCCTTTTATCGCAGTTAGAACAATGGGTTGGAATTACAGGTGCAGCATTAGAATGGTTCCATTCAGGGCTTAATTTGTACACCGATTGATGATGGAATGCAAATAGTGGGCGGGCCAGCTGGGAGTCCTCCCCTCTAAAATTTTGAATAAAGTAGATGCAGTTACCTGTATTTTGGTGTATTTTAACGGGTTATTAAACATCTACATTTATCTACATTTGTAAACACTCCACTCTGTCAAGCAACTTACTTGACAGAACTGTCACATAAGTCTGTCCCTGTTTGTTGTCCAACTCCACATGTGAAACCTCTAGACGCCTGCCTGCAGCTGTGAGCTCCTGCCTGCGTATGACATGACCGTCTGATTGGCACTTCAGACGTTTCTTTAAGGGTAGATGCGGAAATACTTTACTTGAAGAGGCAGATCGTATGATGATGTGTTTAAAATTAGTGCTCATGTAATTATTTTCAGTTTACGTATCCAATATAAGTTTTATTCGTTCAAGGCAGTCATATTTGTTCATAACTTTATTAGTAGTAAGTCAGAGAGTTACCAGATCCAAGCTGGATCCTAAGCAAACAGTAAGCACTCTGTCAAAATAAGAGAGTTCCCAGATTTTGTTCCGACAGGATCCAGCTCAAATTAAGCACTGGTTGGTTGCATTCTTATCTGAGTGACAGGGGCTTTATGTTAATGTTCGTAATATTTTATCTGCTTTGGTCCCTCTTTCCTGAGGGGTTCCACAGGGCTCAATTCTTGGACCCCTTCTCTATTCACTGTATCTGCTCCCTTTGGGGTCTATCCTGAGGAAACATGGGTCTTTTGTTTCATTGTTATGCTGATGATTGTCAGATTTATCTGTCCTTAAAACCCAATTGCTCATGCACAATTCACCCTTTGTTAAAATTTCTTGAAGACATCCAGGCTTGGATGGCTTCAAATGTTTTAAGTTTCAACGATCAGAAAACTGAAGTTAATGTGTTTAGGTCTAGTCTCTTTTCCTGTAAACCTTGACTCTCTTGAGCTATATCTTAAGCAGTCTTTTTAATTACATTTTATTATATTTTCTTTAATTACTACCATTGCTTTTATTGTTAAGCACTATGGTAACAACTGCTGTTTTAAATGCGCTTTATAAATAATTTTGACTTGACTTGTTCTTTATATCATATTGTCCAAACCCTGTCATCATTTAGTACAAATTCACTTTTGTTTTTCAAAAAAATCCAAAATCAGTACAGATTTCTACTAAAAGTATTCCTACGTTTTCATGGAAATAGTTTTAGAGTATTCTGTGTGTGTATATGTGTGTGTGTGTGTGTGTGTGTGTGTGTGGGTGGGGGGGTAATCACAAAAGTGGTTACTTGGAAGTTAGAAAAATGCATATTTTATAGTTTTAAAAGCGGTTCTCTGTGGTTATAAGTAAACGTTTCAAGCAGTTCTGGTCGTTAAATGGTCCAATAAATCGGGCAGCATGTGCAGTAACCGTCTGTTCTGCTAACCTTTTAAGGTGACAAAAATCTGAGCAGCACCATTGACGAAACACCGATATGGTGAGGATTGAGGTTTGTCCCCTCCTATCACCCTCTGCCCTCCGTGGCCCAGCTGGTACATCTGCAAGGACTCACAGGTCAGACCCAGGCTGGCTGCTGGGTCCACGTGACTCAAGTAGTCCTGAACAAAAGACAAATAGGACTGAGTTTAGCACATCAAAGCCTCCGTTGAACCACTGCGAGAAGCAAAGATTCAACTTACTTTAAAGGTCTTAGCTACGAGCGAGTCAAGAGAGGTCCAGTCAGTCCTCAGGCTGACCAACACTGTGCCCAGGTAGAAGTCCTGTTGCCGTTTACTATCCTGCAGATCCAACAGAATGTAGACAGTTTAGCAAAAAGCATTTTCACAACTTAATAATTGTTAAAACAGTTTTGTGTTTACCTCTGTTTGATCTTTCATACGGACCAGTACTTTTGCACACACTTCCTCACGCTGAGCAACGTTTAGCAAGTCACTAGAAGACGCTTCTGAAACATGAAGCAAATGTTAAATTAAAACTTAAAAGATTGATGCATGAGTCTAATTATAAGATATATAATAAGATAGAGTTCATGCTTTACCTGAATCTTTACAATCATTCAGACTGAGGCTAAACGACTTGGTGAGGGACATGCTCATCGGCTGCTTCAGTGAGGGCCCCAGAAGAGAGGCCAGACCCGAAGGCTGCGACGTGGACAAGGTGGGACCAGAGCCCGAGGTATGCAGCTGACTTCCTGTTTTCAAGTGGTCATTTTCTGCCTTGAGGTTCTCCACCGTTGACTAGAACAGAAGTAGAATTAAACTTTAAACTCAAGCTGGGCTGGTGCACACATAGATTCAAAAATCTCAGTTAAAAATCTTCAGGGCCTTCAGAGAAGGCCTATGAATTCAGCATAATGTAAAATGTCACATTAAAATTTTTATTATATAAAAATAAATATTTCAATGTGGTTCGTCTTGGCGGCACAGTGGCGCAGTTGATAAGAGTTGCTGCCTCTCAGCAAGAAGGTCGCTGAATCGAATCCTGGATGGGGGCGTTTCTGAGTGGAGTTTACATGTTCTCTCCATGCATGCGTGAGTTTTCTCCAGGTACTCCGGTTTCCTCCCACAGACCATAAACATGCATGTTAGACTGATTGGATATGGGCACCAGTGACCTCCATGACCAGAAAAGGAAAATGCAGGTAAAGATATTGGATGGATGGATGGATGGATGGATGGATAGTTTTTTTATATTTTTTGCTAATTTCTCTTATTTCTGTACACTACTTTGCAGTTAAGCAAGAAACTTCTTTAATTCATGAAAATAGTTATCAAATCTGATTATTTAAAATTTTTGGCTCCAGGTAGAAACATATGAAAGTTGTTTCTTATTGATTATAACTTTACTGTTAGAGAAGGTTGACCTCAGTTAAAGTCCCTCCAAGATGGAGTTGTTTATTAACAGACAGGAAAATTGACCAATCACAATGCTGATGCAGAGTGGGTGGGACCAAAACACGGGGCTCTGAGCCTTCGGGAAGGCCATGCAAAGTGTTTTTTTTTTTTTAAACCATGTCAGGATTTGTAATACATTCCATTCCAACCTGTAAATTCAAAATTCCACCAGAAAATGTAGTTGCACAAAAAAGAAAATGAAGTTCAAAGATCACATTTACATTGATAATTTTCAGTATTACAGTTGTTTCATAATACAATTTTGCAGAAACAGTCAATTCTGTGGGCTACTGTTACGTTTCAGTGTGAATCATTGAAATTACATGTTGTACTTAAACATAAGAGACTGAGCTCTAAAAGTCAGTTTGCCAGTGAAAGATCTACAGAGAGGTGAAACAGACCTGCATGTTGTGCATGGCTTCTCTGAGCTGCTCCAGCTGATGGGCAGAACTTAAGGCCTCTAATCGGATATCTGTCAGCGCCCTCTCTTTCTCCCAGAGCTCTGAACGTAACTCTGACACCGCCGCTTCACCACTGTCTCCCTCCTCTGTCGTCTCCATGATCCTAGACCAGCCAAGATGTTCACGTCAGAGACAGACACCCACACAGAGGCTGACATTTGCTGCTTGTTGTCGTTTCTGTCCTTACCCTAAGGAGGTAGCAGATCCTGACATTTTGAGGGATGGGAGCTGGCTTTCTCCCGCTTCTCCTCCTTCATGAGTCATCTTTGGTGAGTTGGGAGCTGAGGAGTCTGGGGTGGCGATTTCCTCAATGTCTGAGTAGGTTTTGGTGCCTTTTTTAATGCTGAAAGCCTTGTTGAAGGAGCTCCTCAGCTGTGGAGAAACACAAGATGATGGTTTAAAAGCAGAGAAATTCAGTAACAAGGCTAAAAAGGGAAGTGATCAAATTAAATAATTACATGCTTAACGTTAAAGGAATAGTTTGTCATTTTCCAGCATTTACCACCTCAGACAACTCCATTTTATTGATTTATGAGGTGTTTTTGAAGTTTCTAACAAAGTAATCTATATTTTTGTCTGATGTTTTGTCCAATATTTATTTCCTATAATGTTCAAGCATCACAGTGCTCAATTCTCCAAAAGACAACTTATTCCTTTAAACTTTCAGTCAGTGTGTGTAATACAAAAGGTTCTGGGTCAGAAAACATGAGCCGATGTTGGCCACAACAAGGTCCAGATCTGTTTGTACTGAGGAATAAAGTCCACGACAAGTTAAACAAGTAAATGAGGAGGAATCATGAACTTAAACTGAGCTATGCATCATGTCTGCTGTTTGCCTTTCAAACTGAATTACAGCCGTCTGTCATCTTAAACGTTTACAGGCAGACAATTAATCGTTAGTGGAGGTCAATCAGCAGAGATGGGCCTAGGAGATTTGTAGTTTCAGATGGTCCATCATGCCGTGTGACAGAAAATTACAGACGTTATAAAGTTACACAGAGATGGGACTCACCTCAAAGACCTGAGACAGTAAAGTAACAAAGAGGAGGGAAAGACTCGTCACACTTCATCCACGCTGCTGAGTCATTTTTAATAAGAACAATGCTCACACAAAAACACGGGGCTGCGTGGAGTAAAGCTTGCCTGGATATACAGTGACCGCTTGCTCTTACCCAACTCTTCTTCTTCTTCTTCTTGGCATCTTGATCCTTCAGGCTTCCCACACTTGACATACTGGTCAGGCTGTTGAGACTGGAGATGCTCTCACATGAGTTCTGACGTCGCATATGCAGGTCTGGAAAAACAAGAGAAGTGTAATCGTTGCACAGAGAGAGAAGTACAGAAAACAAGGGGCAGAAAGATGAAGTGGTTGATCTGCAGACCTTTAGAGTTGTCTGGAGTGTTTAAGGCTCCCTGGATGACAGCCTGGGCCTCTTCATTCCTGGACTTCAGAGCGTCGATCGTCTCCCGCAGATCAGTCAGCTCCGAGTCCTGAACAAACAGTTAATAAACGTCAGAGCCGCCTCGTTTCTACAAATAAGTACCAGTAGAATGAATGGTCCATTTCATGTCTAACTTTTATTTGATGTTTTGAAAGTCATGTGCTCTCATGTGTTAGTCTAATATCTGCTGTGTAGGAAAGATATTATTTATTGATCTGCTTCCTGATACATGACAATATGCATGTTTTATATAGTATCATTTTACTGTACACTTCACAATTCCTTATTTGACTCAGTGTCATTATGATCACTAACATTGGTATGTTAATTGATGCTTTGGCATCCCTGTTTGCAGAATGACGAGGCCAGTAGCAGACACACCTACAAGTCTTGTTTATAGTTTTTTCTGTCTTCATTTTGGTATATAAATTATGCTAACACATTTAAATAAATAAATAAAAACAGCACAGTAATGTATGATTTCACTACACATTACTACACATCACATAATGGGCAGCTGTGGCTGAGTGGTTAGTGCAGTTGTTCTCCAGTGCAAGAGTTGGTGGTTCAATTCCTCCAGCAGTCACATGTTGAAATGTCCCTGGGCAAGACACTGAACCCCTCATTGCCTCCTATGTGTGTCCCATTGATGTATGAATGTGATAAAGCATTGATTATTCTTTGTATAGATCTAGTAGAATGCTGATGAATGGGTAAACGAGGGCACATATTGTGTTGTAAAGAGCTTTGAGTATCTTGATCAGATAGAAAGGTGCTATATAAGTACTGTCCATTTACATTACATGTGTAAATTCATAAAATTTAACCAGTTGGTGGATGTGTTTTATGTAAAAAAAGAACAAGTGCTTTTAACAGCAGTCCACTTTTAGCTCTTTAAGAGATTCTTGGATTTTGCAGCTCAGTCCACAGTTGCTCTTTGTGTGTTTGTGTCAGTATTGGCATCTACACGCAGCTTTGTGGAAGCGACAAAGCTGTTCAACTAATTTGATATAGACAAGTGCTGACCCAGCAGTCACTCTGGACAAGAACAAGTGACTTAAATTTGATTTGGTCAGTCAGAGAAGGGTGCAGTGATACAGTGAGACATCAACACATCCTTTTGTCCACATGCCTGCTAGAGGAGAAACAATCATGGCCTGTGCAAGAAGTTGGGTGACGTTCTGAATCACTTACTGTTTTCTTTTGACAGTTTTGTAACGTGCAAATCAACGTGACAAAAAAAAAAAAAAACAAGAAAAAAAACTCAATACATAATTTGGCTGTTTAACTGCATTCTATTTTATCAAATTTAGACAATAAAAACCAAATAAGCACATATACACTGACGTTTTTTGAGTGAGTAAAGTTAAAAAGTTACTCTAGGCCTGTCGTAATAAACAATAAATCAATCAACCACATGATAAACGAAAATTATCAACCTCATTTTCATTAATCGGCTTTATCATTTCTTCATGTGTCTCTCTCTTTCTATTCAAGACACCGGATGACAAAAAGCTCAACTCCGGTGCTCTTCACTGACCCTTCTCTTTCTCTTTAAGATCCATTTTAACCGTCCAAAATCACGTTTTTGGATCGTTAAAAGCAGCTAAGCTATAAGCTAAGCTAACAGGCCGACCTTGGGGAAAAAAAACTCCATTTTGTTCAAGCTCCAAAATTCACAGTTGAAACTCGTGCCTTTAAGTAAAAAGTTGTTTTTCTTTGCAAAAAGAAGCTGAGAACTTGTTTACTAATTTTTATTAAAAGCTTTGTGAGAAAAATGCTATGCTAAAGAGCTCAAATCAAACCGAGCGTCCACCATTTTGAGAACCGAAGCCCATGTCAAGGGGCCTCCCTCCCATTTTTCTTAGAGACACGTGCTCCCTCACTATCCATCCTTGGGTTAAAACAGTCTTATGCTGACATCCGGTGGTCAAAAAAGGTACTACATGCAAAACAAATTAAACATTTCTTCTTAAATTTGACAATAATTACTAATTATTGTCAAATTTCAAACATTATCGTTTATCGCAATAATTTCTGAGACAATTAATGGCCCAGCAAAAATTGTTATCGTAACAGGCCTAGGTTACTCAAATCATAAAACTTAAACAATTGTATGAGCTCATACATGCTGAACTTGACCTCGCTTGCAATGTCATCAAAAAGTCAGTGAGTTCAGAACAACAGAGTCTTTCTGCATCAGTAGTTATCTGCTAAAGTCGATCCCACTTTACTCAAAATGGAGCCACCGGGTCCATCTCCTCAAGGGTAAAGTGGGCTGAGCTGCACAGGTCAGTGCGCTGGCATTGACAACAAAAGAGGTTTCTGGTGCAGTCCAGACAGAGCTTTCAGAGGGAGCAGTAAGGCGTGAAGACTCAGGGAGACTCTGCACAACACAGAACCAACTCCTCGCGTGGTGATCAGTTCATTCACACCAGAGGACACACAGAGGAATGTAGGAATGCTGCTTTGAGTGCACGTGCAAGCCGTTTGGTTTCAGCTTAAGTTTATTTCATTATTTATTATTTATATATTTTTTATTCTGATAGTAACTCATCCATTAACTGTGCAGTTTGAGCATCGAACCCACATTCAGCTCCTGCTGTGATCAAAGTCAGCTCATTCCACCGTAACTCTCTTGGACTGCTCTGAAGATAAGCAAACTGTTGGAATGTGGCTGAACTTCTGATGTGTGTGCATGCATGTGTGTGTTTAAAGTTTTAAAAGTGCAGCTGTGGTGTTACCTTCTGCTCATGGCTCACTGACAAACTCTGCAACCGAGCCGTCATCAGCGCCAAACTTTGCTCAAAGGCAGCAACCAGATTTGACTAAACAGAAAACAAAGAAAAGGAAAAATAAATGTTAGATGTTCAAAAGGAGAGATGAGAGAGCATCATCTAAAAGAAGATGGATAACGAGGAGACCAATGAGCATGCAAATTAAGACTGAAAGAACAGAGTCAGCAGATGTGCTGCTCTTTAACCCTTTTAAATGAGGGACTTAAAAACTGAATAAAACACAAAAGTCAAACAGAAAAAAGGTCTGAATAAAAACCCCCACTTCCCTAATCTCTTCCTCTTTCTATCACACACACATTTTAGTGTCGAGGAGAAAAAAAACAACAACACCCTATTATTCTTATATGAAAAATACAATAGTGCAGAGATTTAAACAAATCACCTCAGTCATTATTCCAAAACATCCAGACTTTGTTTCCACTGTAGTTGTTAAAGATTAACAATGTCATTAGGATAGAATAAAATCTCAAGTGAAGAAATACATGAAGACGTGTGTTCTGCATGAAGCTTGTAGTTTGCAGCTGAACAAGGAAAAAATGCTGACGAGGTCCTAACACAGAACCAACCTTGTCAAGGAGAAATAAAGAGTAAAGAAACCAGATATGTAGGTGTGCAGTGAAGCTGAGTGGCTCTGAGGAATATTCAGGAGAAGGCTGAAATTATGCACATGCTGCAGAGATAAGGCCTAGACTGTGCAGAATGAAAAAAAAAACAAAAAAAACTTGGATTTAAATATAAATTGTGGGATTAAAAAAAAAATTCTTATTTAAAGATAAGTGACATGTATTTTTGTATGAAATTAGAGGGAGAAACTACTACTGATTATTCAGCTCCTTAGAAATAAAAAGCTGCATCTTTAATTATTGTAATTTTTTTCAGGTTTCTTCTGCTTATCTAACCTTTTGCTCTTGTTCTGCTTTATATCTCAACTAGTTTTTCTACTGGTTTTGTTATCAGCTTTCTGCACACTAGGTTTAACATGTGTAGATGAACATATTGCTGTGATATATTCATAAATTAAACGGATTCTTTCATTTTTCTGGACTGTATAATGTCGTGCATTGAATAGTTAAAAATGTAACGTGAGACGTTGATTATCTTTGACCCATCAAAATGAACGTGGTCATTTATTTTCAGAATCAAAATTTTACATCACACATTTACATTAATTTGGCAAAAATTGAAAATAACAACAGCTTATTTAGGCTAGTTTTACAAGGAGGAAACAATACGGCGATTGTTTCCCTTGCTTCCAGCTGTACAACAGACATTTCTAAAAATATCTGGAATGATTTGCTAGCAGGATAGAAGAATTTTAAAGATGGAAAATGAAGTTTATCTTGAGAGAGATGGGTGAGGGAATTTGTCTGTTATAACCAGAACAACACGCTCCTTTGGACCAGCTTAACCCAACGGTACACTTTGGTTGAGATCGACTCTTTACCTTTGCAGATGATAGTTTCAGCGTTGGTGTAGAGCTTTCCTTTCAACTCTTCCAGCGTCTCCGTAAGAACAGCTAAACCTCAGGAGTCGTGAGATCATCCAGAACAGACATTTCATAATTCCCCTGATCTTCTCTCGTTCAGCTTATTTTTCTTCCTCCAGCATCCTGAATTCCAGCCTTCTGAACTCTGGAACTCTCTGAACCAACTCACAGCATTCTCTCAGCGTTCTCCTCAGCGTTCTTCCCAGAACTGCCGAGAACTTCTCAGAACTAGTGAGCTCTCCAGAACTCGACTGGAGCTGGAACCTCTGTAGAACTGACGTGAACTAGGAAGTGTTGCACCTTTTAAAAAAGGTCACTTCCGGTTCATTTGAGAACTTTCTGATTGGTCGATGGACCAAAACAGAGGTGTGTTTTTGTGATGTAAGGTGTTATTAAAAAGTCAAGGAAAAAGATTAAGTGTTTAAGAACAGACAGAAGATTGTTATGAAGAACTCAGACTTCGTGGAGTCAATTCTCTAGTATCTTTCCGTAAAAGTTAAACATGACATTTCTTTTTCAGTAAACTTGCAGTTGACCGAAACTTGAACTTTGACCAACTTACACAACTTTCTCATTGAAGACAGAAAATCAGACAATGCATCATTAACCTGATTTCTACTTTGAATGAGGATTAAAGTCATTATTACTGTTTCACAGTTGATTAAAAATGATTAGTTCACTTCAACATTTGGAAATGGTTTGAACTAAACACTTTGATTATCAAAACATTTGTAAAACAGTAATGATAATAGAAAAAGAGAGTGTTCTTTCAATTGATCAGTGCAGGACACTTAGAAAGTCTTCTGGATGGACTTAATCTTGTGTTTCTGGACTTAAATCAATGAAATACAGTTCTTGTCCCAGGAAGGCCCCTCAAGGCCAGATTTGACCTGAGGCCTAGTTCACTACACATGAATTAACAACACATTACGTCATTCAAATTATATTTAGTGCAAGGTTTTCAGTTTCTGTTTTTCAGTTCTACAATTTTTTTCATTCTGTATTAAGCCCAGTTTTCTCATCGATACGTTTCTTTGGTTGAAGTGTGTTTTATTTTTTTCTAATATTAATATTATTTAGCTCATTGTTCTGTTTGAATTAGGATTGTTCCCACTGTTTAATTTAATTTAAGTCAATTCAGTTTATTTATATAGCGCCAAGTCACAACATAAGTCATCTCAGGGCACTGAACAGAAACATTCATATAAAAAAATAAGTTAACACTATTTATCTGAGAAGACTGCTTGGAATTTAACTCGATCGCATAATTCTCATCTTGACACAGGCGCACAAAGGCGACAGTGGAAAGGAAAAACTCCCTCATGAGAAAGAAACCTTTAGTAGAACCAGGCTCAGGACAAGCGGCTGGGTTTGAGAGGAACAGATACACAATGGCAGGTCGAGAATCACGATAAGATAGAAATAATATCCGATGAAAACTATTAAATTTTAACAAATCATTGAAGGAAATTAGGTCAATTTGTCCTTCAGTAGTCTAAATCTATGGCCGCATAACAAGCCAACCCTAATTATAGAATTTATCAAAAAGAAAAGTCTTAAGACCAGTCTTAAAACTGGACAATGTGTCAGTGTTATGGACAGAAACTGGAAGCTGGTTCCACAAGAGAGGAGCCTGATAACTGGAAGATCTTCCTCCCAACACAAGTAAGCCTGCAATCTGAGAGCAAAGAGCTCTGTTAGGAAAATATGGAACAATAAGATCTCTAATATAAGATGGAGCTAGGTTGTTGAGAGCTTTGTAGGTTAGAAGCAAGATTTTGAATTCAATTCTGGATTTGACAGGGAGTCAATGGCGAGAAGCTAAAACTGGAGACATATGATCTTTCCTACTAACTCCAGTTAAGACTCTGATAAAGTTAATCCAACATGCTGTTGCCAAACAACAGTAAGAAAATTTTATATGTAAAGTAAATGTCTAAATAAAGGTTGAATGAATGAAAAAATGTGATGAAAAATGTATGTTTAGAAAGTTTAGTTATTTAATTTTCTCTAGAGCTCAAGAAATTGTGTCTTTTCTTATGGTATTGCTTGGGACGTTTGTGGTTACAACTGACTAAAATTAATTTCATAGCTTTAGTAACTTAGTTAGAAATTAAAGAGAATAAAAAGAATGTGCTGAAGACGCTTTACACAACCGCCGAAGATAAGACAGATAATACGTACATTAGCTGTCAACTGCGTTGTCAGATTGGACACCTTCTCCTGCGAGGATTCCAGCTCCCTCCTCAACATGCGAATTTGCTGTAAGGAAAAAACCAACAACAACCTTGCATTAGGTAAAATCAAAACATTGCGTTAGCTGAAAATGTCTCATGATGTTACAAGTGAGATGGTGGTGGTCATGAAATGAATAGCCAACTCTCAAAGACGACAGGGATGAGACTGATGGATAAAAGGAACAAATCGTGACAAGACAGTGAGGGGGACAGGGCTGCAAAGACAACACTTACCTCCCCCTGAATCCTTTCCTCAGCCTTGGGGAAAAAGACGATTAAAAGCCAAGATGTTAGATAAGACAGAGAGAAGAGAAGCGGAAAGAAGAGGAGACTAATAAGGTATGGGGCATAGGTTTAAGTGTGTGCAGTTTAAAGTGTGAAACAAGAGAAAATCACCCCCATCTACACAGACATCCAGCTGTCGGTACACAAATTAACTCATATCTACCTGTTTCTGTGTGCTGCTCACACTCACCGAAGAGTAGCTTGATGAGGCATTTGATGCCAGGGAGAGTACAGACCCATGAACTGGAGAGTGAACATCCAGAGAAACAAAATCAACAAACAAGCAGTGGTAGTTAAAAATGGCAGATGATCTTTATAGAACATCATAAAACAAAATGAATACGAGTTTCACCTTCATCGTTGGGCTCTCTGTCCCTAAAGGATCCAGACCGAACCATTCCTATGCTGCGTGGACGCTCAGCCAGTGATAAAGTGCTGCCCAGCGGCGATGCACCGTACAGCTCCATGGAGGCATCGTGTGTTGGGATGCTGTTGGACCGAATCATCCTGGGAGGTCCGCCTACAGGGCTGGGGACTAAAATAAAAGAGTTATCAACCGACATGAGTCAAACTAATGCACATGTGGAGCATGAATTACCGTGAAGATTACTCTTCTGTCTGTGTGTGCAAACAGAGATACACACCCATTGCAGTTTTAGAGGTGCGAGGCAGGGAGGTTGGTGAGGACAGCAGAGGAAGGGTGAGTGAGTCGGTCATGCTGACAACCGTATGCGAGAGTCTCCTCTCTTCTTTCTCCTTCTCTTCTTTCTCTGTTTGAGAAGCACCATTGAAACTATGGAGACAGAGGACACGGGCATGATTCAGCTGTAAAATAATCATTTACTGAGTCCAAAAACACAAAAATGTTTAAAGCCAGACACATTCAATCGTGATGCTGTAGATGATGTGATTGAAAGTGGTCAGCTCACATTATTATTCAAACCTGGCAGTTAAATGCCAAATACATCAAGATATTTTTTGCGAATGCATGTCAATCACTGCTCTGTATGCAGATACTCAAGCAGTCATGCCACACTGTAGGTTGTGCAACTAAGGACCTGAACTGATATTATTTTAGCATCAACACAATTCAGAGCCATTTGTACATCTCTGCCAATCTGTATTTAGAGTCAGTCAGTTCAGTAAATGAACACAGAACCTCATGTACTACAACAAAGCAAGTTTCAAAACGTGTTTGAGTGTGGCTGCATGTGCGCACTTGCATACCTTAAACCTTTCTTTGGTAGTGTGTTTCTGTCTCTCCGAGAACTGTGGAAATTAAACAGTCACGTTATTTTAGCACTAGTGAAGGGAGTTATTAAACCTTCATGAACAGGCAGCAGGCACAAAGAGGCACAGTAAAACTGGCAGACAGCTGGTGTCAGGCAGTAATTATGACTTCAGTCAGAGGGACCAGTACAATTACTGATAACATGCCCGTAGTAATAACAGCTCAGTGATTCATTAATGTGTGTGTATGTGTGTGTGTGTTGGTGGGGATAGTGGTCAACTTCCCGTTTGAGTTTAATTGTTATTAAATTCTAATACAAAGTATGTACTACTATTAAGCTATGTTCCTAAAATGTCGGTCAGAATTTAGCAACCCATTCCATCTCTGTTTTCTCTTGGCAAATGAACAACACAGTTTAATCACTATGGCCATAAACATATAAGTTGGTTAAAATGTGATTGTATTGACATGTTCAATCAATTTTTTGATCATTTTAATGATTGCTGAAAAACACTTAACTGTGTAGTACCCTAGTTAACCAGTATGTGGTGCTATATGGCTGCTTTGTATGTACACCTGAGGGCTTTATCTGCCCAAGTTATCTATCATATTTCTTCAGAACTAAACTCACCTGTCTGTGAGACTCAGTGAAACTTTACTTGAAGAGCTCAACCCTGATGGAAGGCGTCTGTCCTCTTGTGCATCTTTGTCTTGGGGCTCTAAAGTTGTGTAGCTTCTGACCAAAGTCTCCATCCCCATGTCCTTGTCTTTTCCTTGAGATTCAGGTGCCAGACTCATCTGTAACTGCAGAGACTCCATGCTGCGATGCAGCCCAGACACGCGAGGGTAGAGAAGGGGAGAGGTGCTCCCTTCGCTCTTTTCGACCCCAAGGGACGTGACTTGCCTAGGTCCCAGTCCGATTCCAGAGCTAGAAAAGCAGGCTGAGGAGTTCACATTGAGTAAAGGTGCAGGACTTGGGGCCAGGCAGGAGCTGTGTGAGTTTGAGCTACAAAGTTCTTGGAGCTTGGAGTAGGGAGGGATCTTTGGAGGAAGGCCATCCTGAACTTCAACCTCCAGGCTGTTGGAGTTCAACTTGTCTAGTTGGGCCAAGGATGGAGGCTTTGCCAGGCTGCGGACTCCAGACAACCTAAAGAAACACAAGATGATGTTGAAACAAATGCAAAATAACCATTTACCATGCATGTCTAACTGTACATGGAAGTGACAATATAAGAGTTTCAATACCTTTGCATGCCAGGTGAGGTCAGATCCATACTCTTGGGTGGTCTTAACCCATGCAACTTTCCTCCATTTTCTGAGGGGGTCTGAGCAGGACTCCCCTTCAAAGATCCACCACCACACTCTGAGTCCGAGACTACAGCTTTAGCCTTGGCTCTTTCTTTCTCCTTCTCTCTGTCTGTTTGATTGACAGGTGTGGGACTTGGGATCCCACGTCCTCCTGGCTTACCAGAATTAAGTCCTGAAGTGGGCTCCTTAATCCTTGAACCCTGTGTTGCTATGTTGGAGGGTTTAGTTAGCCCTGATCCTATGTCCATGGTAGTGCTCACTGGACGAGCTGAGCTTGGCCGCGTTAGAGTCAGAGTGCTCGTCTTTGCTGGGCGAGGCAGAGAGCGGTACTGGAGAGATGTCCTAGCATTTGGAGACAGGAACCCACTTTGGTCACCGTTTGAAACATCTAAGCTTGTCTTACGTCCTCCTGCACCTGCATTTGGCTTGACAGGAATACCAGATGTTTTAGGGATCTTTCCCACGGATGCTGAGCTGCTGGGTATGGAGCTGATGCCTGTACTTGCAGCACTGGGAGTAATGGAAAAGTTTGCACCTGTGCTGGTAATTGTGGGAGGCTTCTTGAAGCCAAAGTTTCCACCAGCTGAAGGTCTGACCAGTCCAGATGGAGGTTTACGCTGCTCTCCAGGTCCAGTGCCTTTTCGACTGTCTTTACCAGCATCAGAGGAGGAGCGCTGAAGTCCAGAATTCTTCACCACTAACCGGGACTTATCTATGGGCTTCACATCTGACTTCACTGGACCTACAGGAGAAAATAAATCTCATGAGCTTGAATAACACTTAAGCAGTGTCGGGTGAAGACTGTGACTAACCAATCCACATTAGGACATGATATCTAATCTGAACACCTACAATGTCTGACTGTCTGCTGAGAAAAAAAAATCCCCTTCATCAGACGGTTAGACCATCTTTACAATCACACACACCGTTATCACACTGCTACTCCTCTTTTCCATCCTGATGACTTAAAGCAGTCTCTTTCCAGTAAGTGCCTTGACTTTCCAGTAAGTTCATTTCTGCCCATTCCAGCTGTGGGAGAATAAGATGACCATGGATGGGGAAAAGTGGTGTTCATGAAGTGTGTGAAGGTAAGCAAAAAAACTGCACAACTCTAATTTCTCCACATGTGAAAGTTATTTGGATAAATATGGCATTGGAAGAGATATCTTGTTGATTACTTTTCGTTCTTAACATTTTCCAGATTAAAAATTAATTAGACTTGTTTGAAAGTTAATAACGGAATAACAATCTATTAGACACATAAGCTCTCCGGTGTATGCTCTACTCACATGAGTCTAAACTGCCCACGCTCATAATTTGTATTTAATGGGACTCATTATGTGAGGTTTATATACAAGGCATTAACAGAGTCAAAGAACTGCTGTTGCTTGAGACCCACCGGCGTGCTGCCTGGGGACATCTGGAGTTACTTACAAGTATTTAGAAATCCGCAAAAGACACATACACACTCGTGAAAAGATTTCTACCACACGCTCAGAATTCTCAGTCTTCAGACCCCTTATGAATATGACACTGACAGCAAATTACCCCCGGAGTACTTTTGTAAATTTGAAAATTGAGTTTATATGTCGCATCATTAACTTGTGTAACCGCAAAGCTGTTCATTCCAGGGACATTAGATTGAAGAAACACTCTGTTGGTGGCGGGTCACGCAGACAGAGCTTCTCTGAATGTATTGGACTGGATAGAAAGTGAAGCCTGATTCACTGAGAGAGCAGCAGAGACAACTGAGCTCAAAGCTCAATATGGTGAGAGACGTAGAAGAGATTGTGAATCATTACATGTTCTAACCTAAGGTCGTTTTCACACAAAATTCAGAACATTTGTTTACATTTTCAGCTGGTGAGGTTCGCATTCACACAGCACTGAGTCAGTCGAGCCAATCTGTTCCCCCCCTCGCCTGTGGTGGCGCTGCATCAAGAACTACTGAAGGAAAAAACATGAAAACCCCTGAAGAAGACAGAGCGCAACTTACTTCTGGAAATAAAAACAAAAATGGATTGGCGTCAAACTTTATCAGTTTTCGGATTTCTGTTTTGTCTGTGGCTCATGTGCAAAACAAACAATTTTTCAACAATGGACTCAGCATGAGCGGAAGATGAGGCAGAAGACCATGAAGAATGTTGTTTTTCACACGAGGCGGCTGAGGCTCCATATGAGGTAAGAGAAATGCACATTTGTTTGCACTGTGCTGTAGTTCACTTCCTGCTTTTGGAGCAGTCTCCAGTCCGCTTGCATTCACACTGAACCAAGACCAAGATCACTTCAACTGAACCAATACCTAGGTTTTTAGGCGGACCAGAGTTCACTTTTTTGGTCCGCATCAGCGTTCAATTGCGCATTCAGACCTCCCCAAACAAACTGGACTTTCTAGGCAAATGGACTAAAGTTCCATAAAGTGAACTAAACAGGGCTGGTGTGAATGCACCCTAAGAGGCCTGCATGTAGAGACAGAACAGGCAGTCATAAAAATCATTTATGTGACATTTTCAACACTGCAATGTTTAAATGTTTCAGTGAAATGATTTGGCAGTGTGAGTGAATATTTAAGTAGGACAACAGTGGTAAAAGGAAAATAAATGGAATGAAGATGAATCTTTAGTCTGGAAATAAATATAAACATAATTTGCTCTTTCGCGTTTAACAGCCAACATCTGTTATCATTGCTGCCCATCATCACCATTGATTTTGTGTATTTGTCATTAATACATTTGCATAGGTTATTGTGTGCATTTGAAGGGGATTGTAGCCATTTTTTTTGCCCAAAGTTTGCTTCAGTACCTGGAGATTTGTGTGCCTTTGAGAGGAAACACTAACCAGTCAGCAGCTTAGCAGCCAAGCACAGACATAGTGATAAAATATGCACTTCTGCACTGGGCTCACACTAAAAAACTGATAAAACCCCACAAAAGGTCAGCTGAAAAAGTCATTACACTGCTTAATAAACTAATTATTTTTTCACAAAAACAGATCTGTTAATCAGTTTTGCTGACCCACAGGGTAATAAACAGAAAAGACTGATTTAATGGGTTAACAAATCAAACAAATAAACAAATATATTTATTTTTTTGGGGGGGTGGGGGCAGTCATATTTAAACAGTTTAATAATTTTTAGCCCATGAAAATTATTTATTTAGTACAGGGCTATTCAACTGGCAGCCCGGGGGCCAAATCAAGACCATGGATGAACTCAGTTCGGCCCACCAATGGGTTGATTTTTAAATAAAATTAGATTTTAAACCATAAAACAAACTTACTTGATGACAACAACTACTGGATGACTGGTCCCTGAGCTCTTAGTTTTCAGTAACTGTGCCCCCCCCCCCCCCACCCACCCACCCACCCGGAGCAATTTAAGTGAATAGCCCTGATTAAGTAGATTATCCTTTGGTTCATTTTGGCAAAAAATTTAAAAGTTGGTCAGACAGAGAAAATTAGATGATATCTCATTCACAGGCCAAATTTACTTAGATTTTTGACAATTCATTGAAAGTAAACAAAATATAAATGTTCACTGTAAAAATTAAAAATAGGCACAACTAGTATGAACAGATTTAATCATGTGAAATACAGTTTTTGTGGTGTGGCGTTGTCTTGCAGTGATTGTTTGCTCCTAAAATGTCTTCACACTTTGTTTCTCCACAAACATGCAGACATTGTAGCAAATGACAGACTGAGAGAAACAAAACATGCTGCCAAACCTCAGTGATAAACTAAACTCAGACATGAGAAGTAAACTCAGAGTATGTTCCTCACATTGTTCCCTTGCCTTTTTCAATAAAAAAAAGCAAAAAAACTTTTTCCATCTAAAGTTTTTTGACATTTCAGTTATTTTTTCAGTCTATTTTTACTTTCTGAAGGTTTAATAACCTAAGACACATTTATACAGTGGCATGGCTTTTTATATGAAAACTGAAAGCATTACAAAAATATTGTTTGATGTATAGCATGCATTACATATGCGTATGCAATTTAAAATGCAAACGGTTACCCTTAACTATAGCAAATGGTGCAGTTTGAAAGAGTTTATTCCTATAGTTTTCCATGTGTATTAAAAGCAATTCTTATTGCAGGTACGCACTCGATGTAAACAAAGCACTTGGCTGAACTTGCTGATATCTCATCGACTCACATTAGGCTTTCTGTGTATAAACAAATGAAATCGGACAAACAAAACCTCCAAGACATGTACTGTATTTTTTGTCCTATAAGTCGTGTATTTTTTTGCATAATTTGCATGCACTGCCACTTATAGGCAGAAGCAACATAATTATGGATTTTTTCCCATATTTATAAACAAATTTTTGGCTAAGAAATGACCGTATTCATTAATTCTGACTGAAATAATTGAACACTACCATTTTCAGCCACTAGATGGCATTCAAGTTGTATGGCATCGTTGTATCATGGAATAGGCAAATGTGGCTATTAATGACACAATTGGCTTGCCATAGCCTCCCACCTTTGTCTGCCTGGAGCAACCAAATCAGCTTCATTTCGCTGTGCTGCCCCGCCAAAATGTAGCTGATTTGACTGTCAAAGTGCATTTATTAAGTAAAAGTTCAACTGAGACACACCTTTACTATAAAGTTGAGCTAACAAATCATTGTTTTTAGGTGGTTATCTTGTTAAATTTCGAAGAAATGGACCGAGTCGCCCTCTGCGTGTTCATGTTTCTGCATATCTGCTTTTGAAAATGCCGCAGATTTGACCATTAAATTCCTTTTATTAAGCAAAAGTTAGATTGAGACACATCTTTACTATAATTTTGAGCAAAAAATAATTGTTTTTAAGTGTTAATCTTGTTAAATTCTTGTTAAAGTCCTCTCGTGCACGATCCCGCAGCCACCATTTGGCAGCCAATTGATTTTTGGCACAACACCGTGTTGTCAGCGGTGACGTGCAATAAACGCAACGCATCAGCTGTGACGCATAATAGATGCGACTTATATGGCGACGCAACATATTTATGGATTTTTCCACTTTATTAGACATATTTGGACTGATGTGACTTATAGGGCGGTGTGACGTGTACGGTGGAAAATACAGTAGGTGGAAATGTATGAGTGAATTTGCTGCTAAATATGCTCGAGAAGAGAAAGAATAAGACAACTGTCCAAAATAAAGATAGGGAATTTTATCAGATTTCTACCTTTTAGATAAAAAGGTTGGGAATAGTCAAACATTACAAACCCTTTTTATTCTAATATTTATGGACCTAGAATATTCAAACATGAATTTACAACTTTATTCAGACTTTTTAGGGATGTGTAGGATCCTCATTCTTTTGTTAAAAGCACTCCACATTCATGAGGAACAACAAATCGACTCTGTTTTCCATTAATCTGTTGTTTAATCAGTGTCAAACTAAGTGGCAGACAATCCACAATGTCACACTGGTGAAATTTTAACATTAAAATCCTGGCTTGCAGATCACAGGCCAGTTCAACACACTTGCTGCCATATCTGTCATTTCAACAGCTGGCGATGCAAACACAGGACAGCCCCACAGAAACAACTGTTTGCACAAAGCCTCACTATCTGGACTGGCACACACCATCAGTACTTATATCCTGTTGTTTTGCTTGCCTGTATGTGTGTGCGTGTGCATGTGCGCTAATGAAAACAGCACACAGACAGTGTGCTTTAAAGGCAGCTGCACAATCCTAACCATTATGTAGGGCAAGTGTGATGGGTAAAACTTTTCAAAGCTGGCACGATCTCAGCTAAACCAGTACACAAATGCACACATCACTGGAAAGAGTCTGAAAACCCTTTATTTGAGTGCTAGAAATTCTCTCTGTTCCGAACCAAAAATAGCATTTGGATAGTACGGATTTAAGGAGAAAAAGACAAAAAAATAAGCAGTTTGAGTGTGTGTTTGTGTGTGGTTGGCTGGCAGGAAGGGTGTGGGTGGTGATGGGCATCTAATACATGGCACTGCTTTCTGAGAAGCCCAGAGGGTGGGCTGCAGCTGTGGACGAACACGTCTGACAAAGACAGAGTGTGTGTGTAACTGTGTGGGTGTGAGACAGCCAGAAAGAAGCGGGAGATTACCAGCCTGAGAAATCTGTCAGTCTGTTCAAGTTATCAAACCGTGTCAAGATTACACATGGCCATTTGTGTGTGTGTGTGTGTGTGTGTGTGTTGCCACTCACCAGCCACTTTCAGCCCGCTCTGAGAGGTGTGTGTGATCGGAGATGTGACTCCCACAGGTGGGTTTCTTCCTTTCTTCAACCCATTCCCCTGACCCAGAGTCTGTGGTTTCTTCAGCTCACCCTTCCCTCCTTTCCATCTATTGGCAGATTCGGACTTCAGACTTCCTGTGTCGTAGGAGCTGCAGCTTTGACTCTTGCGACCTGGTTTGTTATCGTCAGAATCCCAGGACAGACCGCTCTCCACTAGAGATCTCTTCTCTGCATCGGTGCGCATCTACATAGAGGAAGAACAGACATGTGCTTAGAGATAACATGTCCAGAAACTGCTTGAAAAATGAATGTGTCTCAAGACAAATGTCACTTCTCTTCTATTGAATGTGCATGCACGATCTTGTGCAGACAATGTCTGTTACATTTGGCAGAAATGTTAGCGTTTCCTAAACCACTGATTAAATGCAAATATTTATTAAAATAAATAGGCTCTTTAGCATTTCGTTTCAGAAAAAGAGCCGTTTTATTCTGGACAACCAACACCTGCACAGGACAATAAACAGTTTCTAAAGAACAGATATTTCTGTTGTCTGCAGTAAACCTGTTGTTTGTGACCTAAACCTTCCTGATGTATCACTTTTAACATCTGCAAATAAATGTGTCCTAAAACAGTAATACTAATATGTGGTTATGTTAGAACTGTTCCTAGTTTGGACAACACAACATAAAGAAGAAATGCTGGAACTGACATATTTTGTATCAGCAAGAGGCTTTGAATCTGAAGAATAAAGCCTCAACGTAGAAAATTCAAAGAGTAAAGACAAGACTAAACAGTAGAAATCTAATGGCTGTGCACTAAAATATGTATTGTTTTTATGTGAACAAATACATAATTACCTTTGCAATGATTTGTAATATGACCACAAGACAGAAGCTATTTCCAGCCTCAACGTGGAATGATATAACTTTATTTTGAATTTTACTGTGAAACTTCATTTGGACCATGTCATCATTTTCTTGTCAAATACAGCTCTATTACATAAAAATAATTTTCCTAAGTTTTAACTGCTCCATCCCATAAAAAATAAACACGTAATACACTACAAATAGTATACATTCGTATTATTTACATCACATTTAAATTTAGTTTATATGAGCTACACTCCAATACTTTAATTCACCACTCTCCATCTAATAACAGCACCTTAAAGTTTTATGATCTAATTATATTTAGGAAGATGTTGAGTTACACAATAACCTCATCTTCTCACAGCTCAGTCTTACAAAGAAGTTAGACCATTTTAGCAAAAATTTTTGCTTAAATCTATTATATGTACCACAGTTTTTTTAATGGCCACTGTTTGAAATGAGCCTCACTGGCTTTTAGTTGAGCATCACTTGGTAATATAAGGAAAGAGAATATTTGAACTTCTTCTCTTCTCTCAACAAGAAGGTCGCCAGATCAAATTCAGGCCGGGGAGCCTTTCTGGGTGGAGTTTGCATGTTCTCTCCGTACATGCGTGGGTTTTCTCCGGGTACTACGGTTTCCCCCCCACAGACCAAAAACATGCATGTTAGACTGATTGGTAACTCTAAATTGTCCCTAGGTGTGAGTGAGAGAGTGAATGGCTGTTTGTCTCGTTTGTCTCTATGTGGCCCTGTGATGGACTGGAGACCTGACCAGGGTGTCCCCTGCCTCTTGCACAGTGACTGCTGACCCAAAAAGGAAGTAGCGGGTAAAGATAATGGATGGATGGATGGATGGATGGATGGATGGATGGATGGATGGATGGATGGATGTTTCTTAAGGATGTAACATTATTTGATTATTGACCTTATATCTTGAGCTTTTAACGAGGTGAGCAGTCTCTTCATTTAAAAGATACTGATTCATAAAAACATGCTCGACAAACTTCAAACACAAAATGAAACAGCCTGTGAGGCTTGAAGCGTTTATTTAATGAGACATGTGGACCCCGAATGACCTGAGATCCTTTTGATGCCTTCTGAGCAGAATAACTCGTCCAGCTCAGTCAGCCCGACAACATACTCTGTAATGTCTCCTTTTCCTTGTCTAAATACTATCATACTCTGTTTAAACACCACAAAACAGAAGTGGACTGAACCAGCAAAGTGGGAAACAGCTCTGCACAAACAAAACCGATCTGTGTGACTCACAAACACTGTGGACGGCCACATGAAGTGGAGTTAGACGCAAAGTGTGACACACTTGACCAAGACAGGGAAAACAGACAACACAGTCTCAACAATGAAGGAAGAATGTAAAAGAACAAACAAGAGGAAGTATGACTCCTAGGTCATCTAACAGGCTAGCCAAGATTTCTATAAATGTGTGTGTAAGCCTGTGTGTGCAGAGGTTTACCGGTTACACAATGCATAAGAAAGTGTTTGAAAATGACACTGTGCTTGTGTCTAGTTGTGTGTTAGGACGTTGCACCCGGACATTCTCACGAGTCTTTTTCATCATCTGAATTCCTTCTTTATGAAAACCAATAAACCCCACAGGCAGGTCCACATCACCTGAGGCAGAGGTTTGAATGTCTTGACCTCGATGTGGTGATAAAACACTGTCATTTCCTCAAACGCATTATGTGACTGTTGAAACAGATGGGAGATAACATTTGGACAGATAAGGAAAAGAGAAAAAGACAGACAGACAGACAAAGAGCGGACAAACCACATACAGTGTAGTGTGTGTGATCCACCCACATGACAAAGCACAAGGTTTTCCACAGGCAACACTTTGCAACTAATTCTTCCATTTATATTTTTTTCCCTCGAGCCTTCATCAGTTTTTATTAATATGATGTATGATATGTGGAAAAGATGGGAGATGCATGAAAAGTCAGAGCTGTCTTTCAGGAAATTAAAACAACAGGAACAAACAGGAAACTGTGGAGAGGCTGTGGTAAAAAAAAAAAATAAAAATAAAACAAGACAAAGGATGGCTGTGGGGCAAAAGTCATAGAGAAAAATATTGTCTGAGACTAGATGCAAGACCAGGAGCCATGTCTGTGTTAGGCTTTATGAGGTGAATAGTGATGGGGTGCATGGTTACCATGGTAACGATGCCATGGGGTTGCTATGATTCCTGCGTTTTGTTGTTGTGTGGAAGATTCATTCAGTTTGCTGGCCCGGTTGCAGGACTGCAGATGGCTATTTGAGTGTGTGTGTATGTGTGTGTGTGTGTGTGTGTGTGTGTGTGTGTGTGGGTGTGTGTGTGTGTGTGTGTGTGTGTGTGTGTGTGTGTGTGTGTATGTGTGTGTGCAGATGGCTATGCTCTAAACCTGTCCCTCAGTATATGTGAAAAGACAAAGACTCACTCTCAGCATCCTAGTGCTTGGGTTGCTATAGTTACCGCCTCTCTCTACCTCCCTCTGTCTATCGACATTTCTCTGCCTCCAAAATCCTCCCACGTTAGACACATACACGCCACACTGCGGAGGTGTGACCTAAATCAGACGCACCAAGAAAACCCACACTTTCTACTGATGCAGCCACAGATGGCTCTTAAAGAGCATCAAACAGAGCTGTGAACAGGATGTTGAAAAGCACAAAGGTCATGAACTCAAATCCTTCAATCCCTCTATCAAAGCATATGTCTGAGACCACAGCAAACTGTCAGAGCATCAATGGGAACACATACTGCAAGTACGGATAGTTACTTTTAAATAAAACCAATCAGGGTGAATAAATTGCAAGCAACTGAAACATGGCTTTGATATAAAGTGTTTAGAACAATAAAAATAAGTGTAGAGGACTAACAACAATGCTCATAGTTCTTCTAGTTATCCACCTAAACCCACTATTCTAAATAAGACTATGGGAACCTCTTGGAAGAATGCAGCTACCCAGCCTGCAGTGTGTTTGCCATAGCCAACATTGATTGCTGCAGATGTAATAAATATTATAAGCATGCGTAGAATACTTAGTCAGGCATTTGTCTGCCTGTTGTTTGAGTGGACACATCATTCATTTCCTTATCAGTACTTCAGCAGATGAACAGCACAATCCAAAAGGCTGTAACCAACTTCTTTGTGTTCATCCATGTCAGAAAGCAACGCTTGTGTGTGTCTTTTGGTTTGAAAATGTGTGTTTCTTACCACGATGGTTGAGTTTCTGCGAGAGCCAATAGGAGTTGTGGGGAGGGAGTTGAGAGTGGGACTGGTGTTGAACTCCTCGGAGCTCAGGTTGTCTGAACCGTCACTCAGTCCGCTGCTGATGGAGCTGCTCTCATCCCAGCTGAAAGAAACAAACACAAAGGTCATAAATTAGACTAAATTTGTCATTACAGCAGCCAGCGCTTTGAGGTTTAGAGCATTCAAACAAATAGAAAATGCCATCGTTTTTATATAAAAGATCAATTAGAATTAAGTGGACAACAGAGGGAAGTTAAACTCTTAAGTGTTTGATGCACAAAATTGGGTTTTCTTTTCTAAGAGTTTAAATTCCAGAAGAAACATTCACTTTTAGGAAAATGCTCTGTATCAAAAGATTAAAGAGTTAAAGTACTCCAAGGCTACACAAAGGCTTTTCCTTATTCCCTGTAGATGTCAACTAAAATATGATATAAACACCAAAAAACGTGCAATCAGTCTGAGATCATCAGTTCATCAAAAGTCAGCTCACTTGATCCGAGTCTTCCAGTTTGTCTCGTGATTAAATATTCAGAGACCTCATTTAGAACACGGTCTGTTCTAGATAGCAAACTCTCTCTGCGTTCAACAACCTGCAGCCTGAACGTTGGAGCACCACTGAGATGATTCACTTTTAAAAATAGTACAGAAGAACGTACACTGTTGCACAAGCCCAGCGATGTTTCACAACTAATAAGTCTGTTCCCACTTTTCCTGAGAGAAACTGGATCAAGTCGTTTTTACATAGACAGTCCTGCTCTGGTATGGACAATTTTAGAGCGGTTGGTTTTGATTAATTATTGTGATAATGACATTTTATAACCTTTATAAACCACAGTAGATCTGTATCATTAAATTAGATTTTTTTTTTCCTCCCAGCTGTGAGCAGATGAGTTGCACCCTTTCATTTCTAACACAAGTATCTAATGGCACCATCACACAAGGGCGTATTGGGATTATTGTCAGTAGTGAGGATGCAGAACAGCCAAGTTCAGATGGACTTTTCCTCAACACCTGTCGTTGAGTAATCAGTTTTGATTGATCGTTTCTTTTACAGTAGCCTGACAAATGTGGGCATAAACATCTGCAGACATAATGTGAGCTTTGGCTGATTTATGGAGAGGGAAGAGGAGGACGGAAAGAGGTGTGTGGGTTCAGATTCATATTTGTTTGTTTGCATTAAATAGGTCACATTTAGGAAGTCGGGGGGTTGGGGTTTTCTCTCATTGGGGTTAAAGGATTGGAAGACTGACGTTGAGCTGTACTGTAAAGCAAATGAAAAGGGCAGGGCTTGTTTAATGAGGTCATACTGCATATACAGACGAGGGGAGGGGAGCGAAGTGGGCCTTCCAGTTGGGTGCTTGTATGGGTCACAGTGTAGCCTTGGGGGGTCATGATGGCAGTGGGGAGTTGGGGATGGGAGGAGGTAAGGAAGGGCCCTGTCTAGTGTGCGGATGTCTTCGAAACCAAAAGGACCAGAGATTTAACATGTGAAGTGGCAGTCAGGAACCCTGCTCTGTGTAGATGCCAGAGTCAGATTAAGGGCAACTGGGCCGACACACCAGAGAGCCAACTTTGACTTTGTTGGTTGAATAAATGAATAAATGATTAAATGGATAGAACAGTTTTGCAGAAATCGTCTTATTTTAACCTTCAGCTTTTTTATTTTGATGTTAATTTAGTAGAAAGCTTTTTATAATTATCAAATGAGTTCACTCTTTAGACAAAATATCTTGTTCTAAAACTCCATAAGCATTCATTTTTTGGAGAATATAGAAGTGTTCCCCATAAAAGCTGATTTGTTTTTTGTTATTTTTCTCACAGAAACACACAAAAGGTTTGAAATATACTCAAAAAAGATTTTATTTAAACGATATTTTAACAAAGTGGCAGCATTTTGTCTTCACTGGACAAACGCACTGCTGGGAGATAAACGGTTTTAGAAATCCGGCCTCAGAGCTCTCTGCCCATCATCCACCTGTGCTTTAAATGTTAGTGAGGTCTTTGTTGAATAATTTAGTTCAGATAGGAAACAGAACAAAGAGGCTCTCTGCTGGGTTTGATGGTGTCTGTCAGAAATGAAAACAGGAACCAGAGAGGCCAGAGACAACGACAGGGGTCAAAAATAATAAGGGTACCAACAAAAATGTAGTTGAGTTGAGTAAATTAAAAAAAGAAATTAAAAACAAGTATTTACTTTGATAATGGACGATCAAAAAAGCCAAAGCTAAATTCTATGTTTTGCACTTTTTTTTTAATTAAATGAGTTTCATTCAGTGAAAGTCACACATGAATTAAGAGAGACGTTTTAATTTAAAAATAGCTAAATGTTACTTAAAAGATTGCTGGGGGTCAAAATGATCATCAGCTTTCAATGCTTAAGCTATAGTTTGGTTCATTGATGCACACGAGCCAGTGTTTCAGTGATTTGGTTATAAGATGAACTGCCAACTGCAGAAATTATAAATCACTTTCCAAAAGCTCCTTAAGTCACAACTATTTCTCCAAAAGACCTTAGAGGGTATCTGCTGATTTTAAGCCTCTTATGCTTAAACTTTTGGGAACCATTCAGCTTCTTTAAAAGTGTTTTGGCCAAGAATGTTTTTTTTATTTTTTTTTTATTTTTTTAAGAAAAGCTAGATATTTTCTATTATTATAAAACAGAATATGCAACAAATACACCGTCAGTTTTACCACCATATGCTTCTCTATTTGGTGAGATTAGAAAAAAGTCAGAGTAAAAAAAAAAAAAAGAGGTTGACAAGAAATGTGAACACTCCAGTGAAGAAGTGTGCAAAACGACAACAAAAGTATAAAAATAAATGTGCAAAGCAAAGAGAAGAACCTTTGACGACAGCCTTCTCTGAACATGATGCACTTAAAATGTTGCTTTTTGTACACAATAGTTTTTCTTCCTCTTTTCATCTTAAAGCAGATGCTGCTCAGCTGTACATTTGGTGGTTATATGGGCACACAATTCATCCGCATCACGTTTTTTACATCTTGAATTGTCTCACAACGAGCACCATTCTGGTCAAGCCACTTCTTTCCTTAATATTTTACATTTTTTAATTACCTGAAACAAGTTTAATGTAAAGGTTTGTTGACATAATTTAATTTGTTTTGTTTAATAGGAAATATGCAATACAAAGAAAAGAAACTAGAGGAGTAAAGAAGAATTTCTAAATGTAAGGTTTCTTTTTTTTCTTCTGAACCTAGAGCTGATAAGAGCTGCAGAACACGGCTGGGGGGAAGTAAAGACATCTATTTAAAAATGGAACCCTGTGACTGTAATCCTGTGAGCAAAAACAATAGAGATAATGATTTGAGTTAGGCTGCAGTGCACGTCAATTAAGCTGATCTGTGTGTAATAATGCTCATTCCTCACCTCAACCTGACAGCAAACCTTGTGCACAACAGCATCCCTGTGAGCAGAGAAAATGTCACACATAAATGGTCATCAGGAGCCATCTGCACACAAGGGGCTTCCCACAGCGTGACAAGAAGATCCACCATGACGCTCTGAGCAAACGGAGATTTGATGACCTCCCACTGAGGCAGGTTTCAACAGTGCTTTGAATATGACATTTTTATTTACAGAATAAATAAAGTAGTAGTAGTTAAAATAAGCAACACATGATTTCTTTGTCTGCAGAGGGGAGCAGACTGCCACACCCACACAAACAGGCTGTATGAAGGCTGAAGCTGCTGCTGCCATTTATTAAGAGGCTTCTGCGTTATGTGGAGATTTTAATAAAGGGTCTTTTGGTTGCTCATTATGACACCAACAAATGAGAAATGTTCAGACAAATTGAACAAGAGGACAAAAGACTCAACAGTAAAAAAATAAATAAAAACACATATTTGCTTGTGGCTTGTAGGAACAGTGTTTTGTGTGAATTAGAAACCTGATAGCCTGCAACAGCAGACCGACCGGTAATAACTGGTGAGTATGCAATTTACACAAACAATTGTTAAAACTGAATAGAAGCTATTTGGAGGAATGCGGTGCTTCTCTACAGAGCTAAATACTTTTAGAAGCAAGAGACACTTGAAACTTGCACACAAAACAAAGACATTTGTGTCTGTAATCACCGGAACTCACCACAAAGAAAAGTGCATTTCTAAACCCTGTCTTTACTCTCACTTTTAATCATCCAACCTGACTTTATAAATCCTCACCCTTATCCTAACCCCTAACTTTTACCTACCCTATTTTTCACCCTATAAGTCATGGCTTTTTGCATAATTTGCATGCCCTGCAACTTATACGCCAAAGCGACGTATTTATGGATTTTTTTCCATATTTATAAACTGACTTTTGACTGAGATATGACAGTTTTCATTCATTCTGACTGAAAATATTGAACACTACCATTTTCATCCGCTAGATGGCACTCGAGCAGTATGGCATGCCATTGTGTCATGTAATAGGTAAAAGTGGTTATTAATGACATGATCAGCTTGCCATAGTGGCCACCTTTGTCCAGCTTGCTTGAAGCAACTGTCAAACCAGCTTCATTTAGCTGCACCGCTCCGGTGAAATGCAGCTAATTTGACCGTCAAAGTGCCTTTCTTAAGTAAAAGTTAAACCGAGACACACCTTTCTATAAAGTCAAGCAAACGAATAATTGTTTTTATAGGTGGTTATCTTGTTAAATTCAAAGAAATGCACAGCGAGTCGTCCTGTGCATGTGCCTATTTCTGCGTATCGGCTTTTGAAATGCTGCTGATTCTACCGTCAAAGTGCATTCATTAAGGAAAAGTTAGACTGAGAAACAACTTTACTATAATTTCAAGTAAACAAATAATTGTTTTTAAGTGTTAATCTTGTTAAATTCTTGTTAAAGTCCTCCCGTGCACGCTCCCGCAGCTGCCATTTGGCAGCCAATTGATTTTTGGCACAACACCGGTCCACATTTCCAGGTTGTCAGCAGTGACGCATAACAAACGTGACGCGTCAGCGGTGACGCATAATCGATACGACTTATAAGGCGAAGCAAAATATTCATGGATTTTTTCCACTTTATTAGACATTTTTGGACTGATGCAACTTATAGGGCTGTGCGATGTGTATGGCCTAAAATACAGTAATTTAATTAAACTCCTCCTAAAACTCAATCCTTACTCTGATAACTCACTTTTTATTTTAAGTACCAGCATTTTATGTCTGTGTTTACAGGAAGTCCTTATAAGGTAATGCCTCATTAGAATTTGGTTGTCATTATTTTAGTTTAGACAATACACAAAAACACACAGACAAAAGACAAATGAAAAAGGAGTGGGAACATCTACTTTGCAGTTAACGAGTTGTATTTGTGATTAGCATGAGGAGCAGAATATTCAACTCATCAAGGAGAATTCAAGAATGCTCAGTAAAGCTGCACAAACTTGAACATAATGTGACTAATTGTGAAATGGCAAAAACCTTCAGTCAAACCTGTCAGACCACACTGGATTAGAAAACAATGAAAAGGTCTGTTGAAGAGTCATTTCGGAGAAATGACAGGACGCAGAGTGACTCCAGATCTTTCAAAAGATAAATCGAAAAATATTCTGTCCCCTCGTGGGGTTGAACACGTCTTTTCCAGGGTGTCGAGTGGAAACAACCGTTCCAACTCGAACTTGTGTAAATTTATGGAAACTCTGCGGGACAGGAACTTTCCATTTCTATTCAAATCCACAGAGTCAAATGGCAGAAGCCAAAATGTCTAAAATCAGATGTGCTGCTGGGTAAAGTGATGCCTTTTTCAGGCTAATGGAAAGCAGGACACGGCCACACTGGTACTGAACAACCCATTTAAAATCCATTTGGGTATACGTAGATGATATAACTGCAGAAGGCAGTAAACTGGCTAAACTGGTGAGTGATAAGTTTCTGATGACATGATTGTTAAAAAAAAAAAAAGTTCCCTTTAGTGTGAGCAGAAGTATCTCAGGCCTTGCATAAGGAAGTAAAAAGGCACTTAACCACACTGTTAAAAATGTCACATTCAACCTTACAGCAGGTGTTGGCATGAATATATGTTTTCTGTTTGCGGTGTCCACAACGTTCATCAACTGGTGAAGAAAAAAGTGAACTGAAACAAAATGTGTACTGTAAAAATAAAAGGAGTTATTGAACGGACTGAAAACAGCCCGCTTCAACGTCATCTGCAAGTTTCAGTCTACATATAAATAGGATCTAAACCAAATACCTAAAGTAACACTAAACACACACACAGCAGCAAACACGCTGAGAAAACACCAACGACTCATTTGCAGTGGAGGGAATGACCGGCCACACCTATTTTCAGATAAGCTGCAACTTTGTCATGTTCACAGAACTGACCATGTGGCGGGACAATACAGTTTAACAGATTAAACTAAAAGATGTAAAAAAAAAAAAAAACCTAACAGTACTAACAATAACAAAAAACAATATTATTAATAAAACAGCTTGCTGTTTGGGGGGGGGGGGGGGGGGGATGACGTATGGTTGGTGTGCACAGATGGTTAACAATATGGTTCCTGGACCACTTCATCAGCTTATCACCAGGAAACAATAACACACACACACACACATGGCCTTGCACACAGATCTGTGAACCATCCAAGTGCATTATCAAACACATGGATGAATTATAATCATCCAATCAAAACAGTATAACCTTTTTCCGAACCTTTGATATACTGAAGATCACAAAGATTTTTCTGTATTTAAGACGTTTCTTCTGCAAAGGATAATCTTTGCTGCAGCACCATTTAGGGTCATGGAAGAAGTCCCTGTGCAGGCAAAGCCCTTATTATATCTTGAGAGTCTCCAGATACTCTGACACAAACCCAGCACCCCCCACACACATACAGTACATGGTACTGCAGACATGCAGCCACTATGTAACACCTCACCTGTGAATATATTTATGCAAACAGATATTTCAGCTGCTGATATCTGGAGCCATGGCATGTTCTTATCAAACATGAAATGCTCCACATGCTGCGCTGACATTTACTCACCGATACAAATACTAAAGAAAAAAAAACACTTCCGCTAAATTTTATTAACAATGCCACGTTGTTGTCTGGATGCTTTGGGCGCTTGTAAAGTAATTAACAGCAAATCTGCCAATAAAAGTGGCTTTTAATTAAAGTCCCAGTGCAGTCTCCCAGTTGCACTGTGTCTTATCACAGACAAGCCTCAATTAAAAACAGGCCCGCAAGAACACGGACAATTTATTTCCCCTTTAGCACCATTTGTAATTTTCTCTGCTTTGTTTCCACAGTGCGAGATGAAACCATGTGCAATAACTGCTTGGACAGCCTTTTGTGCGCACTAACACGGATGGACACACCCAGCAGTATTTGGGCATTACAAGGGATTACAGAACAGGCTGGAGTTAATGAGCTCACATTTACTGCTAATTCCATCTGCCACCAGGATTCGTGGCCTCGGCTAGAGGTGTGAGTGGAAAATACAAACAGCGCATCCCCTAAATGGCCGAAGCTGAAGAGAAATTTGTTGCGCCTTTGATGGGCATAGAGCCGACAGGAATGGCCTCAAGGTTTGGGTCGCAACTGTCCCCCCGGGTGAAGCTGGAACTAGCCGTCAAAAATGTGTGATGTAATGAGCAGAGGAGAAGTGCAGTTTTGCTAAAGACACAGCTTTGCTGAGGGTTACGCTAAAGGCGAGCAGTTAATGTATTTGCTGGTTCCAAGGTGTGTTAGATGCATACAGAGGTCGATCACTCTTCCAGGTTTTCCCTCATAAAAGATGGAGGACATGTTGAAAAAACTGCCTGAGGGCTTTCTGGATGGAAAGTTAAATGAAATAGAAATTTTGATCAATGAAATCTTTCTGAGTATGACGGTAGTGTGTGTGTAGATATGTGGATCATATAGTAAAACAATAGGAGAAATTCTTCTTAAACAGCAAATAAAACAGATTTTCTTCTGTTCTTATTACAGCTCATGAGTGTCCAACATATTGGAGCCATTATAGAAGTTTTCACTTCCTACGACATTAGG
This sequence comes from Nematolebias whitei, assembly GCF_014905685.2. Taxonomy (NCBI): domain Eukaryota; kingdom Metazoa; phylum Chordata; class Actinopteri; order Cyprinodontiformes; family Rivulidae; genus Nematolebias; species Nematolebias whitei. The sequence goes on along the minus strand of NC_056508.1, from coordinate 29,586,434 downwards.
AAAATACTGAAAGCTTCTAAACCTTCTAAAAGGAATACTGAATAAAGAAAACTTCTGGAACAAAAATGTGACTGTTCATCATCTTGACATCCCACAGGACCATTTTGATCTTCTCATAATGTAAACTCTAAAAAAACAAACAAAAAAATTGAGGGACCCAAATGTATGTAGCTGATTTCTTACAAGGAAATACTCTTCTGTGTTATCTTCTGTCTTTTATTCAACTCAAATATGCTTAAAGTTAAAAGGTTAATTCCCCAGTCTAAACAAGCCCACTGTGGGTATTTGGAAGTTTGGGATTGATTTTAGGTACTAAAATAAGGTTCAAGATTCTTTATTGTCATTCACATCACATGTTGTACATGAGGTGGAATGAAATAGTGTACTCAAGGTCCCAGTTACACTCAAAATAGCAAAAATATAAAATACAAAACAAGAAACAGTATGTAAGAATGTGAGATATACAGTAAGATATACGCTAACAGAATGCCAAACGACAGGCTAAAAGATCTAAGACATATGCTAAACACTAATAATCTAAAATAATACAGTATATTAAACAGCAGCCTGAACATGAGTCTGTAGTGAGTAGATGGGTATGAATGAATACAGCAGCACACATAAATCACATATCACTAATTAAAGTGGCATTACAGTGACTTTAATTGGTGATATGTATACCAAGATGGCCGCACTCACTGGAGCCTCAGCTTCTCAGGCTCCTGTGGAAACACAGTTTTTCTCTGTTTTGAAATAGACATACTCCACTTGTTTAAGCGCGTTAATTATTGGTGGCCATCTCGGCATACACCTATACATCCATCCATCCATTATCTTTACCCGCTTGTTCCATTTTGGGTCACGGGTGTCGCTGGTGCCCATGTCCAGCAATCACTGTGCGAGGGGCGGGGTACACCCTGGACAGGTCGCAAGTCCATCACAGGGCCACATAGAGACAAACGAGACAAACAACCATTCACTCTCTCACTCACACCTAGGGACAATTTAGAGTTACCAATCAGCCTAACATGCATGTTTTTGGTCTGTGGGAGGAAACCGGAGCACCCGGAGAAAACCCACTAATGCACGGAGAGAACATGCAAACTCCACCCAGAAGGCCCCTGGACCGGGGTTTGAACCAGGGACCTGCTCGCTGAGAGGCAGCAGCTCTACCAGTTGCGCCACCGTGCTGCCCTACACCTATACAGTATGTGACAAATAACACGGGAAGACATTTGAAAAATGTTCGTCATAAATTGTTCTTGCCTTCTTATTTGTGAAGGCACAATAGGCGAGGAGGTACATTTGATTTTTTTAGGAGATGACCAGAAGAACTCTGCTATAAGCCAGTGACCTTTGACCTCTAAAGTCCCTCTCTTCTGCACAAAAAAAAAAGCAGGAAGCAGAAGAAGGACAGCACTCTCGAGACAACTTGGAATGGCTTTTTAAATCCCCTTCATAAGCAGTTTAGACTGGGGTGCAGGGTGGGGAGCTTCTCAGCCCCAACTCAACAGCTAAGAACCAGGGAGGAGTTCAGGAGGGGAACCCCGGCACGCAGAGGCCCAAGACAGGGGTTGGACCGTGGGGTAGAGTTACCTCTGGCCTTCCTCCAGACGTGTCAGCTGACTTAACGGCTGTGTGAATTAACGGCGCACAGGGGATGTTTTGGTTTGAAAATGACAGAAAGAAGGAAGAGAAAGCGAGAGAGCGAAAAGGAAGGTAAAGGAGGAAAAGAAAGAGCAGGAGGCACCGATTTTGAATAAAGCATGCCTATTCCAGATTGCTTTTAACTTGAAGCAGCTGTGCAAAAGACACATCCAAAGACATACGCAGCAGCACAAACACAAGCATTACCGCTGACAGCTGCTTTTTAATCTACAGAATATCGTAAAGTCACAAAGCCTGGGGCCGCAGCAGACAGCTGTGTGGAGCTGAAAACAAACAAGATAGTACTTCTATGAGAATACAGGGAAATATGACACAGCTAACCTGTTGGGGGGGGGGGGAAATGTGGCATAAATGACTCCTTTACTGGAAGAATTCCCCAGCCATCAGATCATGAGCCAGTACCAAGCTGCAAAACACTCATTACCAAGTCAAAAGTGACTCTGCATTGGAAGAAAAAAAAGAATAAAATACTTTTAAGTTGGTGGACATAAGACACTGTTCAGTTATGATACACACAGCATTGCACAGCTGCATCTTTGGGAACAATTAGTGGTTGCTTAAGTTCACAGAATTTTCCAGACAGCATTTAACCAAGAAGTGCGTGTACTTCCATCACTGCTCAAAATATAAACTGTATCTGATAGAATGTACTGTGTACTGATAGAAGCATAGAATGTGTGATGTTGGTGAAATACAATGTTTTAAATGTGGTTTTATATAAACCATGGGCAGCTGTGGCTGAGTAGTTAGAGCAGTTGTCATCCAATGCAAGAGTTGGGGGTTCGATTCCACCAGCAGTCACACGCCGAAGTGTCCCTGGACAAGACACTGAACCCCTCGTTGCCTCTGATGTGTGTCCCATTAGTGTATGAATGTGATAAAGACCTGATTATTCTTTGTACAGATCTAGTAGAGTGCTGTATGAATGGGTAAATGAGGGCACAGATTGTAGTGTAAAGCGCTTTGAGTGTCTTGATAAGATAGACAGGCGCTATATAAGTACAGTCCATTTACCATTTACCATAGTCTACTTCCAAAAAGTGTCAGGGCAAAAGCTTATCTGAGACCCTGATCTGGATCAGAGTCAAAACTAATGCTCAAGCCTTGAGATCATTAAAGACGTTTATAAGTCAAACTAAGTATCTCTGCAAAGCTTGGTTTCTGCGATAAGAGTAACTCAAATTAAAGTGTAGAATGTGTTATACTAGTGTCATTTTAATGTCTTCTCACCAGGAAAGTCCTTGAAGGGGGGAGAAGAAGCAAAGAATGTGTGATGCTGGTGAGTTTGCAATGTTTTTTTTTGTTGTTGTTTTTTTTACAAAAATGTGCTTTATATTGGTTGTACAGCACAACTTAAATGTAATGATAAATATAATGTGTACTGTAGTCAACAGTACACTCCAGTCTGAATGTGCTTTGGTGGTGTAAAACTGGTCATACAGTCAAAATCCAAAAAAAAAATACTGGTTGGATATTCCTGCTTTGGAGAATATCATCTTTAAAATTATTGATGTGTTGTAAAAATAATTGTTTCTGATGTGAATCAATTGATTGTGGAATAATGATACTTCAGAAGTTAGCATCTTTCCTGTACTTGGAAAAAATACATTTCCGATATTTTTAGACAGAAAGATGGGCAAATTAAAAAAAGAAGAGTTTGAGAATGCTTTAGTGTAAATCCAATCTAACAAAAAGAGTACAAATCTGACTGGAACACCTGCCAAAGGGTTTCCAAACACCAACGAGTAATCAGGAAAAAATTGAAAGTCCTTTCCATTCAGCTGGCTAAGATACAGCAGACACCTAATAAAACACACATTACTCACATACAAGTAAGAAGAGAGACGTGTCGATTTATGTATGTTTTTGTCTGCATTCACATATATGACCACATGTGGTGGTGACCAACAGGACTCACGGCGCTCCCTCGAACCCACACCCATCACCTGCTGTCACTTATAGCACACACACCGACCACTTCATGGTGCTACACTGAGTTTAGGAGACATTCTTTGCCCTCGAGCAACTCAAAACACACACTTTACATTCCAGCGAGTGTATTCTGGGTTCCCACTCCCTAATCCTTCAACATATGGAGAAGACACATAAGCATACCATTGCACGAGTGTGCACACGGACTGAAAACGGCATGCCGATGGGCTTCTATTTTAATCAAAAATCTACAACTTCGACATTTTTGCTTCATCTATAACCAGAGTTGTCCCATTGCACATCACATTTTACTTTCCCCATATTTACCTAAAGGGCCTCAGTGTCAGGTAAAAACAAACACCCTGGGGTCACGATTCACCGCGGCTGCTTATGTTAGTCTTAAAACTGTCCTCTTATCCTAGTCAAGGCATATAACTGTCTGGCTTTTGCTCCTACTTTGGCTTTGAAGTACAAGAAAAAACCCTCACAGAACCACAGGAGGGATCACCTCATGAAAATATGAGCTCTGATTGTGAACACTAGCTCCACAAAGGTGTATATGTCTCACAAGCATCTGTTGTTTCACTCACAGGCCTCCCTAATGAACTTGCAGACAGGGAAAGTAAACTTGCGGTGTATCAGGTTAAGACGATGTTGAAGTTCATCTTGTTTTTAAACTCCTATCAAGGAAAAATTATTTAAAAAAAACAGCTAAGTTTGAAATTATTTGAGTACTGTCAGGGCTGAAAGAATAAAACAAGATGGCAAGGAAGAGAAAAACTACAGTAATTTATCTTCATAAACTGTGTTCAAGTTCACAACTTTACAGCCAAAATAAGTTTGTTTACAACCTTTAAAGTTAACATTACAACAATGACAGCTTTACGTGACTTTTTACAAGTCCATCCATCCATCCATCCATCATGTTCACCCGCTTCTTCTTTTTCAGGTTGTGGGGTTCACTGGTGCCCATATCCAGCTATAATTGTGCAAGAGGCGAGGGACAGCCTGGACAGGTCTCAAGCAGGGACACAGAGACAAACAAGACAAACATTCACTCTCATTCACACCTAGGGACAATTTAGAGTTACCAATCAGACAGTCTGTGGGAGGAAACCAGAGTACCCGGAGAAAACCCATGTATGCACGGAGAGAACATGCAAACTCCACACAGAATGGCCCCCGGCTGGGAGTGGAACCGGGGCGACCTGCTCGCTGAGAGGCAGCAGCTCTGCCAAATGTGCCACCGTGCTGCCACTTTTTACAAGTTATTTCTTTAATTATATCGAGGCTTAAATAAATGGCCAAAATAAGATAAGATAGACGTTTATTGATCCCGCAGGAAATTGTTGTGCCAGAGTTTCACTACAAAGGAACATACACAAGGAATCACACAAGATATATAAAACAAAAAAACTGAGAATTTTAAAAACAACAGAGAATATAGAAATACCAGCAATTAAGTTCTAAAACAGGTCAGGTGCTAAATAAATAAATAAATACTAGAGCTACCATCAGGGATAAATGAATACTGTAGCTGCTATTGTTTTAAAATCAATTATATCTGTCTGCATTAATTGGGCTCGTAAATCAAGCTTTCTAAAGAGTTACTGAGAAAGCATCATTGGTGTCATTTTGGCTATATGCTTTAAGATCACATTAACTTTTTCATATTTCCTATAATTTTAAGAAGAGGCGCTCCCTCTCTTTGTGTACATTGAAAGTACATAGCCGAACCACTGGATGTCATTAGGTCCTACGTATATATTTGAGACCATGACAACACAAAATGAGTCGTTTCTGATGAAACTTCAGTGTAACTGGTTAAAAAAACGTGGTTAACTTATTTGTAATTAAGATATTACCCACTTATTTTCACTCATCTATCAGTTATCTTCTAGTTTTAATAGCGTGACTTCAGTAATCCCAAAGCTGAATATAAATGCAACCAATAAAAGTGCTGAATTGCTTGACTTCTCATGCATAATCTACGGTTTCAGCAACATCAGCACTTTTGTTAAATTTAAATTTATTCCTGCGTGTGTCGGCATGTTTGCTTGTTAAAGAGTATTAAAGTTCTGTCATGCATCGATAATCGTGAGGGGGTAAGGCAGTTGAACCTTCAACCACTGAGTCAGCAAAGAAGTCTGTTTCCAAAACAGAGTGACCTAAATCTCTGACCCTGGATTTTCATCTCAAGCCCTAAAGACTGCGAGAATGGTCAAAACGATGCTGTTTTTGAGACAGAAATGTGAAACTTTTCACATCTCACATGATCACAGATGTTCCAGATGTTGCATCTATACTTCACCACTGTGCCTTTATTGTGCAGGTGAACAGGTTATTTGATAAAAAAAACAAACACGTCAATTGAATCATTGTCACCAGATAAGCCTGATCATTATTTCGCAATGGTATGATAAACCCTCTTCACTGGTATACCTCACAATGGAAATGTGATGATGCTTCATATTTACTGGATTAAAACCAAACCAAGAGATAATTGCTTACAATCTGCAGTTTGGATGAGGCTGTGGGGTGGCTGCAGGGGTAGGTCATGCTGAGCAGACTGTTTCTACAGTGATGAAATGACACCACAAGCAAAACGCACAAAGAAACGTCTGAAGCTACTGGTGGATTGACTTCAATAGACCCAACAGAGCTGACTGTGTTGGCTGGATGTGGTCAGCTAATGGTCCATTTTTAATGTCTACTGACATGTTTAATGTCACATACTGACGATGACAGCCCTCATATGAGATAAGCAGAAACTCTCACTATCTGTAGCTCTGGCTTCAGTCATATAAGTGTGTAATATTATTTTATCATTTATCTTGTGGCAACAAGTCTGTTTGAGCACACATATCCAATGCAAACAGACGGATAAATTAAGGGATTAGCATTCCTTTAAGAAATGCATATGCTTGCCATCCTTTATGCTGGAATTATAGATCATTTCATGTTCACAAATTACAAAGCAACAGTTCCTTAGGGCAGATATTGAGAGTAACATTATGCTCAAGCTTATGTTCAGAGTATGTGTTGTGCATGACCTTCAGCAACTACCACACAAACTGAGTTAAAACAGTTATATTGTTAATCAGTGGCATCCATGAGTTGGATTGACTCAGTTAAAATGTACATTTAGTGATTATTTCCTGAAAATGTCATTTACAATTCATTCAGTGGTTTATAAGTATATATATATATATATATATATATTGTTTGGTAATAGACAGCAGAAACACACACGTGAGCAAAAACATTATCTCCCGTCTTCTCCTTTGGGCTGCAGGTGATAAAACACCCTGGACTGATGCATGAGTGTGTGAATAACAAAAGCTTTTGTGCTCATAGCGTGTGTGTCTCTGTTTCAATAGGTTTATATAAATATGAATTATGAAGGTCAATGAGCCAGCCTGCAGAAACTTCAACACTCATTGTCCAGTTTGTTGTATTTGTCAGTTCAGCCCAACTCAGGGAGAAATCCTCAGCCACCAACAGGCCCCAGTGCGAATAATGATGGGCCCAGTGCGTTTAGATGAATAATGATGGGGGCTTCAGGAAGATTTAAAGGGAGGCTTGCTGGTTTTCACCCAATCACTGCAGCGAACATCCAGAGAGAATGCATCATTCTGGATGTGGGTCAGCAGTTTAGAAAAACGCAGATCCTCCTGGATCAATGCAAACACACCCACTCACATACCACTCTCGCTCTCACACGCACGCACGCACACACACACTGCTAGACGTCCACTTGTCATTACGTGCACATTACAACAATAGATAGATACACTTACGGCGCGCGCGCGGACTTTCAGCACGTGCATGAACGCTCTTCTCATCTAATTGATAGTTTCCCTGCTGAAGCTGCCGCGTCATCCTGGCACCTCGCGCTGCTTCAGCGCATGCATTTATTTATTTATTTATTTGCGCACTGATGTTGGCTTCATCTGTGAATAACTTCCACCCACGTGTTGATAAAACAACTACACTGACACACGCGCACAGTTCTTCATTAGAGAGCAGTCACAATAGCCAGTCGCTGCTCTGCGCAGATGTTGGACTCGTCTGAATGAGAAGCAGCTGTTCCGTTTTTACGCACCGGAACCTCAACTTAACACATTCACACTCCACACACGCACACACGCACTTAAAAAGCAATGTCACCAGTGTGTCAATTAGCTTCTCTTCCGGCCCCCGCAGTCCCACAGTACATGTCTGCTCTTTACCTTGACAGATAGTGCATTGTCCTCCTCCCGGCGCGCTGCAGCCGCGAAGCCGGGAGCTGCAGCGTTTTCCCATTCAGCACGCGCCCGCTCATTTCTACTATCATCCACCTTTGTTCCTGTTTAACGCATCCCTCCTCTGCGTGGGTCTGACTGACTGGAAGAGGCAGAGAGAGGATCCTCTGCTGAGAACTGAGGAACCGCCTGTAAGAGTCAGCAGCGGTGGACTGACCCACTCCCGCCGTGCCTCAACACACACTCATACACACACACACACACACACACGCTGCTGAGGGAAAGGAGAGGGAGAGAGGCAACACCCCAAGGTCCTCCTCCTCCTCCTCCTCCTCCTCCTCCTCACTGATCCCGAGCAGCTGTGCCTTTTTCAAAAAGCCGCACAGAGGTCTGAGCGCGCACTGAGGCGCAGGAGTTATCATTCCATCCACAAAATGCGACAAGTCAAGCTACACTCCTAAATCTCTAAAACCACGCACGAGACAGACCATTCCACTCACCCAGCCAGAACCCTGCCGCAGTGGACGGAATTATTTTTAAAAAGAGGAAAAATAAGTTTATTTGGTCCAAAAATGTGACATACAGTCCAACAGCTCCATGGACCGTTATCTTAGAAACAAAACATGTTAATTTTTCATCAGTTTAGCTGATTGTATACATGTAAAGTCATACATTGGCCTTATGTCAATTTAAATTTTGTACCTTTTGCATTCTTGCATTTTAGAAAACCAAGTCTTTACTCCAACATTTTTCAGTCAGGTCATCAGTTTCTTTTTTTGTGCTGAAACGTTTTGCCTTCGATCCGGAAGGCTTCATCAGTCAAGGAAACACACAACACAAAACTGGTTCTTTCTCCAACAGCTTACTACAAAGTGGAACAAACCAGTTCTGCTTGTGATAAGACCTGACTGAAAAATGTTGGATTGTATACCTGGATTATTGAGCATGGGCTTTGCTGTTAATAATCTTTACTGTTCTGAAAACTGCTCATGCTTTAAAAAATGCTGCAGCTTTTTAATCTAAAAAAAATAAATGCAATGTTAACCTTCCTGCTGGACCCAAGAGGGCTCTGTTTTCAGACCTCATGGGTCATTTTGACCCAAGGGCAGATGGAGAGTTAAGATATTTGAAATTTAAAAAAAGGAAAGAAAACACTGAGGAGTGTGTCCGTCATCACTTACCCTTTCCACCTCTATATTATTTAGCTGTGAACAAATGATACATACACATTTTAATACGCACTCTGTATATTTATGGTCTATTTATTATAGTTCAGTATTTTATACTTCACTATTTTTTTTTGTTAGATTGCACTCTTAGCTCTGAATAAAATTGCATATATGTATTATAGACTCCATTTTCTATGAAAATAAAAAAAAGGTTTTGATTCTGTATTAGCATTAGTTAGCATTGAATTCATTTAAATTCTTTAATACGACATTTTATGGTAAAGTGGATGCAAAACAGTGTGTGCGACTATAACAAACTTTTGAAACCAGTAATACCAGTTCATGGGTTTTATTTACTCTGCAAACACATATTAAGCAGTTTTAAATAAATACTAATAATGTAAGGTCGTTTATCCACTGAAACGTCAGTGGTTCAGTTTTTAAAGCGTCTCTGTGTTCTTTAGATTTTCACTGAACCCAAACTGATCACACAGCACCATGGTCTGTTACTGTAACAAAGTTTTAAACTGAGTTTCTCACTGAGTGTCACTTTTTAAAAATAGTGTTAAGGATGAATATGTCAGTCAAATGTTTTCCATTTCTTATGATGAGCAGCAGTTAAAAAATAGTAATAGAAGATGTAACAATAAAGAAAAACTAGCCGTTTGGCATCTCCCAGAAAACATGTACCTTTTCTACTTTGCACAAATTTTTTTACGATCACTAAACAGAATAAATGTTGGCCAGCAGCCAAACCGTCAGTGCCTCCATCAGGATGTAATGAAGAGAAGTTAAAGGACTCCGGTGTTTGTAACAAAGTGTGTGGAGACTTTCAAAGCAATACATTGGGTATCATGTATCCTCTCTGCCCCCTCACAACATCCAGTGGTGTTTAAGTACTGAGTGGACCCCTGTGAATAGATCTGCCTGTCTGCTGGGTTGGTTCAATAAGTGAATGAAGGGTGAGAGACAGGAGACGGGGGGGAGGAGATGGAGATAATTAACACTGTCCTTTTATTAAGGAGAAATAAAGAGAGTTCTGGAAAGAGGAGAGAAAAAACCCCCAGAGAAAATAGATAACTCCCACAGAGTGACAGCAAAAAGATTCATTAACACGCTCTTTGTGAATACAAAGAGAACAAAGATGGGATTCTGCTGCTCACTCGTACCATGCAGTGCCAGGTGGGTACATAGTGTGTGTGTGTGTGGTGGTGGAGGGTCTGACTGGCATGTTGGCATGCTGAACTGCAGGTGTACGGAGCTACTGCCACCGTTGTTGCCTAGCATTGCTAATAAACAGCAACAAAAACAGTTTCTTTGTACACACCAACACATACACTCCCACATTCACACAAACACTTTCAATCCTCCTTAGGTCCGAGAGCTTTATGCTTTTATTTGTGTCAACTTTCATCCGAGTTTCTGGAAAGGCCACTTGGATGTTGTTCTGTCTGTCTGGCTTTGACATCAACCTCTGACTCATGTCCAGACATGTCATCAGTCTCCAGCTCCGTTGATTTCTTTCTACTCACCAAAGAGGGTGTTGTTGGGTTTTTTTTTTTACTGCTCTCCTCCTTTTCACTCCGTATCTAAGCGTTTGTTTTTAAGGTCCATGTGTGAGTAGATGCAGTATAATTAGGTGGTGATGTAACAACTTAATGACAGTGTGCAGGCAGGGTCACCTGGACGACCCTGGGAACCTGTCACTCCTCCACAGATGAAAGAGGCAGAGGACCTGGGAAAGCTCATCCCTCTTATCAGAGCAGGAACACACACAGACACCCAGATACACAGCAACACTTGGACTCCAGCTGAATATAAACACACATAAATTAGCCCCTCAAGCACACATATATCAAACTAGAACGCTTCTAATCTCAAGCCAGGTTTTGACTGTTAGTTTAGCTTTGAATGTCTTTCATTTTTGGGGGTAAAAAAAAACCTTCACACCACAACACTCCTCTCTTCCTGTCCACACTCAGTCACCTGTTTGACAAGTTTCTGTTTGTTCCTGCCAGAAGTCCCATATACATGATATTTAATGTTCTCTAGAATATACACTGTGCTAAAAAGTCTTGCATAAACTTGCAAGTTTTAGTTTTTCTCTTAAGGAGTTTAGAATTTGGTCTTAGTCGGTTTTCATGCTCTGTGGAGGGGGAGGAGGTCTTTCAAAGATTGTTTTCCTTGAAACTTTAGATGCTTTTTCACACAGTTTTAGACCAGCCCTTGCAGCTGACGACATCATATTGTGCTTAAAAATGTAGGAAACCAAACAAGACAAGTTCTCCAAAATTAATAATTTCAGAAATTCATGTCTTTAATAAATAGACAAATATACTCCTAGCAAAAACCTAACCTGCTTCAGGGGTCACCACAGCACATGAACATTTGGCAATTTGTTTTACGCAGGATGCCTTTCCACAACCTGGGCTCGAACCTTCAACCTCAGGATCACAAGCCAAGAGTACTGAGCACCAATCTACCACGGCCTCACAGGATCTGGACAAAACTGATGCTTTTTATTACTTTTTGTTGTTGTTTTCAAGTTTTCAATCACGAGCACAGAGCAACCTCAGGAGCAACTTTAGCCAAATCTCCCACTAACATTAGCTTTGTGCTCCTTTAGTCAATGTGTCAATGGTCCTATTTGCTGCAGTTTGCATGTTTACATCCAAAGGCATCACTAACAGTTATTTCCCACAACCTGTTTCATCTCGTCTTTCTAAAACACCAAGATGAAATGAGCAGCACCTCTGAGTCAGCAGCAAAGGTAATCTGAGAGCAGGATTTAAACGAAGGCAGAACGGCCCAGACAAAAACAGCACATTTTAGAGCACGAAATGTACGACATTAAAATGTGATCAATTTAATAAAGCTGCAGAATTCAGTAAAGGGGATATTGTTCTCTTTTACTGGAATGTTTCTCGTGGCTTTGTTTACTCATCATCATTTCCAGCATCATGTCATCCCAGCATAGTTGAGTTTTGCCCAGAGCAAGCTGTAGTCGTGTGAAAAATTCAGGCGGTTGAAGATATCATTTTTCTGCATGTTTCAGCTGGTCCAGCAAGATGTCGGAGAGGATTCAGTCTCAAACACGACAACAGACACACGCATACCTGGAAGCAAAGAGGCAGCCATGGAAAAAGAAACAGTGGAAAGAAAAATTTGATATAAATAGAAAGATTTAAGATGACAACAACTGGATCATTTTTATCCCCTTCAACACTTTTTTGTGCAGAAAACTAAATCAAGCCCTTTAATAACAGGCAATGTTAAAGTTATTGAAAGCAGCACAGTACAGAAGAGCATGGACAGCACCATTATTCAACTGGTATATTGCTTTTTGACCTTTGAGGCATTGGTCACTATGTCACAAAACGGTTCAATGGTTACTGTCAGCGGTGGCTCCAGAAACTTGTAATATTGTGCTTATGCATAAATGACGCTGTGATCAAATGAGTGAGACAGCAGTCCAAATTGTTGACGCTCAATTAAAAGGGAGCTCATATAAAAAAATGAAGTGGACATGCTGAGTTGCAGTCACGTCACTGGACCTAAACATACAAACTATTGTCAAAAAAAATGTTTGTTCCTTTTACAACACCATTAAATACAACTGTTACCCAACTATACACTTTGCAAACCACTCCTTTGTGCTCAGTCCAGTAATTCACTAACAACAGAGCAAGATCTGAAGAGTTTGGAGGGAAACCTCAGAGCTACAGACTCACTGGTGGACATCAAAAGACACCACAAGGCTTGAGAAATTTTGCAGACATATTGAAAAAGGGCTGTCATTTGTGTCTGCGCTGGGGCCAAAGAGGATGACCATAAGTCTTTCAACTCTGCTCCTCAAGGCTTTTTTGTTGTTATTTTAAAGAGGCAGGCACTCTAACAGCACAAGCCTGAAGAGCTACTCTTGTGGCTAATTGAGGGACCCTCCATGTCAGGACCACCAAAAGAATCTCATTAGACTATGGACTGAAAAAAATTGTACACTTAAGGTTTTATTTGTTCTGGGGAACTTTTCAGAAACCTGACTTGAAAGATGCCGCCCTGAAAAAGTTCAAATGCTGCTCGAGACGTTTTTTGCCGGCCTGTGTCTCCTTAATGAGAATATTTCCTCTGCTGGGAGAAATTGTACAAACTTGAAAGGATGAGATTAAGAGGTGGTGTAACAGGGAGAACAGGAAGAGAGGACAATGACAGGGAGCAGAAAGAAAAGTGTGTGACTAATGTCGAAACTACTCCAGAGAATGACACAGTGGGAGTCAATGGGAGGGAAGCAGGGCTGATTCTTATGCTCATTATAGGCACCCCCATCACACCCCACCGTTAAATGTCCCAGGCTTGGCTGTGGCATGAATATTGCATGTATACATGTGTGTGTGTGTGTGTGTGTGTGTGAGCGCTTATGCAGGGTAGACTTTTAGCTGATTCGAGCAAAAGCTCCTAAAAAGCTTTTCCTAAACCACAGAGTTTCATTTACCCCCCAAAGATGAACTCTGAGTGTTTTCTAAAGACTGCATATGTGGGAGGGAACAAGGGGAGTGGAAGCAAGCTTTGAAAAGTGTGTACTATGAGGTGCTGACTGGGGGGGCTCTTTTATTGTGGGAACATTTCCCACAGGGAACAAACCTGATAATTTCCCAAGAGGTTTTCCCCAGAATAGTAGAAAACGTACTAATTTTCCACAGAAAACAAAAACGATGAATAAGAAAGAAAATCGTACAACACATTCAGATTATGCATTACTGTGTCTCATCAAACTTGTTCAAACTTCTTCTTTCTTTCAGTTTTTCCTTCTTCAGAGATCTCCACAGCGAGTCATCCTCCTCCATCTCACTCTGTCCTCTGCATCCTCTGTCCTCACTCCAGCTACCTCCTTGTCCTCTCTAACTGCATCCATACATCTTCTTTTTGGTCTTCCTCTGTTTTCTTCCTGGCAGCTGCATTTCTAACGTCCTTCTACCAGTATAACCACTGTCCCTCCTCTGGACATGTCCAAACCATCTCAGTCTGTCCTCTCGAACTTTATCCCCCAGTTGTTCACCCTGTGCTGTACCTCTGATGATCTCATTCCTCATCTTATCCGTCCTTGTTACTTCTGAGGAGAACCTCAACATCTTCATTTCTTATACTTACAGTTCTTTCTCATCACCACAATAAAAACAAAGTAATATATTCCCATTATAAAGTTTTCTGTATATGCTACTCAAAACAATCCTTTCCCAGAAGAGTACATAAGGGGCTAATTAATCAGAAATATCAATTATAGATTTCTTTCTTGTTTTGAGAAAATAGTCACACCGAGGTTAAAACTTTACAGACTTTCATGAAACGTTTGTTGACAAACCAACTTTTCTTTGTTACGGTCTTCACGGCCTAACAGCATGTTCCACTCGGTTGAGGCTTAAACCCAAAAAGGTTTGTTGACTGAATGACGTCAAGTCTATGGTTCAAATCTACACGTGTTAGTTCAGTGTCATGTTCACCACCGGCTGTTGTTTTCAGGCCATTTGCCCCATTTCCTCTCCTGCTGTAGGTCAAGTGTGGTTTCATCATGAAAAATAAAATCAAGTGAGTTGAAAACATCTCCAGGAAAGGAAGAATTCAACTCTATCCTCTAAGGAAATTAAATAAGATCTGCCAAAAGCGGTGACCTACTCGCACTTTGTTCCTTTCCTTTGCAAATATTATTTATGTCGTAACATACCTCTCTGATGCACATGGGGGTCCTGGACCCCTTGACCTCCCCACTGCCCACCATAAAATCTTCTTGTCCTTGCAGGACCCCCCTGACTTCTCTTGTGCTTTTCAAAACTATGCAGCAAGGAAGCCAAGGATTAAGAGGGATTTTACCATAGAATCTCTTGACGGATTTACCAAGACTCAACATGCTTAGAGAAGGAGGGGTTACCTTGGCAGCAGTAACCCTTATGAAAAGGCCTTTTTGCAAATGGCACATACCTGCAGTGACAGTTCAAGACAAACCTAATATGTGTATTGGAGTGCCATTGTGTCCTACTTTTAATAGAGTAATTTGTATTTTGTGCTCACTGTAGCCAAAAACCTTTTTTTCAATATTTTCTGTTGTCCAAGAGAATTTGTGAGAATAATTGTAGTTCCCAAGATCTGGTCCAGAGCATGTTGTTGCTCAACAGTCTGTTTCACAATCATGAACTGGAAGTCAAACTAAATAAACCTCTTCCAGCAGTCGACAGCAGATAATAACACATGCAGGTGTCGTGAATACAGACTTTAAAAAGGAAGTTATAAAGTTTCACGTATCAAAATAACGCCTGATCTAAAACAGATCCTAAAATTACGCAATTTCAAATGAGCAGTGCACGAACTATTAACAAAAGCTAAACTGAACTGATGAAATGGTGTGCAAATAATTGAGCAACATTTTTATGACATTCAAATTATGACATTTGTGTGAAAGCAGGAGTTTTCTGGTCTGAAACATTCAGACGTTCACACGCGATTAGTTAACCAACTGTTGCTGACCATCAACCTCTGGAGAGAGGTTTCAAGGTCATTTCTGAACTACTGGGCAAACTTCAGCTTGTTTACAGGAGAAAAACATTCACAAGAAGTGCTGGTGTTCCCAGGAGTGGATGTCTCAACAAGTTCTTTTACGGTCAGACCACGATGATGATAGGAATCTTAAAAAAAAATAAAAATCCCAACATGTCAAATAACACAAGCCTTTAAGACCTTGTTAGATGTTAAAGTTTACAGTATAACATTATTGTTACAGACAAAATGAATTACCGGTTAAATTATATTTAAATTATGCATAACATTTTTCAGAGGATGGATTTACTTGGATCAATCAAGTTTGATCTTACCTCATCTTATTATGATTTTTTTATGTGCAAGGATATGCAAAAAGAAATAAATAAATAAAGAAGAAGAAGAAAAGGAGTCAAATGAAGCTTTTGTACTGCATAAACAGAAAACTGTGCCACAATAATTCAGATTGTGTTTTGTTTTGTTTAATTGGTCATTAGGCCAGTTAGTGCCTTATCCAAGGACTTGGAAAGGTTTAAGACAAGTAGTCCCTCACTACTTCGTGGTGCGACTTTCGCGGTTTTTTGCGTTTTTTCAATGATTGTCAACTTTAATATTACTCACGTGATTGGGAAGGTACAGGATATATATAAAAAAAATACTTTGGACAGGCACCACCATTTTGTAGTTTTCTATCAATAAGAGTACACTGTAATGCCAGCCAAAAGAACGACACTACCCAGAAGGCAACAGTTCTTCCAGCCATTGCTTTCTGCCAAAATGGAGGGAAAGTTTTGCAACACAAAGTCAGAAGTAACGACCTACATTAAGCTCACAGAACTGGCAGGAAAGTCGCAAATAATCCTGAAGCTCAATTATCCACGCACACATCAACCTGGACGAGTTGGTGGACTTCATCGCTGCAGGGTAGATCTGCCGAACCAGAACCAAGCTGCTGGTCTGCAGAGCTGGTGAGTAAAATTTTGCAGTACTATATGCATGTAGTTAAAATTACGTAGGTTTAAGAGTTTAACATTGCAAGAGTGTGAGAAGGGTTTATAAAACCTTAAAACAAAAAATAAATAGAGTTCCTACTTTGTAGTTTTGCACCCATCGCAGGGGTGTGTGGGACGTAACCCCCATGATAATCGAGGGACTACTGTAGCTCCAACAGCCTTAGTGTGAACATATTAGAATAAAGAAGACGTAATAACATTTGCATTAATGAAATATGAGGTATCAGAAGGTCTGTATCTTTCTGAATCCTCACATGTTGCTCCCTTTTTAAGTGATTTTTGTTTTTGTATGCATTTGTCGTGCGTGACTTTAGGAGGACGTGTGTTTGTGCTACTTTAGGAGACAAACAGATTGTTATTATTGCTTGTCAGCCACACCCGAGCGCTGGAGCCTGTTGTGTCATCCCTGAGAAAAATAGCCAGACAGATGAGCAAAATATTCCAACGCTAATTCAGCAGATATGTTTGAGCTGTGTGATGTGACTGTCATGTGTTGGTTTTTATGCTTAATCAGCTGAAAATCTGGAAGGCCCAGCTACGAAGTGACAAAGACATCTCCGTACAATTCTGTTTATGTATGCACATGTGAGAGCGGTCTAATTAATTATTACAAATGGGGTTGTATGTGTCAGTGTGTGTTCTCCATGGGTGTTCTCTCTCTTTCTTACTTGGCCTACACATGCTGGAACAAAGACAGTGTGCTCTTTTTATTCAGTCAAGTTTTTGCTGTAATGACAGGAAAAGTAATTGATTACACGCCACAACAAGCAGACAGAGCCAAAGGAGCACCGCAAAGAGGCAGCGAGGCCCAGAGAGAAGCAGATATAGAGTGCACACCCCATCACTGCCCTCTTGAACTACATAATCGTCTCGTCAACTTTTAATGCAGCTTGTACACAATGCACACAGATTTAAAGAAGCAGATGGTAAAAATGTATTTTTTTTTATCACAGCTGGCAGGATTTTGATGGACAGGAGCATGTTTAAAGAACAACCACTCATTTTTCTGCACCTGCTTTTCCCTGCTGGTGCCCAGTCTATAATCACTGGGCAAGAAGCAGGTCACCCTTCCATCACAGCACCACATAGTGACAAACAAGAAAACCACTCATGCTTTCACTCACACATTGTCATGATGTGGCATAAGAGGACTCTGGATGTGGGTGGCGCGGTGGCACTGTTGGTTGCTCACCTCTAAGAAAGAAGGTTGCTGGATTGAATCCCGGCCTGACGTCTTTCTGCATGGACTTTTCATATTCTTTTCACAAGTGTGTGGGTTTTTGCTTTTCTCTTCCACTTACCAAAAACATGATAGGCTAATCAGTAAATAAATTGTCTCTAGTGAATGGTTGTTTGTCTCGTTTGTCTCAATATGTCCAAGTGATGGACTTGTGACCTGTCCAGGGTGTCCCCCACCTCTTGAATAGTGACAGCTGGACATGGGCACCAGTGACCCCTGCAACCCGGAAAACACACTAGAAACACAGAGGATGCAACAAGAAACCTGTCAGCACCAGAGGCTGGCAAATCAGCAGACAGGACTAAATACAATGGGAGGGGTGATTACTGAGTGGAAGCAGCTGAGTTGATTACTGAAGGGACACAGTGGCGTTGAACTGAACTGAAAGGACGGCAGCTGACACACGGAGTTACCCGAAAACATAAACACAGAAAGATGAAGCCAATAAAAGGCATAGCAAATTAACTACTATATCACAAAAACAAACATCCGAGGATCATGGCACACCAAGTGGTAGTTTAAAGCAGTAGTTCTCAAACTGGGTCCCCCGTACCCCCTTGGGTCTATGAGCCCATGCTTGGGGGTCCACAAAAACAATATATTTTACAAGCATGTGGATGCTTAACAATCCATTAAAATAAACCAGAATGCAGGAAATCACATCTACTTTATTCAAAATTTTCTGGGGGAGGTCCCCCAGACAGGGCAGCACGGTGGCGCAACTGGTAGAGCTGCTGCCTCTCAGCGAGCAGGTCCCTGGTTCAAACCCCGGTCCAGGGGCCTTTCTGGGTGGAGTTTGCATGTTCTCTCTGTGCATGCGTGGGTTTTCTCCGGGTGCTCCAGTTTCCTCCCACAGACCAAAAACATGCATGTTAGGCTGATAGGTAACTCTAAATTGTCCCTAGGTGTGAGTGAGAAAGTGAATGGTTGTTTGTCTCGTTTGTCTCTATGTGGCCCTGTGATGGACTTGCGACCCGTCCAGGTGTACCCCGCCCCTCGCACAGTGATTGCTGGACATGGGCACCAGCGACCCCCGTGACCCAAAATGGAATTATCGGGCAAAGATAATGGATGGATGGATGCTACAACAACAGGGTTAAGCAATAAAAACACTGTGGCTGTATGTTATAAACATCACTGAATAACATTTTTCTTTTATTTCTGTGATTTTTATCTGTTTTTAAAGTTTTGCAAGAGTCATTATTGTTTCTCACTGTTTTAGGGAGAGGTCTGTAACTTGACTGCAGTATGAGTCATAATGTAAAGATGTTGGAGGGGAGATGACCTTCATGTGTTCACTGAGGATCACGTTGAGCTCTAGTGACTGAACAAGTCTATCACCAGTAGGAAGAGTTCATCCGTCACAAGTGTCAAACTGATTTATGTCCTCTTTGTGTACACTCCTGAGTACCGTCTTGTGTTTGGCCAGTAGGTGAGGCCAGAGTACTGAAGGATTAAGTTTGACCTAAAGAAAAATGCTTCCCTTACAGACAAACACACCCACGCACAGCTAAAAAACACACATCCAAAGGAGTATGGTTTTCATTAACTGCACACGTGAACCCATGCGCCACGGGTGAAGTTTAAAAGCAACAAGTCTGTTGAGTTACGCCACATTTAAAAGTGTTGGACCATCAGATAAGGGCCACCTCCAAAGCTTCAATCAGACCAACGTTTAGTCACAAGGCTGAAGTAACTGCTCATGACATCTAAACTTATTCCAGGCATCATTTCTCCTCAAAACACATTACATACTCTTCGTTCTGTTCTTCCCTGTAGGGTATAAAGTCAGTCCTGTAGAAAGCTCGTGGCATCACATCCAAACCAGCAGACTCTTAAGCACTTCAGGGAGCGGTGTGCGTGTGTGTGTTTGTCTATGCTCACCAACAAATGTTTTCATAATTCAGGCACTTAGTGCAGTGAACCAACTTGCCCTGTCTTGTAACCATGGCGACCCTGCGTTTACTAATGGGAGTCTGCCGAGGATGGCTGCTCTTCCATCCATGAGCTGAAGCGTCTGCACCAAGCGGGGCAGAAAATGAGCAACACACACTCGTGTAATTCTCGATACACACGTGTGTCACCATTCAACCGCCAACAATGGAAATTAATACAGTTTTTGAAAACCATTGCAACATACTCATGAATGACTTTTGCTTTAAACAAATATTTTAGCATCATTTTAGTGGTACTTCTTAAGTAGATGATCGCAGTTTAATAATTCCTAAATCAACAGAGGAACTTACTCTAAGGAAAATAATCTGATCATGGTCTCCCCCCTCTGAGCGTTTCCCGGTAAAATATGACGTGTGTGTGAGTGGGACTGTGGGGTGACCCTAGGAGCTTTCTGGTTCCAGATGGATGTGGAATTCAGCAGACAAGCAGAGGCCCCAGTAAGAAAAGCACAGGAAATAGATATCTGACAGAAGGGCTCATGACTCAGTGTGAGTGCGAGTTTACATTATATGGTCATGGTAAGCTCACCTTCTTAGTGTGTGAGTGTGAGTCATGCCTTAACTTTAAAGGGAGTCATGGTGAGTAAAAAGTTAAATCTCACAAACTAAAACCTGTTTATGTGCAAATGCCGAATAGTCTCATCCATTCTCCTTAATGGGACAAAGAGATGAGACAAAGAATATTTGTGTTCAATACATAAAGAGAAACCCTGTGTAATATATTTACATAAAAATGCTGGAATGTAATTTAGAGGAGCACTGTGACCAATGTATGACGCTAGTAGTGTCTGAATGCATAATCAAGCAGGACATGTAAAAAATTATGTGTTGAGGGCGAGGATCAGCAGGAATCCTTCCAGTATGCAGGACAGGGACAGGGAGAGGAATCACAGCAGCAGTCTGCCCTCTAGTGGTTAAAATATTATTCTTCAATGATGCACAATGCAAATAATTTTTGTCACATAGTGCAGAATGTATTTCTTTTGTCTAGATTGTGTATCTATTTTTGTATTACTGACCTTTTTTCTTGCTTCCTCACACAAAACAGAATTTACCAAAGCATGGCCACTTAATCGGTGAACTGAAACATTGTACCACTACAATTCACACTATTCAAACTGTGCAGCAACTGATGTCCCTGTGACTGAGAGTGCATTTTGTGGTTACCATGGTGACGTGAAGCCTGAAATGTGTATTGGTGTACTTTGACGAGTTCAACAGCTGACAAACACATGTCCAGATTCCCAGTTTATGATAAAATATGTTTTTGTCCACTGTGCTCTGAGTTGGTCAGTAAGTCGTAATGCTGTAGCTGTGTTGAAACGATTGTGTCAAATCTTATCGTTTTCAGAGGATATCATGTAGCTGTTTTTTTCTGTTTTGAGCTGATGGATATCTAATTAATATACTTGTCTGAATGCAAGATGTCACAAAATCATGATAAATATCAGTATGAGCATGAACAATGGCTCCCCTGAAGCTGATTCTTACTCATGATGTGATGTGTCCCAGTGATTCAGCTGACACAGAACAAACAAGTGATGTTCATCCAGGGACAATTTACTCAGGTTGCCTTGTCATTGCCACCAGGAACACTCCGACAAGAAAACTGGGATTGTTTTTTTCTTCATGCAATTTTCAGCTAACAATCGTTCTTTATAATCTTATTTTACTGCCCCAGAACCACTTTTTTTTTTTTAAGCATAGTGCTTCTAGATTATATACACCAAACAGCACAGACTGAATGCTGACAAACATTTTCAAACAAGTGATAACTGAAGTTTTATTTTCTGAAAAGATTAAAGCATCATCAAAGTGGTTGCAAAGGCAAAGCAGAAGGAGTATGATGAGTTGTATGGGAGGCTGGAGATTAAAGAGGGCGAGAAGGACTTGCACCAATTGGCGAGACGGAGGGATCAGGATGGAAAGGATGTGCAGCAGCTTAGCTTGTTAAATATAGGAATGGAATTGTTCTAACATTCCTTATGATAAAATTAAAGCTCTAGAATTACTTGCAAATGTATTTATTTTTCTGCTTATTAAAGCCAGAGTTATAAACTAAGCTCATCAAACGATGAGGCATGGGTGTAGTCGTTTTGGTCCAATCTTGCACATGGCGATCTCTTCAGAGAGTGAGAAATCGCTCACAATATGTTAGCACTCAAAGCATGTGGTGAGGATGACTTTCAGCTGCTACTACAACAATGTTTGGCTCAATCTCAGTAAATTATATATATATGATTTATAGCCATGTTTGTTAAGGTTATTTAGCTGCAACAGCCTTCTTGAATTAAGGTGAAAATTAATGAAGTCATAAAAAAATTCTGTGCTTTTCATTAAAATCCGTCCTGGGGTTTGTGAGTTTTTTTTTTTGCTACAGCTCAACAGCTGACAAACACATGTTCAAATTTCCAGATTATGATGAAATAATGTATTTTTGTACATTATTTGTAGTTGTGACACCATCCCTGATTCTGCCAGAGGGCAACTTTTGGATAACAACAGAGCTCTATGGGTGGGTGTGTGTGTGTGTGTGGGGGGGGGGGGGGGGGGGGGGGGCACTATAGCTGACATTTGAATATGTTTGATGACAACTCACCCATTCTCCAGATCATCAATATCATCATCTTCATCGTCATCAACTTCATAGTCATCCTTGGGGTTCTTCCCACCCACATCGCTGTCGCTGAGGAAACCTCCCTTCAAAAGGGAGGGGTCAGGGTCATCCAAGTCTTCGATGAGATGGATACGTGCAGTGTGGCTGATCCGGAGGGGGACGTCTGACGTGGCGTTACCTGTGGACGGAGCATCACCTGCCTGCAGGCGGGGGCTGGCTTGACCATGGCGCCATGACAGTGGAGAAGAGCGATTTGACAGGCTAGAGACAGAGAAGGCAGCAGCCTCATCGCTGTCGTAGTTTATGGTCCCCTCAACGCAACTGCACAATGAAAAAATTAACATACATTAGTAATTGGTTATGATTAATTACCATATTATTTTAATATTACATACTGAAATGATTGGGCAAGGAAAAGTGACAGTTTTCTTTACTTTTTATATCCAATCCCTTCTGTCTTGCCCACATTTTATCCCCATTTCTCTAAGCGTAGCCTCATACAGATTTTGAAAAGCTCAAGGATTATTTGGGATGTGGATGTCTGCCTGCATGGTGCGCATTTCCAGTAGATTTTTCTGAATACAGGCAATATGCATCTATTTGATGTGATTTTCCTGTCAGCAAACATTGCTCTCTGCTCCACATGCAGCTTAAAACTGCATACTGGATCTTTTTTTTTAACCTAGCAAACATTTGAATGCATCTCCAAAACATTGCTTGTGTTCCCTGTGCCTAAGAAGCACAGCACATCACTTCTAAAGCACCAGAGAATTATGAAAATTAGCATATCAAATGTTACAAGCACTCAAAGTGTGTGACAGCGTGTGCATTAAAATTAATCCTGTCTGCAGGAAACAGAACTGTCCTAACAAAAACCACCAATAAAGACATTTCTGAATGAAAGTCTTCCTGAAAACATAAAACTGAGACAAAGGAAGAGAAAGTGAGGCGAGAGAGAGGATGCTTTCAGTTATTGGCATGTTTTCTGGTTGTTAAAGACACACAACACAACAGGTAAATAATGTCTAAAGAAAACAAGAGGCTTTGTGTAATTAATGTAACTCTCCCTGCTCCAAACAGTTGACGTTCATAGGAAACTGCCATATGCATGACATCCTGCCTGGACATAAAACTTTCATCAATAGGCTGAATGTCTTCAGGCAAAATACGACTCCAGTAGCTCAAGGTTGTTGCAGGACAATAAAAGTATGAATGGCAAAGGAAACGTGTTCCAGCAGGGAACCATCTGCTGAGTTACTCCGAGAGCTCTCACTAAAGGACGGAGGTGGGATGCATAGCAGGGGTCGCGTGGATGCAGAGGCAAAGCTCTCAAGGCCAAAAAAAGAAAACTGAAGACAGCACTGACCACAAGTGAGCAGTCCAGGAAGAGAAGGAAGGAAGAGGACATAAACACCCTTTAATCCAGTCAGTTAGAGCTTCACTGCCTGTCTGGAAGTGGATTTGAAGGTTTTTACTGTTTAACAGGTCAACTTTCAGCTAATCCTGATGTAGTTTCATATTAAACAACTCAAAAACTAAAAAAAGCTGAGCAGGTGAACCATGTCTATCAGGGATGTTGATCTGAGTTCCAGCGGATACATTAGTTAACCCCCTCCCTACACACACCCACACACACAAAGGATTAATTATGTCAGGAGGAATAATGTTGGTTTTGTTTTTATTATTGCCAAAAAATAGTGTGCAATCATGCACTTGCCTCTGTGTGTGCATGCGTGCGTACGTGCGTGTGCGGCTGACCTGCGGCTGAGCTGAACCCCTCTCAGGCTGGTCATGGTTTCCTCCAGGTTCTGACGAAGGTCCAGAACATTTTGCACGGTTCTTTTCCTCTGCGACTCTGGGTCTGTGGAAGCACAAAAACAGAGTTAAAAAAGAAAACACTAATTACCTGCTAAGATGTTAAGAAAGAAATATGCATGAATGTTTGAAGAAGGGGTGTGACAAACAACAGCAAATGTAAAAAGAAATGTGGAAATCTGGCAAGTGCATATGGGGTGCCGTTTGTAAACTTACACAGTCAAAAATTAACAGCAATATTTTGGTTTATTTAGCCTTTCATAAGAAAAAAAAATATTTTTTTTAAAGTCATATTTTCACCATGTTCATACATTTATAAATGTCATAGTTCCCAACTAAATATATAATTTACAAGCTAAATATATAGTTTACAAACTAAATACTTAACTTGCAAGTTAAATATTTAGTCAGTAAACTAAACATTTAGGTGTAAATATTTTTTTAATTTCCAAGTAAATATTTAATTTCCAAACTAAACATTTAATTTGCTAACTAAATATTTAACTCAGATCTAAATATTTAACTTGCACGTTAAATATTTAGATCCAAGTTAAATATTTAGTTAGGAAATTAAATATTTATTTTGGAAATTAAATGTTTAGCTTACAAATTAAATGTTTAGTTTGGACAATAAATATTTAGTTTAGAAAATTAAATGTTTAGTTTTGAAAATAAATATTTAGCTTGGAAATTAAATATTAATTTACACCTAAATATTTAGTTTACCAACTAAATATTTCATTTGCAGTAATTTATTTTGTAAATGTACTATGAAAGGTGAGTGGTGGCGCAGAGGTTAGAGACGGTGGGCCTGTGATCGGTTCAAACCCCAGTACCGACAACATCAAAAATGTGGGTGGGGTAGGTAAAGCATCCACACCTGCCCCCACCCTCATTCGTCCCACTCTGGGCCCTTGAGCAAGGCCCTTAACCCCCACCATCTGCACCTCCGGTTGTCCTGGATGACAGCTCTCTGCTCCACACAGAGGGCTGTGGTAGCTCAGTGGTCTGTGGTTATGTCAGGAAGAGCATCAGGTGTAAAAATAACTGCCAAGTTTTCGTGCGACTTAGTTCGCTGTGGCGACCCCTAACGCAGGGAGCAGCCAAAAGAAGAAGAAAAACTAAAAAAGTTAGGAACTATGACATTTATAAATGTATGAATAACATGGTGAAAATATGACTGAAAAAAAAAACAACTATATTTTTTCTTATTAAAGGCTAAATAAACCAAAACTTTGCTGTTAATTTTTGACTGTAACTTTTCAAACGGCACCCCATAAGTGCATCTTTGATCCTCCTGTTGGCCATGTCAAATATGTAATAGAAGTGTAGGTACAGGTAGCTTTCTAGATGACGGCAGAGCAAAAATAAATAAATCATAATGCAGACAGGAAAGCATTAAGCCCATACAGGTATCTCACTCTCCTGTAATGCTCAGTTAGTGCACGGTCAGCAAAAAGACTGCTTGTGTGGGTGAATGGAGCACACTTTTCCTCCTTGTACATTAGTCTTACAAGTCTTTAAATTGTGTATTTTTGTTCAAACTGAAACAACTGAAAGAAAAAACAACAAATTATCCTGAACTGTTTTGTCTATTTACATAGCAATAGGCAATAACACAATTTTGGCACAAGGTTTTGACTTTGTTGAAAAAAAAAAAAAAACACCTGAAACTGCACTTAATTTTGTCATACAAGAATAATTTGGCTTCATGCTCACATTTAGACAAAGCTGAGTTCTAACTTTCACATGCTCAACCAAGAACAATTCAAACATCATCAGGGACATCTAGGCTGACTTATGTGGCCTTCACCTCTGCTCTCCTTAATTCTCTGGAGTGTGTTTACATATTAAATGAGAGGATGGTTATGAGGGCTGGATTTGAGGTGGTTTATCCCTGAGGTTGAGCTCAACAGACCATTAGCATGAGCCAGCTGACTCCCAAACACACCATGAATCATCGTCATCTGATTCCAAGGGACATGGGTCAGATGACCAATGAAAGTCTTAAGGATCATAACATTGATCTGGATACTGAATTAAGTCTGACTAGATAACTTAAAATGTGTCATTTATTGATCCATGTCACTTTTCCTCATGCCAGTAAACACGACCTGGCTGCAGAAACAGACTCACACAGATGCAAACAACATCTCCAGCAAACACTCGTATGAAGATGTGCAGATGGTTAGTGAAGAGCAGAAGAGGGAAAGGTCATCCTAATGAGAAGGAGGAGGTCTAGTCCTGGGCTGCCAGAAGTGTCAGTCTCAACAACAGCTGCACTAAACACATACACACATTTGTATAAAGACAATTTGACGCTTGCACTGAGCCCAACAAATAAAATTGTATTAATTTTCATCCAAAGAGAAAAGCTTGGGGGAACAAAAACAAACGTGGTGAAGGCGTTGTGATGCAAACCTGCAGCTCAACGCACAAAACGTACAAAAAGAAGTGGGAGTGGCTAATGAGACGAGTGCTGGTGCACAGTGTGCAATATTAAGCTTTTAAAACCCACTGTTTGGCTTTAAAATGCTCATGCTGAGGTAAATTTGAACAGAAACAAAGAACCTTTGACACATGCAAGCAGAGCCAAAGTCTGACACACACAGGCTTTAATTGGGAGGTTTTAATTACCCTTAAACACGAGCTTTGTTTAACAATGGCGTCTAATTGATTAGATGCGGTGTGCGTTTCTGCGTGAGCCTGTGTTTGTGTGTGTGTGTGTGTGTGTGTGTGTGTGTAAGTGGATGTCTGCAAGTGACTTCCTGTCCCGCCTGTGCCCTGGCCTCGGTGTTCCCAGCTGGCATGTTTTTTTGGTGGGGGGGAAATTAGGGATGCAAATATCCCCATCAAGGCCTGGCAACTCCCCTGAGGTGAAGACGCTTCATCTAGTTTTATCTGGCGTTTCTGTTGAGTAGGAGTATTTTTGTGTATCTGCTGGTATATTTCCACCTGTCTCTTCTGGATGCGCACGCAAACTTGATCTGAGGAGGATAAAAACTTATCGGAGATGCTGCTCTTAATGGACAACTCAGACCGAGAGTCAGCATGTTGGGAGTAATGGTGCTGCTGTTAATGCATGTTTCTGTCTCTGCATCATGTTGGGAGTCTGCTCCAAGACAAAACACAAAAAAATTCAGCAACGAAACAACAATACAGTCGGAGACAGACGTGTTTTTAAAACAAGGAGAAAATCCATCAGCTTTTTGTTTAGGTGTACGATATTCAGTGTATTAAATGTTAGTGAAAGTCGTGGTTCTAAAACTTGTTTCTAAAAGCTGAAAACAGAAAATTAACTCCAAACATAATTCTTTCTAGAAACCGTTTTCAGCTGTAGGCTGACATTTATTTTATTTTTATTAACAGATGTAGGGCGACAGTGGCTCAAAATGAATTAGTGTTCATGTTGTGGCATTCGAGAAAAACGCACAAGAAGGAGGAAGTGGTAAACCTGCCGTGCACTGCAGCCAGCAGAGAGAGTGGTGAGGGAAAGGGGAGAAGCTGCCGTCCTCTTGTTTTGCTCTGGGTTCACTTGTCTCTCTTCTCCATTAGAAACAAACAAACAAACCCCCCAAAGACATACTAATGGCCATGTCCTTGCAAGACCCGTGTGCCATTTAGTGCAGTGTGCTCATGGATGCTTTGTGTGCAGCAATGTCCTTCTTTTACACACAAAAACCCAAGTGTGTGTCCTCATAGAGAGATTTATTTTATAGAATATCATTAGAGATGACAAATAGCTTCCATTTCTATTCTTTCCTTCCTTCCCTCCTGAGTTCATCTGTTCATGTTCTGTCCATGCACATCTGTTAGTGTCAGCACAGCTGTCCTCAGGCTACAGTGGCCTTATAGATGGATAGAAAGATGTGGCTGAGCATCACAGCTTTTACACCTGCACCTCCAGGAATGCACATCAAAAGGCAAATTAGCAGTTTGTGAGTGGCAGAAAACAATCATTACAGCCTTCCTGACAGATAACACACAAAACATGTGCAAGCAGGATGTTAAAAACGTCTGCTTCTTTAAGGAACGGTGGCAATACATGGGAATATTGAGATCCTAGCATTCCTTGCATTAATGCATATCATGCCAGAGTTTAAAACTAAGATCCCTGTAAGATGAGAAGAGATGGAGCTATGGAGAATTACACGTGGCCCACATGGTAGCGCAGATGCAAGTTTGAATTGCACAGCTTTGTTCATTCCTTATATTATACAGCATGTATATTTTGTTTGACAGGACCAGCTGGTTTACTGCTCCTGCTTCCTGTTTTCATTGTTTGTCTGTGTTTTGACTCTGCTTACCCCAGCATCCCAGCTTGCAGCTGACATAAGAGAGTTTGCAAAACAGGAAGAATTACAACACACGGCCATTCCTGCACATCTGGACGTACCGGACAAACACATGCCGAAGCACCCAAATGTAACCCCCCCCCCCCCACACACACACACACACACACACACACACAAACACAGTCTTTGAATTGCATCTGCTTCAATGTTGCAACAGGATATTAAGACTCTTGAAGATCAAGTCTGATGTACAGCGTGAATGTTAAAGAGCGCAAGATTGCATCTGAACACATGCAGCAGTCTTTCTTTAGAACAATTAGGTGTGTTGTTAACTCACATTTGAAGGAAGAGAATTGTCAATAATATATACAGTAAATAAGTCCTTCTCCAGGAGGTTGAGGTACAAGCTTTAGAAACACAGTGGCAAAGTACCTTTTTTTTTTTTTTTTTACCATTTAATACATATGAATCCAGAATTGCATGTGCAGCAGTTTAAACCTTCAGACTTGAATCCCCTTAGCACAAGTTGCACCCCACCCCCCCACCCCCACCCCCACAAAAAAAAAAAGTGGCTCTCTGAATGTTGACACAAACACAAGCATCTACACATACACACTCTCTGCTCCTTAACTACAGATCTATCTGCTTAAAAGTCACAGTGTTATCCGATTATGAGGGGGACTAAGCTAAGGAGGCTTTAAATGACTTGAGAAAAGTTTACTTTCACAAGAAGGTCAAGACCTCATCATGGTAAACTGGGAGGAAGATCTCGCTTCTAGTCTTATGCACACAAGGTCCAAACACAAATAGTGATGTGTAAGTGTGACTTTGTCTGTGCTGAGCTCCACTGGATAAAATCCAATGCTCTAAGATTAAAGACAATCAAAAAAAAAAAAAAGCTAAACACATATGAAGCTACACAGTTGAAAACCTCCAGCTTGAATCTAGACACAAAGTGCGCCACAAGTCCATGCAAGCATACCACACTTAATGAACAAACATGATTTGTTGCGACGTTTGGTTGTATTTTAGTTCAGGAGGCTTGTTCCCTGTGGAACTGTATTTTACAGTGTGCTTAAAGCCAGCTGCAGCTCTCCCTCACAGGCTGCACCCTGCGTGAGCTGCCTGGACTGTTAATGAGGAAATGGTTTAAAAAAAAAAAAAAAAGAGGAAGTGATAACAACAAGGAAGTGTCTCTACCAAAATGTTTCAAAACACGGACAATAAAGCACACGGACAGATTTCAATCATTGATGTAAAAACTTGTATTTATTGCCCAATTTTGGTCTAAAATGTATCGGTAATTGCTTGTTTACATATGTTGGTGTGTGAGTGTGTTAGTTTGTTAGTCTGTTGTGTTAGCATAATATGTCATGAACAGTGGAGAGACATTTTATGAATCCCTCAAACATGCACATCTACAACAAACATATAGCTACAATTGAACTGATTTAAAAGATGCTAAGCAAAACATTTGGTGAGGTAGTACCTGGGCAACATTTTTAACACATACTTTGAGTTTACAATATGTATTTAATGACAAAACCACTGGAGTGCACATGTTTCCTCTTTTCTGATAGTTTTTTGTTCAAAATTTTGACCACAATATAACATATATTCATATAACTACTGTAATGTTTATAATATGACATATATAGTTCTCAAAAACTGATCTTTGTAAGATTGGCCTTTGCAATTTTCAGTTTTATTCATAGCTGATCTACATATTTGTGTTTAATTTATGTATTTTGGTTGTCACTAGGCCTGGTTGGAACAGAATCATCAAAATGGTGGTTTACTTTTAGGCTGCCAATGATAATTTTTCTGGATAAAACAAACAAATATGTCACATTTTGTTCTGTTGTTTCATGTTCTGCAACTTTTTTGCTCTGTTGTTTAATTTTTAGATGATTAAAAGGCACCAGTAGTTCATCCTGTAAAGCCCTAACTTAAATGTTTGACTGACTAAATGTGAATATACACTGACATTAATATCATCCAGGGCACAATTTGGCAAATAGAAGTCAGTTAATCATGTATTCATTCCTTATTTTAATCTAATAGTTTCCTTAAATCAATAATAAAAGACTAAATCCATTAATTTTATTGTATTCTTGATTTTTGCTACATTTTACAGCTTAAATGTCACGATTGTGGGAGCTGTGATTGTTCAAGCTAACAACAAAATGGTTTGAAGGCTCAGTCAGATCTGATGATCACATTTTTATGGTTCCCTGAAACAGCCACTAGATTCAGAGAGAGACTCATCAATTGCAATAGACACGTTTATCTGTGCTTTTAGGACTGGGAACACAAATAGAACAGGAATAGAAGAGATCTAAGTATTTCGTATCACAAGATGACCTGCATGAATTTCCTGTCTTTGATTTCAACTCTCTCTCACATGCAGATGCGAACAGAGGGAGCTCTTAAAACTCCAGATTACCAGTATATATTGGTTCAGGAAATTGGCTAAGAAACAAAAAGTGCATAATGGAATGAGAATGGGGTACTCAAACTTATATTCCCACTTATATAAATACATAAACAGTACATTTTTAGAGTGGTTAGAATATGTTTTTCACAAAATAAAAAAAATAAAAAATCATCTTGATAAGAATTTCAGACACATTTTTCTTGCAACGTTCTACTTTAAGTGCTTCCCCTTCATCAGTTCCCATTAAACCTTTCAAATGAGATGATAGTGAAGTAAGTTCCTATTTTGAACTGAGAGCTGATGTTACGTGAGTGAGCTGAAGAGGCAAAACACACGGAGCACTAACGTGATTTAGGAGGGAAGACAGGAAGCAGGCTGCTCTAATGTAATGGCTCCTGCATTAAGTCTTTACAGACTGACCACAAAACATTGTAAAATGTTTGCAAAAGCAAACAAACACACGGCGACTTGGAAAATGAGCCTTCTTATAAAATGTCACTCAAGAAAGATGCTCTTCCTGAAACGCTCGTACCAGAAATATCCTCTCGGCTGTGTCTGACTGGTGACAGAACATTGCTGGCTGTCTACTCACATCAGATGTAAACCAGAAGAAGACATACAGACAGAAATATGTGAAGTGTGCTTTATTCTTGTGGGTTCATTTGCAATTTCTCCAATTGCTTGATTAAAGGATGAGTGTCATGCTCTGACCGCACCCACACAGACTAGACTCAGCACCCAGGTCACAATTGAGGAACTGAGTGTAAAAAGTACCAGAAAGTATGCAAACAGGGGCTGCTATGGACAAGAGAGTGGATCAGGTACTGAATGTAGTACCATATTTTCCGCCGTACACGACGCACCGCCCTATAAGTCGCATCAGTCCAAATATGTCTAACAAAGTGGAAAAATACATAAATATGTCGCGTCTATTACGTGTCGCGTTTTTAACACGTCACCGCTGACAAACCGGAAATGTGGGCCAGTGTGTCAAAAATCGATTGGCTGCCAAACAGCGGCCACGGGAGCGTGCACGGGAGAACTTTAACAAGAATTTAATAAGATTAACACTTAAAAACAATTATTTGTTTTCTTGAAATTATAGTAAAGATGTGTCTCAGTCGAACTTTTGCTTAATAAATGTACTTTGACGGTCAAACCAGCTGCATTTCTAAGGCCGATACGTAGAAGTACGAACGCACATAGGGACGAGTCGCTGCACATTTCTTCAAAATTTAACAAGATAAGCACCTAAAACAATTGTTTGTTTGCTCGACTTCATAGTAAAGGTGTGTCTCAGTTGAACTTTAATTTAATAAAAAGACTTTAACAGTCAAATCAGCTGTATTTCAAAAGTATTTGCTGCCTCTGTGCTCCGGGAGAGGGCAGAGGGAGGAAATCAGGATGGAAGGAGAACGCTTGGTTCTCTCTCTTCACTTAATAAATGCACTTTAATGGTCAAATCAGCTTCATTTCACTGAGGCGACGCAGCAAAATGAAGCTGATTTGACGGTTGCTCCAAGCGAGCAGAACGAAGGTGGGAACTAAGGCAAGTCGATTGTGTCATTAATAGCCACTTTTACCTATTACATGACACAACGGCATGCCATACTACTTGAGTGCCATCTAGCAGCTGAAAAAGGTAGTTTTCGATATTTTCAGTCAGAATGTATGAAAATGGTCATATCTCAGTCAAAAATTGGTTTATAAATATGGGAAAAATCAATAAATAAGTCGCTTCAGCGTATCAGTCGCAGGGCATGCAAATTATATGAAAAAATGCGACTTATAGCGAATAATACGGTACACATTTAACATCCATGCTTTGGACTGAGGAAGCTGCAGGGTTTGGACCATATTCCCCACTTGGCCTTTAAACAGGCATGTGTGTGTCATCTTGTCAAAACTTTTTTGTTTTTGTTCGAAAGATTTATTGTTCCACAAATAGCTGGTGCAAATACAGCAAGAACTGTCAGCAACTCAAATATGCCCCCCCCCCCCCCCCCCACACACACACACACACAATCAATTCAAAGTCAAACTAAAGAACAACGGTTAGAAAGGGCGGCTTTAATGAGCATCCTTGAATCACATTGTGTTCTCATGATGACTTTCGGTACACGTGATGACAAATCTCAGCCAAGGCCACACAACATGTCCAATCTTCAGTCTTACATCCTTAAATCTGTAACCAAACAGATGTCCTGACAGCTTTAATCTTTAATTCATTTTACTCCACATGGTTGGCCTTTTCCGGGGTGATAGATCTGTGCTTAATGGAATAAGGGTTGTATCTTTCTCATTATCTTTATGCAAAGGTTTAATCCGGAAGCTTGGTTGGTGTTAGCTAGGATTCGCTCTAAACTGTGACCACCCCATGCTGGGAAAGTCCGATGCTTCGGGGGCTTACCCTGTCAAATGCAACTCATTATGGGATGCTGGATGGGACCAGGAGGAGTCATTAGAGGTGAACATCTGAGGCTTGGCTCTTCAGTGAACCACTGCAGCATATGTGGAGCATAATTCACACGTTGGCTCGTTTTATTGTTAGAATTTTGCACTGCTCAACATTTTTTTATGCCTAAACTTCAAGCTTTAACAATTGTGTGTGTAGGGGGTGGGGCGTGTTAGCAAAATATCTCATGAACAACTTAAATGTAATGAAACATTCAGGGAATTTTCATTGAATGTTTCTCTGCAGTTAAATAACTTTAGAACCAACCCAAACAAAGATGGCCACCATGGTCAGCTGAACTTAGAAAGCACAAAAATGAATATATTAAATTCGATATAACAAATCTTGAACAGAAATCTGATGTTGTTGAGAGTCATATTCCAAGTGATACTTATTACATGACATTCTGGCTTAAAATGTCAACCGTAGATGTTGAAATCAACCCTGTTTGCCTGTGAAACAATATCTCATGAAACACTGGGATAATTGAAGTAAAACTTTAATATTTTATGTACATCTACACCTGATTAACTTGTGGAGTCAATCCAACACAAAAAGTTCACAACAGCTATTCATTATTATCCAACAAAAATGACTGTTAGTTAATGTAATTTTGCAAAAATTTCAATTAAATCTGATGTGTTGGTAGCTGAAAGTCATTCTCAACACTCAGCCTAACATCTCCCTATGCATTACACTGAAATATCACGTTATGTTTTTAAGATCTCATTAAAATGATCAAATCTAAAACTCTGGCATGAAAGGTGTATTTTCTTCCTTCAAATATGGCAGGCCTTTTTAATTACATAATTAAATATTGCAATAACAACATTGGCTTTAATAACCCCACATTTTGTTCACTGCTTTCTTTCTCTTCATTCAACATAATGCTCCCAACAACATGCTGGTGTAGATTCTGACTGATCTGGGACATGGTGATCTGAGCAACTAGAATCCAGTTTCTTTCACTTCAACTTGTCTTCCTAACACTTTCCATGTATTTTACAATCTTGGCCACTATAATCCAAACCAGGTATAGGAATGCAGGGCAGCGACACAACTTGCCCAAAATATTATTAAGCGTGAACCACTTTAAAAATACATATCTTGCAGCAGGTCAAATGGTCTTTTATTGGAGTGATTTTGCTCATATTGTAACGGTGAAGTTGATAAACCTTTGCTATATTGCACAACACTAATTCTATTGCCAAATATTTTGCTAATTTAAGGCAACTACCTCTTAACATTTGCTGCCTTTGCCCACATAAGTAGATGATCCAATAAACAAAAAGCTTCTTATTTCCCAGTGGTTAAAACATGTATGCCAGATTATAGAGAAAACAGATAGGCTCTAATCCTAACTCTGAAATATCCAGAATTAATTTCTTTCCCTTCATCTGTCATTGTGTGGGAGGAGAGTTGTATGTTTTAACTGCACAGATGATGGTCTTGGGTTATGCATTCATTTGGTTTTGTTTGTTGTATTTATTTACCACTGCAGGCTAATTTTAAAAAGACTATCACCGAGGATGTTGCCCGATGTTACACAGTATGGCATGAATAAGACGCCGACGCAATTTTTATATTCTCAGTAAAAACTGCAATGTGACTTAAAGTCAAACAAATTTGTTTCTTTTTTAAAAGAAAGTGTAGATCAATACTGTGTGGGTATATTTGTTTTCCTAGAAGATAGAACCTGAAAGGTTTTGATTGGACATGAATAAAGAAGGTGTGGACCACCTGAAATAATCCATTGAGCTTTAGCAATCCATCTTTCTGAAGCAGAGAGCAAAGAGCAGAACGCAATTAACCGAGCGTCCCGCCGGAAATGGAGAAGCAGATACAAGAAAAGATGAGCCCGCAGCTGCAAGCTACAAGGCAAATTACAATTAACCTCTCTGTAACACACACAGGCAAAATTAAATGAGTATGCACACATACACACACACACTCAATATCCTCTACATACGCTGTGGTTTCTGTGATACACCGCTGGGAGGTTGTGGTAATGTCCTAGAGAAATGGCCGGTGACCTCAAGTATCCAAGACGTTTATTGTAGTTTAGACAATATACTGATGTAAGGGATTGGTTTTCTACTACATCTTAATTTTTATTTTTGTTTTGATGTTTCTGCATCAAAATTGTACAACTTCCTAGTATGTATAACCAAGTCCCAAATGTAACTACCTACCTACTTATCTAACTAACTATCTGGTCTCAAATGACAAAGATGGAGTGTGAGTGTGTGTTTATCCATTGGCTGAATGTGTCATGAACCAGTGGACATATTTGAACAAAACGCCCAGAAAAACTCCCAGAAAGCAATCAGTGGATGTACATCTACAACTGATGAACATTTAGAGTCCACCCAATTCAAGATGGCTGCCACAGCTAACTGATGGAGACAAACGTAAAAAAGTCTAACTCAGTCGTCTTCATAGATATTGAGCTAAACCGTGTGAGCTAAAAGCTGATAAGCATCCCCATATTCTTTGAGTGCTAACAGATTAAAGGAGATCTAGCAATGCTTCATGAGATTGTGCAAAACATCGTGCACAAAGTTTGACTGAGATGGTTGCAGTTCTGTCTCTTCATGTCAAGAGACGATTTTAGCTGGAAACTCCAGCTTAACAAGGTGGCGTGTAGCGTAATATGCATTCCTTCAAGAGATGTCAGGCCTTTAACTGAAGCTTTTTTTGTTGTCTAAAAATATCAGTCTTAAAAAGTGAAAATGCAAATTTCACAGAACAGATATTTGTGAAACTGACAAATGTTTGCTTCTCTGCATCTTTATGCCTTATTTAAAAAAAAAAAAAAGGAAATAGCAATATCAGATGATGTTTTAGTTTTCCTCTTCAAGTCTTAATTTGTTGCTGACTGAATTCACACCAACACATTTTTACATACAAGCTATAAAATGCTCAAATGGGACAAATAATTGTTTCCAATTGTTCTGCATCGGTGATGTTTGCTGACCTTTTATTCCACTGGTGAGGTCAGTGATTCAGTTAATCCCCTGGTGACCAGTTCAATTTGCCAACAACGTAGCAACAAAGACCTGTATAAATTTTCAC
Source organism: Nematolebias whitei (assembly GCF_014905685.2). NCBI lineage: Eukaryota > Metazoa > Chordata > Actinopteri > Cyprinodontiformes > Rivulidae > Nematolebias > Nematolebias whitei. The sequence goes on along the minus strand of NC_056508.1, from coordinate 29,549,997 downwards.
TGAAGTCAACAAATGTGTCTGCTGCTGTTTGTAGCTCTATATATTTACACTCTCCTCTCGTTTATCTGACTCCATTAGTAGTCCTGTCCTTTTCTCTTTCTACTAACCTCAGAGCAGGCAAGGTTTTTCCCCCTATACTCCTTTTGTGTTTTTGCCACTTGGTGTGTCAAGTAACTTCACAAGGTCACACACATACTGTAAACACACCTCTTACACACAAAACAGCATGCACACACACACAAAAGGGCTTCAGCAGCAAGGTCATTCTGGCTGTGATGTGGGGCTGTGCTACCCACTGCACATTGATGGAGAGAATGAGAAAATGTGGCCGAGATAAAGAAAGGTTGATGATGAGCAGAAAATGATTTCTTCCCATCAGCTCAGATATAATGACCTGCTGCACTATAGTCTCCCCATCTCATGCACTGTTTGATGCTATCTGCTCCCACCGAGAGGAAAAGATAAAGAGGCAGAGCGTGTCTGTGAATAATGGATGCCAGATTAGAATCTGAACCCCACTTTGACCTATTAGAACCTCAGTCATCGTTCTCACAGGAACTTGTAATAGTTCCCGGTCCACCCGCTCGCTCCCACAACACGTCAATGTGGGCGGAAGACGACTACCTGCTCGGGCCACCACCCATTCAGATTCCACTCTCCCCTCCTACACGTTGCCCTCGGTAACAGCGGGAGGAGGAGGTGGGAGTGGGGTGGATGGTGACCATCTGTCCGTGGCCCGGCGATCAATAGAGGTGGAGGGAGAGAGGGAGGGAAGGGGGTGCTGCGAAGCTAAATATGTGGCTCAACGTGCGGCAGCTTTATTTACCAAACGAACACACACTCCCCACCAGCCCCACTCACACGGCCTTTATTAACAAGTGACTGATTTTGGCCTGAGCCATCAGACATGCAGAGACAGGATGATCTGGCTTCTAGCTTATGCATAAGCTGATTTGAGGTTAATATTTAACTGATAATAGGGAAAATTATGGAGGCGAAATGAGAGATGATGAGAGGTTTATTTCATGGGTTGATGTAAATCTAGCTCACTGTGGCAGTAGGTCAGTTATGACAAGGACAAAACCATTGCTGGCTAATAAAAGAACAGCAAAACAATGTCAGCTCTCTCAAAATGCTGACTTCAGCTGAGCTATGGAGCACCACACTGCTTCTGGATGTAGCAGAAGCTAAAAGAACAGGTTTGGGGACATGGAGTAAAACAGACTCACCCAGCATTTGACTGAACAGCAGCTGCTCCAGATCTCCCAGAACTGTCACAACTAACTCTGGATCCACCTTTAGAAAGCTCTTGTCATCTTCTCCCTCTGTCACCTTCATCTCTTTCTTCTCCTCTGTTATCTGAGCTCCAGATCTGCCCTTTTCCCCTGTTGTCCTGCCATTAGGTTCAGTACTCCCAGCTTCACTGGTTTTGAGAGGGGGGTCAGCAGGGTTTGTGTCTACACACTGGCTGGACTCAGAGGTCTTGCTGATGGGCTTAACCTCAGCGTAGGGTCCTCGTGGTTTACCAGGTGCAGGAATTCGACTCGGCTTACCCAAATTTGGTGAGACAGCCTGAGAGGTGAATGATTTGGACTTCCCCTGAAAGAGAGACTGTTCTGACTTTGAAAGCGTCCGGGAGAGAGGTGGTCTCCCACCACCAGCTTGAACTGTCTTGATTTGGTCCGCTTTGTTTGTTCCTGTCCCAGATCGCCCCGTATCGTCTTTCCATCGGGGAGACTGGTACAAGTGCAGCTTCTTCTCAGCATCAGTGAGCACACACAAGTTGCCCAGTGACCGCTGCTTGCGGAGTCTGGAAGGATTGTGGACTGGAATGGGAATAGATCCAGAGGTGGGCCGATACACCTTGAGCTCTGACCCAGAGGAACGAGAAGGCCCCTGGGAAAGAGCGAAAGCCTTGACCTGTGGCTTCTTGGTGGCCATGGCCTGGGTTGAAGTGCCCTGGCAAGAGACAGCAGTGGACCTCAGGTCCAGCTCTCTGGGCTTAGTTGTCATGCTAATGTTAGCCACATTAGCCTCCAGCATCCCTCCTGCAAAAAGCCAAGCAATAGCATCAGTGACACATTCACAGAAACGCACACCAGCAGTCTGAAGGAACAGGAGGAAGAGGAAAGGGAACAAAAACATGTGTAGTGACACAAAGACTGTCTAGTTTGCGTACCCTTTATACCCCTGGGTCATGTATGAGGCAGACTCCCTGCAGTGTGAGACTGTGGATTCTCCCCTCTTCTGAAACAAATGTTGGTAAAGTGACAGCCTTACTCACTGCTGAAAATCCATGGGTGTGAGGATCTGTGTCCAATTTTAAAATCCACTTGCAAAAAAAATGTCTGCAGAATCCATGGCCACACAAACAGAGAAACAGACCCTCCGGTACGTCTCTGTCCCCTTTCTGCTTCTTTCTATGCTCCCTCCTGCTCGCCAGGCGAGCAGCAACCGACTGACAGTCACAGCAGCAGCAGCAACATCCTCCCCCCCACCTCCTCGTTCTCTCTCCTCCCTCTGCCTCTCCCTCACTCACTCACTGCTTTGCTTACTCTCCACCCTTCATGCCAGCTCATTCACCCTCCCGCTCCTTCCTCCTCCTCTTTCCTTCCTTCCTTCCTTCCTTCTTTCGTTCTTGTCTCTCGTTCTGTCTCTCCTCCCACTGGCTGATTCACCACTCCATCCCCAGTTTGAAACACACACACTGCAGTGTTATGCTGCCCACCGGTGAGTGTGAACATAAGGGCTCGATGATAAATTTTCAGCATCTCGTGTAAACTCAGCCCTTCCGTGTATTTGTTTTGTAAGAACAGCTCTCTTTTTAGGCATTGATTTTTGTGAGTCAGTTTCCCTTTGAAATATTTTTCCCATTCACTCTGTGTCAGAATATCCCTTTGTTCTTGTTCTTTTATTTTAACCATGAAAAACAAAAAAATAAATAAAACACTACAAAGAAGAAAGAATATTTATGCAGTGTGCCACTGAGAATGACTCGCTGGATCTTTGATTATTTCATTCACATTCAGGTCACACAAATAACCTCCAATTAATTATCTTCAATAAAACTCATTCAGTCACAGTCACATTTTTAATCACCATCAATAAGTGGAGTCAAATAACCTGTAAACCAAGACATGCATATCATTAAATATGCTACAATTACAATCCAACAGACACCAAAATAATCAGCACATAACCCCACCTGCCTCACATGACCTTTATTCTTCTTTTTTTTTAAATTTCATCATTTCCCCTCTTACCAGTATGCCCCACCCAGTTAATACAGATGTCATTTAATGTTATAGATTCATAACATTCTTAAATATATCCCCGCAGCACGCCAGTAAAACAAACAAAAATGTGTCCATAAGGGTGTAGGAATGGATCTACGAGTTTATATATTCTTCTATGTGTGTGTCTGTGTGTGTGCGTGCGTGTGTGCATGTGCATGCATTGGTCTTTCTCTTCCAGAGTGTCACATTGATGAGACAGGCCTAGAGAAGCTACGGGAGCTCCAGTCGAGAGGACTTGGTTAGCTCTCAGCAACAATAGCAATAAATAAATCCTAATCAGGCACATTTTAGGTTAATAAAAGATTTCATGTTTGGACTTTATTGTCTCAATCATGCTGACAGAGCATAAAATTAGCTTGAAATAAATAATAATGCATTTATAATCAGTATATAACTGTATAAACAATGATGTTTTGTACACCAATAGATCCTGGCTGCATACTGGTCAAATAACTGACAAAGTGTTCACATCGTACTTTACCATTAGTGCACTCCACTTTCTCTTGTATGCAAGCAGAGATGCCTGCAGCTACGATGTTATCAGGCCTCCAAGTGTCCAACAAGCAGGCTGTTTTCTGTTATATTTGCATAAATCGGTTACCACTAAACTCTACTGAAAACAAGCCGTGTTCTGTTAGAGCACATTCCACCTTCGTGTTAGAGAGGTGATTTAAAAATGACTCAAACTGCATTCAGCTGAACCTTATAAATGGCACTAAAACACATTAGGTGAATATAGAACACACTTTTGCCTGTAAACGCACATTCATTCGGCCTTGAATGAGTGTGTTACACCAGAGTTGAGTACAGGAAAAGACACATTGGCTTTTTTATTGTGCAAAGGCCAAAGTCATTAATTAGAAGTGGCTAGCTTTAATAAAGGGCCAATGTTGAGGTGATAATGCCACAGTGAAGCCAGTGTGGGATGTGGGGTGACAGCTATACGGGCTCTAGGAGCTGGTAGCAGGGCATTCTGGGAGGGATGAGGGGTGTAATTTAAGGCTAATGGGTGCTGTACATCAGGTCTTATGCTTCCCTGATGAGGGATTAAGGTTAGTCAAACGTAAGTGACCATGTACAAGGCAGGTCTGTGTAGTGCACAGATGCACTTGGGCAACGACATGCGTCAATGCTCCTGAAGGCATCTACACAGCTAACAGCACACAGCTACTTGTTTGTTCAAGCACTCGTCTCTCTGGCTCCACAGTCTAATCACTTTAATATACTATGAATGTCAACACACAGTACATTCTCTTCCTCTCTCTTTTTACTTAGTATTGAACTCAACAAATATGAACATACACATACACACCAGACTTATGGACCTGATAGACCTGAGCAATTTGGCCTGACAGCAAGTAGCTTGTAGTTTCGGTGTGAGATGAGTGCCAGTGTTCAATATTAGCCCTCACGTTCAGCACGTAGCAGCCTAGAACCTGTTTGAAGTGTTTGTGTGTTTGTGCTTGGTGGTGGTGGAGTGGTGGTGCTGGTGGGGGGTGCGTCTGGGGCTGTGCCACAGAGGCTGAGATCTTGGAAAATTTGTTGAAGTAAGAGGTAAGAAGTTTCATAAAGACGACTGTTTAAAGAAACATTAAAAATATGATATTCTGATACAAAACCATATTGGGATGAATAAGAATAGTGTTAGCAAAGTGTCCTACATCCCTCAGAGAAGTTCAGATCCTGTCACCCCCTCTTTGCTAATCTACGAGTCATGGTGACTCAGCGTCCTGATCAGGCTTCAGAGACACTGAACATGACTGTATGGTAATTAACCCTCTTTTGCTAATCAACCCGTTCCTGGGCAAGCCAGACACCTTTCAATACTTGTTCAACAAAGGTACAGAACTTTGCCATACCCCCAGGACAACAAGAGGTGTTTTCACCATGGCAACAATTGGGAGTTAACCAGTTGAACACAGAGATCATTTTCACACCTGATAGTCCAGTAGACTCGGTTTGATTGGGGACCAAAATTCAGAACATTTGTTTACATTTTCAGCAGGTGCAGTTCACATTCACACTGCACTGAGTCAATCAAGCAAACCTGTTCCCCCCTCGCCTGTGGTGGCGCTGCACAAGAACTACTGAAGGAAATGACACAAAAACCTCTGAAGAAGACACTTCTTCTTCTTCTTCTTCTTCTTCTTCTGGAAATAAAAACAAAAATGGAGTGGCGTCAAATTTTAGTGGTTTTAGGATTTCTGTTTTGTCTGTGGCTCATGTGCCAAACAAACATTTTTCTACAATGGACTCAGCATGAGTGGAAGATGAGGCACAAGACCATGAAGAATGTTGTTTTTCACTCAAGGTGGCTGAGACGGCTCCATATGGAGGTATGAAATGCACGTTTGTTTTGGTTGTACACAGAATGCCCTGCGCTGTAGTCCAATTCCTGCTTTTGGAGCGGTCTCCAGTCTGCTCGCATTTACAATGTATTCAAACTGCACCAGAGTTCACTTCAACCGAACCGAGATCTAGGTTTTTAGGCGGACCAGAGTTCGTTTTTTTGGTCCGCGTCAGAATTTGATTGCACATTCACACCTCCCCAAACAAACCGGACATTTTAGACAAACGAACTAGAGTTTGATTAAAGCGAACTAAACAGGGTTGGTGTGAATGCACCCAGAGCTTCAAACAGAACAACCTGTTGTGCACCAGTATTGTGTGAAAAACCCAAGTGTGCATAGTCTGAAGTGAAGAAAATTGTGTTTTTTTAAACAACGTGTTACCGGTTAATGAAGAAGTCATCGTTTTCCTCTAAACTTTGAGAGGAGGAGTAATCTAATCAAAATCATTTTATGCAACTTATTTTACACCCATTGCTGGTAACATGCATTGATTGGATACAATTTACATACCCCCCCCCCCCCCCCACACACACACACACACACACACACA
>NC_056508.1:29534008-29543700 GCF_014905685.2 Nematolebias whitei | reverse complement strand
CCCCCCCCCCCCCCCACACACACACACACACACACACACACACCTATAAGGCCAACATCGAAGGGAGGGTGAGTTGGTTGTTGTCATTGGCTGAGTCGTGTTTTTTTTTTTCGAGTGGCCTCGAGCCAGCCCAAGGAATCAATGGAGAGCCAGGCTCCAGTCCCTCTCCCTCTTGGACAGAGTCAGCCAACTGAATGTAGAGAAAGTCCTCAGAGCCCTCTCAGACTCCCTGGAACGATGGTGCTGTCTGGCTGGATGAAGTTCTGTAGAAATTCATCACTTCCTGGGATGACAAACCCAGGCCTCCTTTCCATCACATCCATTGTGGTAATGAGGACATCTTTGGGTAGGAAAAACCCATCTTCTTTCTGATGGAGGAATGACTCTCTGTGCCAACTAGTTTTTAGACACCTTTAAGTTATTTCACGAATCTAAGATAAAGTTTACTACATTTTTAAACATTGGTCTAAATTTGAATAACACCTCTCCTCAGAGTTTTAAGCTTTTCTTATATTATTCACCCTTCTGACATAACACTATTCGTTATTCATTCATATTTCATATTTGCCATAATTTCATATTGCCATTATTCAAACTGAAAATAAAAGTTACAGAATTTTGTGGCTTAGCCAACCGGGTTTTGTGTGTTTACTTCAAGTGAGGGGGATCACAACATTGCCAAGAACTCACCATAATTTTTAATCAAGGTCGATCCACATTCACAACATAAATTTTGAACTGATAGGGTAAATACCTGTTAAAAGGTGTATTGTTGGTTCCGACTACCTATTCCTGTACAAAAGTGTGGAACAGAAGCAGATACATCCATCCATTATCTTTACTTGCTTCTTCCTTTATGGATCACGGGGGTCATGGTGTCCATATCCAGTAGTCACTGTGCGAGAGGCAGGGGACACCCTGGACAAGTCGCAAGTCCATTCCAGGGACCCATAAAGACAACCATTCACACTCTCACTCACATCAAGGAACAATTTAGAGTTACCAATCAGCCAAGCATGCATGTTTTTGGTCTATGGGAGGAAACCGGAGTACACAGAGAAAATCCACATGTGCAGCGAGAGAACATGCAAACACCACCCAGAAAGGTCCCCGACTGGGATTTGATCTGGCAACCTTCTTGCTGAGAGGCAGCAGCTCTGTCAACTGTGCCACATGCCACCAGCAGAGAGACAAAGATGGGCAAATGGTAGAACATGAAGAAGCTCTCACTCTTTTGCATGAGTATTGATATGGCCTGGCTCAGAACATATAAAAAAGGGGAAGCACACAGGAATAACTTAAAAGTGTTTTATATGCAACTAAATCAAAACGTAACATAGGCACTAAAAAAAATAGGGAATATCCTCTCTATGAACAAATGAACTCCACCTTTAAGGAATTATACCGGTTTATTCAGCAGTCATGTGAAGAAGTAGTGGGACTCAGGCAGAGACACTGTGGCTTAATTTTCATGTGTGTTTACAAAGTTATTTAAAAGAAAGTCCTCCAGCCTTAAACACAATATTACTGAGAGAAGTCACTACATATTTGGATGCAACTAAATGCTTCACAGCTTTTTAAACTTTGTGAAGAATGGCTCTCAGTGGGCTTAGCAGATGGCATGCGTTCTCACTTTCACCCACTGCCTGTTGCCACCTACCCCCTCTTCATTCCTTTTGTTTTGCCGTTTTGTGGATGAGAACAAAAGTCAATCCAAAGATAAGACAAGTACAAATTTGGTGTAAAAGTGAGGAAGAGTGACAGAAAAGAAGAAGATATTTGCTCCCTAATATGGAAACAAAAAGACAAGTAAGAGTTTTGGAATCAGAAAACAAAGCGATGAGGGAAGTGAGAAGAGGAAGAGGAGAATGAGTGAAGAAAGATCTCAGTATGTGTGAGCCAGAGGGTCAAAGGAAGCCTGTAAGACAGAGAAGGGATATCCTGCCTCACTGCTTCCCCACTCCTGCTATGCTTGCTAACATGCTAACTCATATGGGATACAGGACACAATGAAGAACAACACTGTGACACACATCTGCACAAGAGAGTACTCAGAGTGACACGCACATGATTGGACTGAGACACAATGACTAACTGATGCTCTGTTTACACACAAAACACTGAAGCAGTAATCTGACTGAGGCATACGTGGCTTCCTACTTTGGGTTCAAATTGTACGCCTGAATAGTAGAGGGACTTTCTACACTGTAATAAATCTTTAGCACCGCCGATGCATTCCATGACTCACTGGCTCAAGTATTTCAGCTATTCAGCTATAGATGACAATAGTGAAACCACATCAGTCATACTAACACTCAAATCCTGAGGCACAAATAGTAAACTGACCAAAACCACCATTCTGTCCCAGGGCGACTGCTACTCACTCATGAATCACACGCCAGCTGAGAGCTTAAAAAAAAAAAAAAACATCAGCTGGCTTCCTGAAAACCCTCAAGTATGTGAAGAAAATAAATCTGTTCTGTGTGTGTTTCTGTGTGTGAGTGTGCCTGTCTGTTTTTATAGATATTTGTAGATGCTCCCTCACAGATGCCCCAGTGTTGACATTCTCAGCACACTTCCCGGGGGTATCCCATTATGCTTTGCTGCAGATGATGGTTGCCTGGTTACAGCTTTGTGTGGTGCAACATGTATTTCATAACTGTTTGTAGTTTGGTTCTGGTTGCTAAAGAAAAAACAAACAAAGATTGATCATACAGAAATATGTAAGTAACCTTTTCTAAACCTACTGGCATGAGTGTGTTTCTTCATGGATTATTAGTTTGACAGATAGCTGTCTATGCGGTTTCATTCACTTGTGCATTTCTGTGTGTGTGTTGTCCCACATTAAGAGCTTACACACATGAATGACTTAATTGAACTGACTGTGATGGGAGTCACCACAGGTCAAGAAGGGTCTTGAGTTCGTAATCATTCACCCATTCCTCAATTCACCCATTTCCCTCCATTCTTTCTCTCTTTCATCTCCTGCTCTGTCATTCAGCTCTGTAATACTCCTCACTTCCTACATTGGATGGTAGTGTCCCTGGGGGGAAGTGAGATGAAGAAAGGAGAAGAGAAGACAGGACTAGATGGATTCTATAACTGAGTACATTGCCTTTAGGACCTTGTAAATATTATAATTACCGTTTTACTTTTTGGTACTTTATTTTTGTACCCTTATTATATGCTTTAGTATTTTTTGTTTATGTGTTCTTTGATTTTTTTTAGCAAGTCAAATCGGTTCTTCTCATCCTAAGCATTTCATTGTACTGGTAACCTTGTTTTAACCTTGCATATGACAAATAAACACAATTTGACTTGAGCAACGTTCCTTACCAAATTTGTGACTTCACTATCTTCTTTCAAGGTGTCAGCCTGCTGCTGCACTAATTTTAAACTATTAAACTTGGAAGTGGGGTTCAGTTTGTGTCAAGCCCAGCATTTAACCATGAACTGTGATTACTGCCTCACTCCCAGTGATGAGTATAATCTCATCCAGTCTTTAGGCTGATCATCTCCTGAAAGCTACTAAACCACTCATTACTGTCCAATGCCAACTGGGCATATGTTTCCTCTGATTAGATTGACCAAAGAGGATTACATACTATCTAAGAGTAGATTTGGCAGAGTTTAGCAAAATGCTTTTCATTAGACTGTCCAGGGGCAAAAATAAAATAGAAGACATTTATAGGTGGTTTTATATTTTTTCTACAAATGTATTTGTTTATAAAGTGATAATTGCCAACAGTTTGCTTTAGGCCAATAAAAAATGTATGTGATAATAAAACTTAGTATTATAGTCTAAAAACAATAACACAATATTAAAGGGTTTAAATTTAAAAAAGTTAACTACACTAATTTGTTGGATTTTTTTAAAAAGATCAAATTCAAGTTCAAGTCAAGTTTATTGTCATTTGCATCACATGTGGTACATGAGGTGGAATGAAATTATGTACTCAGGGTCCCAGTTACATCCAAAAATACCAAAAATATAAAGTAAATAAAGAAACAGTTTGTAAGGATCTAAGATATACAGAATTTATACAGGAAATATGCAAGCATCTTTAAAAATATTAATGCATATTAAGAATAAAAATAAAACTCCCTCTAGATGTGGTCCATTTGCAGGAGAATTACACTACTCAGCCTTCCTGACAAGGTCTATTAAGGGGTGCTGGAGACGAGAGTCCAGTCAATGGTCAATCCTTGGATTCAAGAGGAACAAAGACTTCTGAAAAGGTTGTGGAACAATGGACAAGCACTTTACCTTTGCTAGGATCCTTGAGGGGGCATATGAGTTTTCCAAACCAGTCTACATGTGTTTGTTGGGCTTGGAGAAGATATTTGTCGATGTTCCTCAAGGTATACTGTTGGGGGGGTTGCTCCATAAATATGGGATTGTTGATCCATTGCCATCAGTCATTCAGTCGCTGTACAAAGGGTGCATGAGTCTGATTCACATTGTTAGCAGTAAGTTGAACCTCTTTATGATTTCTGCTAGGGCTGTCCTTTATAATGATTTTAATTCTAATTATTAAGAACAAAATTTCTCAATGCAGCCAGGGGGTGGAAGGGGTCCACCTCAGGATTTTGTCTCTGCTATTTGTGGATGATGTGGACCTGTTGGTGTTATCGTGCCATGATCTCCAGCATTCACTAAATCAGTTCTCATCCAAGGTTGAAGTGGCCGAGATGAGGACCAGCACCTCAAGATCTTGGGTCTCTGTCTTCAGTGAGAAAATGGTGGATTGCCCTCTCTGAATTGACAGTAAGGTATTGCCTCAAGTGGAGGAGTTTAAGTATCTCAACCTTGAGTTTTGGTCACAAGTAAGGGAAAAAAAATGGTGCATGAGATCAACATCAACATACAGACTGGTGCAGCTTCCCCAGTACTGCATACTCTATGCCCCTCTATTATGGTGAAAAGAGATCTGAGTCTACATTCCTACCTATGAGCTATGGTCACAAACTATGGGCAGTGACCAAAAGAACGTTATCTCAGATACAGAAGTTAAATACTATTTTTCTCCTCGGGGTAGCTGGGCACTTCTTTAAAGATAGGTTGAGATGTTCAGTTTTCTGGGAAAGACATGGAGTAGAGCCGCTGGTCCTCTACATCGAGAGGGCCAGTTGAGGTGGTTCAGCCGTCTGGTAAGGATGTCACCTGGACACCTCCATAAGTAGGTGTTCCAGGCATGTCCAACTGCATGGAGACCTCAGGGTAGACCCAGGACATGCTGGAGAGACGTTATCTCTAGCTAGCCTGGGAAAGCCTTGAATTTATCCTGGAGGATATGAAACAGGTGGCCAAGGAATGAGATATCTGGTCCTCCCAATTTAAGCTGTGGTACTCATGACCCCAGAAAAAATGTCAGATTATGGATAGAAGATGCAAGCAAAATATGGAAATTCTAAATGAAGGTAATTGTAACAAAGTTTGTATTTCTAACCATACAGCTAAAGTGAAGCAGCTAGGCTTTCTTATCGTGCCCTGGTTTGTATAGAACTTTAACAAGGACAGCTCAATGCTGCTGTTCGGCATATTGTTTTTATGCCATTAGTGCTTAGCGTATTTTTAGTTAATGTTTTTCTTAGTTCATATCTTGGAACTTATTGCTGTTTTACTTTTACATTTTATTGTTGAACTGGGACCCTGTGTACACAATTTCGTTCAACCACATGTAACACATATGGTGCGAATGACAAATAAAGAAACTCTGACTCTCTGACTTTGATTCAAAACAACAATAAATATGCATGTACCAGAAAAAAGTTGAAAAAGGCAAACCAAAACCATCCATCCATCCATTATCTTTACCCGTTTATTCCATTTTGGGTCACGGGGGTCCCTGGTGCCCATGTCCAGCAATCACTGTGCGAGGGGCGGGGTACACCCTGGACGGGTCGCAAGTCCATCACAGGGCCACATAGAGACAAACGAGACAAACAACCATTCACTCTCTCACTCACACCTAGGGACAATTAAGAGTTACCAATCAGCCTAACATGCATGTTTTTGGTCTGTGGGAGGAAACCGGAGCACCCGGAGAAAACCCACGCATGCACGGAGAGAACATGCAAATTCCACCCAGAAAGGCCCCTGGACCAGGGTTTGAACCAAGGACCTTCTCGCTGAGAGGCAGCAGCTCTACCAGTTGTGCCACCATGCTGCCCCAAACCAAAACCTGATCTGTTAATATTAGCTGAAATCACATGCACATTATTCACTCTCCATTCTCTCCTGAGGGTCGTTAGGGTTTGTGTAAGCCTGGTTCGCAAGTGTATTGTTTTGGTCACATGCATGAAGCATGTAAATTAGAGGGAAAATGACTGGGGTTCAAATTTATGCTTCATTGTAGGTTTTAGAAAGTTTGTCTCAGCTTTTCATGTTCTTCACAGAATATTTAATAAACCACTATCTTTGGGTATGATGTACTTTTGTCTGTGAAAGAAACATACTTTTGAAGTGTCCATAGAGAGTTTTAGATTGTATTCTTTCTTGGAGATGAAAAATGATCTCGAGTCCATATCACATCTATCTTTCAAACACCATCTGTGTACTGTCACATATGTGCGCATCCCCCCCGCACACACACACTCAGTTACACTTCTATAGAGAGTGGTAAGGTCAGGAGGTCTGGAGTCTCATTGAAAGACCACATGGTGCCACAATCACATTAAATGTTCAGGTCTTCATTAAAGTCTCTGTAAGAGCTGATTATGTTACCCCTGGTTGAACAAAAGCAATCATATCAGCAACATAACGTTCAAGGAATTTAAGTCCTACATTAATAATCAATAGGAACAACCATTAAAAGTCAGATTATAACTGAGTCTGTGTATTCTATGAGGACCAACAGATTGGATGTGTTCATCTATCATTTGACATTAAACATCTCGGTGAACACATTTGTTGTCTGTGCACAAAATAAATTCATCATCTTACTGACCTTAGTGCTCTTCTTCCTCTGTCTCTCAATAACTCTTCTTCTCAAAGTTTGCCTTCTGCCCATATTCCCTCCATTCTGGCGTTCTCTAAATTACAGTGATTATGATGTCAGCCCACCCTCCATATAAACGCAGCTTCAGAGGAACACTCCAGTTCTGTTTCTGACGCCTGCTAGGGACCAATTACGAGACCACAATGATGGCACCACAACCAGGAGCCCTTACAGACTGGGCCTGTTCCCGCCCCCGACAATCCTCTTCACAGCCAGCCGACTGAAACCTCAAAAAGTTCAAAAGTGTTTTATTGCAAACATCTTTACTTGGAAAGCTAATCTTAAACAGTTAGGACTTACAAAACAGCTAACAAAGTCACAAAAGTCATTTAAAGGTTTTGCTTTTATTGTACTTATAATATAAGTCTATGTTTTATATAAGTAAAGATAAGTAAAATGAATAAAGACAAATTCTGATTGGCCATGGTTGTCTTGGAAAGGAAGAAATCGATACAATTTCCCAAAGTCTACAATCCACGTCTGCAAGTTCAGTCTATATTTATACTTCGTTTTTTAACCTTCTGGCTGGTTATTTCTTCAGACACCAAAAGAAAGGGGAAAAACATGCTTGATATTTAACAGTAAATTAAAATACATGAAACATAAAGAAGTAATTTTGTGTTGTGCTTACATCAAGCGTACAGTGCCTGCATCATTTAAATGAAAGAACAGTGACAAGGAGATGTTTTGGGAATTTTGGCATAAAAACTCTCCCGAGGTTTTATTTAATTTAATAATATTAATAATGATATTTGAGAAACTAAAATGCAGAAACCATAGATGAATCACAGAAAAAATTACTTCACGTAAAAACAAAAAATATATAAGAAAGCATATTTCAAATGTTCTGCTTAAATATGAATATTAGTACATTGAAATTAGGTCACTGGAGGGTGAAAATCACTTCATATTCATTTATGATAATTTTTATAATGTTCTTTAAATAATACAAGTTAAAAAAGTAATAATTTACGAGCGTTTACAAGACTAAAACTCAAAATTAACACTGCCATTTTTTAATTTGAAATACTATGCCCTGGTTTGCCAACACAAGAACGTTCAGCTTCACTGTACAATATGTATTAATAAGCTGGAAGAGATTCCTTTTTAACTTTTAAATATTTAAAGTGATGCAGTTTGTCTCCCATGTCCAACTGACACTACTATATGTCAACCAGAATGATTCACCAAGCCCTGATAAAGTTATGTCTCAATAACATCCACATCCCTGAGCTCAGAATGACCCTCACAGTGCATGACTATAGCTGTGGACACAGAGCAAACAATTACTCAAAAGCCATGGAAGCACAATGAAGAGGGGAGTTTTTAGGTCAAAAGAAGAAATGCACAAGCCAGGGGATGAGAGCATGAGACAAGAAATGTTCGGACTCCAACATCTCTCGGATGAAGCTGATATTAGCGTACATGTAATGAGGCCTGCAGTGAGCTGAGGGTAGCCCAGCTTCATCTCAGAACTGACCCACGTTATCACTGTTCTGAACATGAGACTCCTCTCAGCAAAATGAAACCCCCTAGGTTCTTGGGTCTGTTTAGTTGCAGCATGACAGGCAAAGTTAGAACAAATGAGTGGCTGTCCCTTTGTTTTCATTGCATTCATTCAGATTCCACTGCGAGACGCAAAGATCAGCTGCTGGCATGTTCAGTCTGACGCCATTCATGACCCTGCTGCAATGAATGTGTCTGTCTGCAAGAAAGCAGCAATCAGACGCACTCGTCACAAGAGCACGTGGCCTCCTAGAGCATCATCACTGACAGAGCTAGGCTGGATTTAGTTTGGCTAAATGTAAAAAAAAAAAAAAGTTAAATAAATATAAATATATAGATTATTCTAAAAATAATAATGCAACTAACCGGTCGTTTGGTCATCGCAGCAGACTTCTATGGATCCAGATGAGCAGTCACTCAAATCATCAATGGAAAAATCACTCTCCTGTATGTGCAGCCTGTCAAACACACATCCATCTGTTACTGAACATGCGGAACCATCAGTACTGTTGATTTCAATCAAATGAGCTGCTGTGTTTGATGGAGGAAATTAAATTTGACCATGATCACTGCTCTACGGAATGTCAAGCACTCAGAGTAATTTCATATAATAATAATAATAATAATAATATCAGAAATACTTGTTTTATTATACAGTAGTCCCTCGCTACTTCGCAGTTCTTTATTTGTGGACTCGCTCCATCGCAGTTTTTCAAAAAAAGATTGGACGACACACAATTGGTTGATTGATGAATGAGTAATTAATTAATTATTTTAAATTATTCAGCACCTACTGCACCTGTGTGCAGCCCAGGCTTCAGGAGAAGCTTCCTCCTGCAGTGTGTCATATCTCCGCTCTGCAGCAGAGAAGTGGGCGTGGCCAAGAGTGCTGGCAGATGACAGAGTGCAGTCGGTGGCAGAGAGCTGAAATCATGATATTCTGTGCTCTTTTAGAGCTTTTAGAGTTTAGTAACATTGTTTAGAATATTGCAAGAGTATGGGAAGGGTTTAAAAAGACAGACAGACAGACAGACAGACAGACAGACAGACAGACAGACAGACAGACAGACAGACAGACAGACAGACAGACAGACAGACAGACAGACAGACAGACAGACAGACAGACAGACAGACAGACAGACAGACAGACAGACAGACAGACAGACAGACAGACAGACAGACAGA
>NC_056508.1:29486333-29533908 GCF_014905685.2 Nematolebias whitei | reverse complement strand
AGATAGATAGATAGATAGATAGATAGATAGATAGATAGATAGATAGATAGATAGATAGATAGATAGATAGATAGATAGATAGATAGATAGATAGATAGATAGATAGATAGATAGATAGATAGATAGATAGATAGATACTAAAATAAACAACTACTTATCTCAGGGCTTCAGGGTGCGGATCCCCTGCGATAAACAAGGGACTACTGTGTTGTGTATTTTACACTATTTTTTTTACATTTCTGATTAACCATACTGTTTGTGGTTAGATTTTCTTTCTTTAACAGAACAAGAAACACTCAGTGCACATGCTAAACGCGGCTACATAAACATTTTTAACTTGAAAATAGAAACAAGACCTAGTGTTTTATTTTTAATTGCATTTTTCTGTATCATGAGACTTTGTGTTATGGAGAAACAGCAGTCAGCCTGGAAGATGTACTTAAAGGATTAACTCTGCTTCTGAAAAATTTAAGTGTGTGTTTATTAATGCAAAGGCCTAAAAGAATAAAACCCACTTGAAAGGTAAAATGATTCAAAAGTGATTATTATACTTTTTCATAGAAGGAGTTTATTTTGAAGGAGGCTTATAAGATTAATATTATTTCAGTTACCTGTAGCTGAAAGGAGCCACAGTAGCCATGTTGATTCTGGGTATAGGTGTTTCTATAGCCTCCTTGTGGTCTTCTACCCCGGACATTACCGGCATGGTGAGTGAGATGAGTGGCAGCGGCAGAGGATCGGGAGAAGAGGCCAAACTGCTGTCCTCAGAGGTTCCCATCTCCTCGTCTGATTGGCTGCTGGAGCCACTGTGACCTCTGATGGTGTTCTTGCAGTCCGACTGAACATTGTTGGGGCGAATATTGCCGTTGTTCACCCTGCTGGACTCGAGCACGTGGCTTTCTGTTGGATTCACAACTCCTCTCATTGGGAGAGCTTCATTCACCTTCTGGGTTGTGCTGTTGGAGTTTTCACCTCCTCTAAGACGAAGATTTGGACGCAGATTATTAGCTCCCCATGCCTGGTTGTTATTGGTGAAGGTGCTTCTGTTACGATTTTTATCATGTACAAACTGTGAGGGGATGTGAGCTGCAGCAGTTTTTCTAAGATCCAGAGTGTCTTTGGAGTGTGGTGATGCTTCTCGCCGCTGGGTCAGTGGGCTGCTGTAAGCAGAGCGAGATATCCGGGGAATGTTGAAAGCTCCTGTCCGCTGGAAGTGAAGGTTTTTCTGTCCAGCATCTCTCAGGTGCTCCCTGGAGAAAGGGCCAGGAATGTTGGAGTTTCGTGGGTGAAGTGAAGGCGAATGTGTGGGTGTGTGTCTGGGGGTCTTTGTGGAGGTCCGATCACAGGTCCAGCGGCGAGGATCGGGTTTTGGAGAATTGGGCAGCAGGCTGCAAGGTTTGGGGATTCCTGATGAGGACGGCTCACGGGGGACAGGCTTCACATTGACTCCCCCACTCATTCTGATATACATGAAAACACAGAGAGAGATGATCAAAGTGGGCGTTCACATTAACAGCATGAACCATTAGTCACAAACCTCCCAAAAATGTTAATTATTTACTAAGTTAATTACACTTTGTTAACGTTCTACTAATGTTTACACATATTCAACCTCATCTAATTAAATGTATGTTTCTAATATGAGTCTAACACTGAGAGGTAAAGTTCAACCATGAGTTTAGTTCAGCTTTATTAAGGCATGAATGCCACATAAATTAAATCCTACTGTTAGAAGTTAAAAAAGCCACTTTGAAATTATCTCAAAAACCTTAAATAGTTGACTTATTAAAATCAAAACCACGTTTAGTGTTGGGATCATCTTCACCTTGCTTGTTTTGTTTTGACTGATCATTTCTATTAACCAGTGCAGTCTTACTCTGAATTACAAAAACGTGTAAAAAAAATAAATATATATATATATATATATTAATATATATTAAAGTTGGTATGTTCTTTTTTTGTCTGAACTTCTACAAAATCAGTGAAAGCTGGACTTCATGTTTCTTTCCACAATTTTACTGCTTTCTGTGGCTCTGCTGAAAGAGAAGAAGGCTTGAGGTTGTCATGTTGGAAGAAACAAGACAAGGAAACAACAGGAAGGTTAACATCTAAATGTAAAATAAATTGAAAAATTGCATCTAATGTTTTTTTTTTATTAATGTTGATATCCATGAATTACATCAATATCAAGGTTTTCAGTTCTGCTGAAGGCAGTTTGAACAGCAGCTCTGACCTTTGGAAACAAGGTTTTAACTCTTACTGGGGAGTGTAGATTTTACCTTTAGATTTTAAATCAAATAAAACAAGTACGGTTGTTTTTTGTGAGGTACTGTGCAAATGTTTTAGACTGTTTTGACAGGCTCATGTACGAATCTGTTACAACTCACAAATAAAACTCCAAGAACTGCTGTCTGTTTGGACCCCACAGAGTTCGACATTAGGTCAGTCTGGCACGAGGAAAAAGCAATCACGGCAGCTGATTATAGATTTGACCTTATCTCATTTAGCATTGCGTATGCGGTTTATTGACTGATAAAAACCTATATTTTCTAAAGGAGCTTAACGTTATTCTTATAATCTAATACAAATGTGCAGTACTGCTTAGTACAGTATATAATAAATAGACTTTGTTGCTACGTCTTTAATTATTTCAGTTTAGCAAATAAACAAGAGACAGAGCTGGACGAAGAGATATTTATATTATGTTTACCTGAAATTATTAAATCTGAAAATAAAATTGAGACGTTGGCTATTATGGAGTCGTGCTTCGTCATTGTTAGCTGACACTAATGACTTCAGCAGCAGAAAGTAACAACAGACAGATGTGATTATCCGTCTTTGTTACCTCCACTCCTCTTCCTGAATTCCTCCTTATTTCAACATATCAGTATCTCTCAGAATCTGTCCTCACATTTTCTCTTGGGATGTTCAGACATCAATAAGCATCAGTTTCTCTGTAAATCCAGCATGGATGTCCAGGAGCACAGGTGCAGGGCGGCTTTGTGTCTATCTGTATGGAAATTGGTCTGTCCCCTGGGATATGCTGGGGTCAGACTGGAACAACAGCCGCACAACATACAACTCAGAGGCTCACTAAACAAGAGAGGAGAAAAAGTTACAAATTATTAACAAATCTATTGAGCTAAAATTAGTTTTGCAGTGAAGTGTAAATGGTAAATGGACTGTACTTATATAATACAGCACCTTTCTATCTTATCAAGATACTCAAAGTGCTTTTCATCACAATCTGTGTCCTCATTTACCTATTCAAACAGCACTCTACTATATCTGTACAAAGACTAATCAGCGCTTTATCACATTCATACACTGATGGGACACACATCTGAGGCAATGAGGGGTTCAGTGTCTTGCCCAGGGACACTTCAGCATGTGACTGCTGCTGGAGTCGAACCCCTAACTCTCCCATTGGAGGATGACTGCTCGAACTACTCAACCAGTGAAGTGTGAAGTCAAAATTCACTCATTCGTACCAAAACTTCCTAAGGCATTACAAGACTTTTTATGAATCTCTGTCTATATACGTATATCATTTAGATATAATTAGAACTTAAGGCGGGCAGCACGGTGGCGCAACTGGTAGAGCTGCTGCCTCTCAGCTAGCAGGTCCCTGGTTCAAACCCCGGTCCGGGGGCCTTTCTGGGTGGAGTTTGCATGTTCTCTCCGTGCATGCGTGGGTTTTCTCCGGGTACTCCGGTTTCCTCCCACAAACCAAAAACATGCATGTTAGGCTGATTGGTAACTCTAAATTGCCCTTAGGTGTGAGTGAGAGAGTAAATGGTTGTTTGTCTCGTTTGTCTCTATGTGGCCCTGTGATGGACTTGCGACCCGTCCAGGGTGTACCCCGCCCCTCGCACAGTGATTGCTGGACATGGGCACCAGCGACCCCCGTGACCCAAAATGGAATAAACGGGTAAAGAAAATGGATGGATGGATGGATAGAACTTAAGGCTCTAAAAAGTTGTCCACATGCCTCAGAACAAGTCCAAACTAATATTCTGTACTACCACTGCCATGTTTTACAGAGGGGATAGTTATTCTGAAACACACCTTTTTTTTCTTCAATATCTGTAACAATATTTAGTTTAACTGTTGCAGGTTCTCTCCGTGCATGCGTGGGTTTTCTCCGGGTGCTCCGGTTTCCTCCCACAGACCAAAACATGCATGTTAGACTGATTGGTAACTCTAAAATTGTTCCTATGTGAGTGAGAGAGTGAATGGTTGTCTCATTTGTCTCCATGTGTCCCTGTGATGGAGTGGAGATCTGTTCAGGGTGTCCCCCGCCCCTCGCACAGTGACTGCTGGACATGGGCACCAGTGACCCCGTGACCCGAAAAGGAAGCAGCAGGTAAAGATAATTGATGGATGGATGGTTTAACTGTGGAATGACAGAGACCAAAGGTTTCATAATTGTAATAGATGATTAACGTTTTCAGCCTTAGTATCAACATGTCTTTTTATGAGGCTTTCAGAAATGTTCTTGTGTGTGTGTGTGTGGGGGGGGGGGGAGTAATGTTACACTGTGGAGACCACTTTTCAAAAAAAATCCTACATTTTGAGAACCAACTCCTCCTTGTAAGAATACGTCTTGTTGATGGGTTAGGGTTAGGTAATGGTTAGGTTTAGGGTTAAGCTATAGAAATGATTGGAAGTCAATGCAAAGTCCCCACAAAGATAGAAAGACAGACGTGTGTGTGTGCATGTGTTTGTGCGCGCACGCACACGTGCGTGCTCTTGTGAGTGTTCACATCTGCAATCTGTCACTGTGCAATATTTCATATCTTCAGTTTTTTCCGCTCAACATAGTTTGTTTGCAAACAAATTGAATGGAATTGAATTTGCTTGTTTGTTTTTTGACCATTTATGATTGAACCCTATCTCAAGATGTCAGTCATTTTGTTTTTAAATTAATCTGTCACATTTTTATCCCTATTCTGTGTGTATTCAGGTCTTTTGCCACCACCATCGATCATCCGTCACCAGAATCTCAGTTTATTTGTTCCGTCCAGCATCATGGATCACCACTGCTCATCTTAATGTTTCACAAACTGACAATTAATCTTTGAAACCATCCACAGTCTCTGGATGTAGAAATGCAGGTCTGACTTGTAACATTCATTTTAGAAGAACTAATCGTTACTTCAAGATTTTAATTCATTGTGTGTGTGTGTGTGTGTGTGTGTGGGGGGGGGGGGGGGGGGTTAAATGAAGGTGCTGACTAACTATATGAACACACGTGCTCTCTTTCAACTCTGCCTTGATGGTGCTGACATCTGCTGGATAATATGTGAAACTGAAACATGATGAATCGATCGTTTTAGTTTTTCTGTTTTAGGCTGTATACAGTACACAACGCATAGTTTGAACATTATAAGCTGATAAAAACAACTTCTACCTTTATGACACAGGCAGGAATATTAATGACGTGTGAACTCTTTGAGAAGAGAAACCCAAGAACACATCAACAGCCATGATGTTACTTTTTAACTTTATGCCAACATTACTGTGTTTCAGCTTTGCTCTGCCTCTTAGCTCACACTGAACTGAGTTACTGTACGTTTGTTCAAAGACACATGTATACCCCTTCCCACAGAAACACATGCTCACCCTTGTGATGCACATCCCATGACTCATCACAAAATCAATAGATGAGGTGCTAACAGAGGCCTCTCTGTTTCTAGGATGAAGAGCATTAGCAGTGTTTGTCTGCCCCACCAAGTCTCCATCATAATAAACATGCTTATCCCCACTCGTCCAGAAGGACACACATTGTCAAAGATCATTATTTAATCATTATTGGTTCAAATATACCGTTAAAGTAAACTTATAGTGAATTTATTCCTATAAATACAGTTGTCTTGGGAAAAATGTCACCACAGACAAACAATATTTGGAGATTCTGAACCACTTATGATAAAAAAAAAGGCAAGAACTTCAGTCTCACAACTGTCCCTTACGTGTCAATGGGGTGCTCAGTTCTTCAGTTTCCTTCTGGGACAAATGGAGGCAAAAGCCGGCAGAAGGTAGGTCACACTTCTCCAACGTCTCCAGGAACAATGGGCTGTTTTTTCCTGGATCACAGTTGCATCCTCACCGCCGTTTCCCCATTGGTTCACAGAGCCTCAGCATTCCCCAACACAGGAAGCTGTGACAAACAGAAATGGCAAATCCAGCCAATCAGAGGGCAAAAGTAAGGTGGTGACTCATTTTCAAAGTCACTTTTCTTGGTGAAAATCAGTGTTCTCATTTTCTGGCAAAAGAAATTTTAGAAAAGAAAAAAAAAGGAATCTGACCCGCACTTAAATGTTTTTTTGGACCAATGATCTGACGTCTGTTGATGTAATCATGAGTCAGTGACTCAAATGAAGATTTAATGGGTCTACATTGACCCACAATTACACATTCTGTCATTCTTAAAATGCCTCAAAGTTATATTTAGGTAATCTAAACCCTTGGACTTTTAGATTGCCAACTGTTCTGAACTTTATTATGATGCTTGTTTCTCCGTCATACCATGCGTTTAGCGTAACTCAAACGCCTTAAATTGCAGAGTGGGGCAACCACTCTGTGTGGAAACTTAGACAGTTTCAGTGCAGAGTGAATTACCATCACCTACTTTAAATTTAAAGAAGAAGTATGTCTGATGCACAATTTGGCTCCATACAGTACTATACTGTACTTGTAAAAAGTAGTACATGCAATTCTACTAAAACTACCAACTTATTTATGAAACTGTAAAGATACCATTTATGCTGATTTAAGTGTTGGAGCCTCCTGCAAGGCTGACTAAGGCTGATCAGTGATCAGGTTATGAAACACCCCAACTTCAACCAACCCTGCTTCAATTCAACTCAACTGCTTTCACCTTTCTTTTTTTTTTTTAACTTTACTACAAACACTATAGTTAGATTCATCTTTTAACATCTCTTGTAATCATCTATGATTTTTTAGTCATTTAAAATATCCTTAATAATAACAACAGTAAAAACAACAAGCGATGTAAAATATTCAAGGGAACACAAATTCTCACTCACCCTTTCCCCAATGTCAGAGTAGAAAGCAGCTCTCCTCCAGTCTGCATGTGTCTGGATGAGTCCCTGCCTTGTCTACTTTTGTGAGACTGACTGGCGTACATGTGCATCTGCCTGTAATCTCACCTTCTATCACGTCATCCCGCTCTGCTGCTGCCGCAGTACGCCTGCAGCCATATCCCCGCCTCCTTTCTTTTTTACTCCCTCTCCTCATCACCCAATATCTCTCTCTCTCTTTCTGAGTAATGGACCTGTTGGCCGGGGTTCCTCCATCTCCTCCCTCTCGATGGGTGAAATATAAGCTCATAGCCAGCAAAGACAGGCTGGTGCATTAGTTGGATGAGTGTAGTGTATGTGTGTGTGTGTGTGTGTGTGTGTGTGTGTGTGTGTGTGTACACCCCTGGTTAACTCAATAGTATGAGTAACACATGGTAATTAAAGCAGATGTGTCTGTAAATTTGAAAAGCCTGACCCTCATCATGTGGGTTTAAGATCTAATTGGTGAAGAGGATGAAATTAGAAGACTAAGCAAAACAATCTATAAATGCAACATCTGCTGATTACAGGAGCATGGATCCCTGAGGTGTGCATGCCCAAACAACAACAAAACATAAAGCTCTAGAGAAGAAAAGCAGCCAATCGATCCATCACTAATCCGTTCCATTCTTCTAATGAAAAGGAGGGGTAAAATAAATGTATGGGACATGCAAAAGGTGGTGGGGGTGGGGACAAATGCTGGACAAAGCATGCTATTAGTAGAGTTAAAAAAAAAAACACTGTCCACATTTGGCAAATAAAAATACACTATGCTTTTTACGTCCAAACCACAGAATGTTAAAAACTAATCATATGTAGGCACTCCACAGGAATGATCTGATCCCATTTACAAACAAAAACTGATTCCTAAAGAACAGGTGTGGATTTCATCAAATGTTATAACAAAAAGAGAGGTGGGAGGAATAGTCCTTGGACCTTCTCAATCCCACAGCACGTCTTCCATGGAGGAAGCTGGGTCTTGGGACTTCGGGGTTGGTCTGTCCATAACTGTGGCTGAAGTTGCTGAGGTAATTATAAAGCTCCATGGCGGCAAGGCTCCAGGGGTGGACGAGAGCCGCTCTGATATCCTTAAGGTTCTGGATGTTGTGGGGCTATCTTGGTTGACATGCCTTTGCAACATTGCGTGGACAATGGGAGCAGTGCCATGGATTGGCAGACTGGGGTGGTGGTTCCCCTCATCAAAAAGGGGGACTAGAGTGTGTGCTCCTAGAATAGGGGCTTTACTCCTTAGCCTCCCTGGTAAGATCTACTCAGTCTGATCACTGGTCAAACCTCAGATCCAGGAGGAACAATGCAGGTTCTGTCCTGGCCGTGGAACACTAGACCAACTCTTTACTCTCCACTAGTGTCCTCGAGGGGTCATGGGAGTTTACCCATCCAGTCTTTGTGGACTTGGAGAAGGCATTCAGCTATGTTCCTCGAGGTACAATGTGGGGATGCTCTGCAAGTATTAGGTTGGGGGTCCATTGCTATGGGCTATTTGGTCCCTATACAAGCAGTGTGAGAGTTTGGTTTGCATTGTCAGCAGAAAGACAGACCCCTTCAAAGTGGGAGTTGGACTCCACCAGTGCTGCCCATTGTCACAGATTCTGTTCATAACTTTCATGGACAGAATGTCTTGGTTCTGTCAGGGGGCAGAGATAGTCCGGTTCAATGGCCTCAAGATTCCGTCGCTGCTATTTGCACATGATGTGGTCCTGTTGGTATTACGATGCCATGATCTTCAGCTCTCACTGGAACAGTTCACATCCAAGTGTGAAGCAATTGGGATGAGAATCAGTACTTCCAAATCTGAGGCCATGGTCCTCAGTCAGAAAAGGGTGGACTGCTCTCTTTGGGTTGAGGGTGAGGTTCTGCCTCAAGTGGAGGAGTTCAAGTATCTTGGGTTTTTGTTCATGAGTGAGGGAAGAATGGAGTGTGAGGTTGACAGATGATTGGTGCAGAATCTGCAGTATTGCGAACTCTGCGCCAGTCCATTGTGGTGAAGAGGGAGCTGAGCTGTAAAGCGCCCACATCGAGAGGAGCCAGTTGAGGTAGTTCAAACATCTGGTAAGGATGCTCCCTTGGTGCCTCCCTAGAGTTGCTTTGGGCATGTCCAAATGGGAGGAGACCCCAGGGAAGACCCAGAACATGCTGGAGGGATTATGTTTCTTAGTTGGCATGGCCTAACTATGGTAGAGCATAGACCGCAGTTTATCTGAAAGTTATTTGCATTCAGTTTAGCAGAGAAATTGTGTTTCGTTTACATTTATTTAACAACCATAAAGTTTACTAAAATAGACTTGCGGGGTTCATTACCCGTCATGTTGTTCGCTGCTGCACGAACAACCAGACCAAACTAAATCAGTGGCTACAACAATAGTGTTATGAACATGGACCCAAAACAGAAATGTGTTCCTTTGAAAAGTGGTATAGTTTCCATCATCTACCTGCAGATGAGGAATACAGAAGAACGTGGCTGAAAAATGTCAACTTGAAGAGACCACCCAAAACGCTCATTTCACTTTGTTGACAAATGGCTGACGGAAGAAGACCTGTGGCTGGACTACAATAAACCACCGAAAAAAAAGAAACGTAGGATCCTCAGAAGGATTGAAAACAGTGTGATGAGAATATGAGGTATAAATTCAAGTGTATGGAGAGCACAGCATTATAGTACAGTATGGCATTTGTCTGTCGTCAGTGTTAAGATTTTCTCTGCAATTAACCCAAGCTCTGTGATGGAGGACTTTAAGGCTTTGGCTGCGCTTTATGTTTGATTTAAGGTAAATAAGATCGTGTCCCACCTCTTTTAACAAAATGCGACCGACCTTATTACTGTGTAGATACTAATAAGCCTCAGAGCTTTCCTGGTTGTTTATTGCTTGACCGTCAGAAACAACCGGGTCAAGGAAGTAGCTAAATAGGTCAAGGTTTCTTTATTGTCATTCACATCATATGTGGTACATGTGGTGGAACAAAACTGTGTACACACGATCCCAGTTACATCCAACAAAAGTAAAAATTGTAAAAAATAAAAAAAAAACAGTAATAAGATCTGAGATTTGAACTAAGAAATACGCTAAACTAAGAATATACTAAGCACTAGTAGTAGAAAAACAATACGCTGAACAACAGCAGCACAAACATGAATCTGTGTGAACAGATGAGTACGAATGAACACAACATGAAATAATCAGCAGCATGAGATCAGCAGCATGGATAGTCAATAGCACATATCAGCAATCAAGTGGCATTACAGTGATTTTTTTTTCCAACATTGATTATCCTGGTTAGATATTCATGAGTCTAACAGCCTCAGGGTAGAAGCTGTTCCTCAGCCTGGTGGTTCTACACTTAATGCTCTTTAATTTCCTGCCTGAGGGGAGCAGGGCAAAAAACGTTTGTGCTGGGTGAATGGGGTCCTTCATGATGCAGGTGACCCTCTTCCTGCATCTGGCGGTGTAGATGTCTGTGATGGTGGAGAGACCGACTCCAGCAGACTTCTGTGCAGCCTTCACCACTTTCTGCAAAGCTTTTCTTTCTGCAGCTGTGCAGCCTCCATGCCACACGTTGATGCTGGAGCACAGGATGCTGTGCACTGCACACCTGCAGAAGGAGGTGAGGACTGAGCTTCCCAGACCAGCTTGTCTCAGCAGCCTGAGAAAAGAGTCTCTGATGAGCTTTCTTGATCAGACTGGTGGTGTTGTTGCCCCAGCTGAGGTTGTCATTCAGGTGCACACCCAAATACATGCAAATATGACCAAAATACCCCCAAAATACCCAAGCAAATATGATATCTTTAATCTGCAGCCACTTCTTCAGGTCATTCTCCATCCGTCATCCACAGTAGGCAGCGCCGGTATGATTATATATTGTCCTGTTTCAGGACAGGTGGTGTTCCCGCTTGTTTAGATTATATCCACAATGCTCGGAGAAACTACATTTGCTCATACTGTTCACACAACAAATGTCGGTTTCAGTCCATGCTGGACTTGTACACATAATTCACACAAAGCATCATGGGGTCTAGGAATAAGGTCAATAATACAGAGAAAGGATCGTGAACACATTGTAATATAATTCACAACAACAGAAAAAGGAACAGAAAATGTTATAAAAACTATTGTAGTTAAAGAGTGGTGCATGCATGCAACTCCAACATTAGACTCTTGTGATGCTACAGCAAGATGTTTTATTACGACTGTATTATTGATGGAAATTATGTCACATACTCCAAAAATATAATTTTAATTTGCTAGTTTAAGGACTGTGCTACAATATTTGTATCAATTTGGAATTTCTCTGTGGTATCTGGTTACTTTGTCTTGTGGCTTTTATTCTTGTTCAGTTTTTCTGTTATGTCAAACCATATCTGTGTCCTCTCTCTGCCTCTTGTGTCCCCCCTGTGACTCTGTGTTGCCTCTCCTCATATTTCTGCTTTGCTGGCTTACAGTTTGGCACGCTCATGCCAAGGACAAAACATGACTGCTGTGATAGAGCATCAGCTCAGGATTCATCGATCGGCTTCATTAACAGTTAAAAATAGGATTTGTGAGTTTCTATTTTTTTATTGTTTTTACAGTGTGGGCTGTTTGTGCAGCCAGGCTGGCCTCAGAGCTCTCAGGTTGATCACATATTGATCTTGACCTGGTCTGTGCATCTCCACTGCAGAGATGCAGACATAAGGAGGATCTGAACTCCATTATGCAAATAAATATAAAATTGCTCAACCAACCATGATAAACCGATGCATGCTTTTAGTACAGTATGTTACCCACAGTGCACAGCACCTCCCCCCAACATGCATACTGTACACGTTCAGTTTCATCTATGCTGGCACATACTGTATGTCTGTCCTGTCAAACACAATCACATCATTACTTACCTTCAAATCCTGACGTTACCATCACATCCATCCATCTGCTTCGTTTTGTCCCACTTCCAACAAATGATTTAAACTTCGGCAACCCTCCAAAGGCAGCCACGAGCAGAAAACACACTCACATGATCTGTTGCTTTGTCCCAGTGTCTCATGAAAACGGGAAGTGACTTGTAACAGGGCATTATGGGTAGTATGTGCAGTGAGTGTGTGTTTTGTGTGAGGTGGTTAATGTCTAATCTTTAGAAGTCCCCCCCTTCGAGGCACGGCCCCTCCCCAGAGAGTCAAACCCCATGACAGACGCTGTTTTGACAATGGGACACTTGTGTCACCGTCACCCTGAAGGGTATTAAGAGTGATGGAGGGTGGGACCCGGGGGGACCCTTTATCATGCTGACTGTCTGAAAGCAGCCCTGCTGAAATCAGTCTGTGAGAACAACAAACAGAGAAAACACGACCTGTGAGGTGAGCTCAGATGATGTTACTCAGCTCTCATTGAAAATGTTGATTTTGTTCAAAGTGTGTCATCAGCATCCCCCAGTTTATCTGCAGATGTTTAACTGAGTGACACGAGACAGCAAGGTCACCACTAGATGGTGTCTGAGTGCATCATTTCATTCAAGGTACCCAGAAAGAGATGAAATCTAATCAAGTCAAGATTTGATTTCTTTCAAAAAAAAAAATTATAAAAAAGCTAAAAACCCAAACAGAAAAATAATTAAAAGAAGTGCTAATATTGTCAAAGTGCTAATGTTTTGAGCTCTTACCTTACATGTTAAGAAATAGGGGATTATTGGGATGCTTTATCCTCATTATATTATTTTAGGCTGTTTAATGAAAAATAAACGTTAACATTTCTTAAAACAAGTAAAGTGCTATACTCCAAAATGTAACATACAAATGATGGTGGATATTACAATTATAGTAATTTGTGACATGATCTGTGATTTAATGTTGAACCCATGTGCAGGTAGACATGGGAGATTCTCAGGTAAAAAGAAATAATCTATTTAAACGCAAACAAAAAGCAAAACCTGTCGAGGCAGCAAAACTTACATGAAGGAACCGACAGGAGGATCAGAACACGACAGGCTTTGGAGGACAATCCACTGACAAAGGAAAAAACAGAGATGCTGAAAATCAAAGAACGCTAACGAGTCATAATGACGAGCACCTGGGGTGATTGGGATTGAGGACCAGTGAGACGGGAGCTGACAATAAAAATGAGAAAAACACTGGGGAGTGCAGGAAACACAAGGATTAGAGAAATGACTGAACAAAACACAGATTCCCACAATTTGTATCTAACATTACATGTTCTGCCTAATGTGTATGAACTTTTTCTTTCGGTTCTCTACAGAACACACTCCAGAGGTCAGAATGTTTACAAAATAAAATGTCATCAGGAGGGTCTGAAATTGTAAAAATATTGCAAAACTGTAGACATTCCTCCTATTTTTTATGCTCCTAATCATTTTGTAAAGCAAAAATGCCCAAGAGTCAAGTAATGCATTCAGGATAAATTCTGTTGCATAAAAGATAACCTTGTGATATTTTATTATAAACATCTTTAGTAAGATGCGTCAGAGCAGTCACGCTCTGCTCATTTTGGAATATTTAATTCCTGCTTGATAGAAAAAAAATCAAATTAAAAGATGTGATTTTTATCTGTGAGCATTAAATGACTGTCTGAGCAACCTCCTCCTGAAAGCCTTTGTTAAAAAACTACTTTATCTTTGCAGCTCATGACTGTCTGATTACTGTCTGCACACTTAACACATATTAGACTGAATAAAACGAAGTGTTCTTCCAGAGCTTTATTACCGGTATGTTCATTTTTCAGTATGTTTTTGCTGAAAGAGACAATGCTATTTATATGCTGTTAGATAATAAACAAACAAGCATGTTTCAGACAGAAACATGAATGTAGTAAAAAAAAAAAGTGGGTTGTTTTAGATGTGTGTAGATTGTTGTTGTTACAGTTTCATTGTACTTTACATTTATTCAGTTTCCCTGTTGTCCACCATTTTTTCTCTCAAAAATCTCTTGGCTTCAGCTCATCATCTGTCCTCCATCTGCTCATCAGCCCAGCTGCAGTCACTCAGTAATCACCCCTCCCAGCATCTATACACTCCTTGCTTTTATTTTAATTTTATGTGTGACGGATTTTTATTGTTTGTCCCATTGGTGGCTTTAAGCTTTCATATTGCTAAAGCTCTGGCTTGAAAGGCAACAAGAGATATTATTTCCTAAAAATAATGCTAGGCTTTTAATTTAAATATTTTTGTTACATCTGGGCTTAAGTTCAGTAAGTTAAATGAATAAATTATCTCTTTATTAAAAACAAGTTGTTATGAAATCATTACATTTTGTTTTTGCCCGTCTGCTATTCAGTACCTTTAATGGCCACACGATGGCAGCAGAGGTACAGAATGATCATCCAATTTCCTTCATTTGTGTCAAAATAAACAGCTCCATCTAGTTTCATTCATCATCCATTAAGAACTAATCTAATGGGGGTGGGGGGGGGGGGGGTGTAACTTTCCCCTTATATTTGTGTTTTAAAATTTCTAAAGATTATTATTTTGTGACACCTTTGTGTGTTGCTGCCATTCTTGGCCAGCCCTCTCTTGGAAAACTGTTTTTTCATCTTAATAAGATGCCTGGTTAATTAAAGGTTTAAATAAGCAATTGAATAAAACGAGCATGTTTGTGATAAAAGACAAGAAATGCTTGAATCTGTATTTTTGACAGTAAAAATACTTGTTTAAACCTGGATTATTATTATTTTTTTTTTGGTTTGTCTGAGTGAATGGGGAGGGGGGGAATAAACAATGTAAATGTTTTTTTTTTTTATTTTACAATTTTTTGTTCTTCCAAAGTATAAAAACTCTTTCTTGTAAACACAATGCACTAGTTCTCAGCTCAGCTTCCCCACCCACTCACCCCACCCTTCTCACTTTCACAGCTCTCTAACTTCCTTACCTCAACCTTCTCTCAGTTTGCTGTTAGAGCAGCTGCAGCAGCAGAGGCTCCTCCCCTTCAGTACATCTGGAGGAGCGTATGAAGAGAGGCACATGCCAACACTTTGCTTTAGAACAACACCTCTGAAACAACCGGTTAAAAGCCAGTCAACTTGTTGGAGGACCTGCATATCAGCAGAAAAGTTGCTACTCCATTTAATCCTGGTTTTTGGCTTCCTGGACACACCCCAGCCCTGAGGCTTCCCCCCCATCCGAGGATCAAAGTTCACTGTTCTTCAACACTGACCAGCAGCATCTTCTAACTCCAGGTAAATAATGTGACAGACTGAGCTTCCTGCTTTCATATTTGTTTTGTTCCTGTTCTGCTGATGCATGTGGGGAAATGCACTCAAATAGTCACAAGGTTGATTTTACTGGCAGATCAGGCGGAGAGCACAGGTAGAGTTACTGTGTGAGGGCGTAACAAGCGACACAGCAGGGAATAAACAGAAAAAAACATCATAGTTTTATCCGTAATCACACGAAAGTCTTGTGTGGCTGCGTCAAATACTAGAGCAAACTTCCTGATTGCTCACTTCTCCCTCACTGCAACACATTTGTGCACAAGCTGTGCGTGCAGCTACATGTCTCAACCTGCACAACAAACAACATATATGTAGAATAAACACTTAGAGAGATTCTTCAAATGCTTTAGCCCTTCTTGACATTACTTTTGTTGACTCACCCTTTAGCTTAAACTTTCCAAGATCTTGTCAGGCAAACAACCAGGCCGAGCTTATTCAGCACATTATAACCAGTTTTTTTTTTTTGCTCTTGTTGTTTTTGGGAACTTGATCCCAATATTAGAGCTAGATTTAGAATAAATGAAGTAAAATGACAGTTTTGGTGAGGAGCTTTAACAAGCAGCTTTTACTGGAATACATTCTGTTTTATCAACTGAGACGCGCAAACTATAGTTCTTAACATTCTTTAAAAAAAACATACTTTTCTAGTTTCAGCTTCTGGTTTACTGTTTGAGGAACGAGTTCAGACCTGCGTGGCTAATCTGATTGTGAGTGATTTCAATGTCAGAATTTGTCACCACCACCACCAAACCTGAGTCCAGAACCAGAAGTGAGAGATCAGTGACAAATAAAACAAAATGTAAATCTAAGTACGGTTAGTGTCAAATGATGTCATACTGTGATGAGTAGCTTTAGAAAACTGGGAACTTGCTGATAAAAAATGGGCTCACTGTTCTGTGAAAGGGAATAGTTTCAGCTACTTTGTTTGATATTTATCGTGCCCATTATTACAACAACTGGGCGAGTATCTGACATTCTGGAAAAGTGACGTAGACAGGCAGACAGGCAGGAATGTGGAAGTGGAAATGAAAGAACAGACAGGAGGGGTCATGCTGGGAGGAAATAAACAAGCTGGTTGCCAAAGTTTGATCAACTTTAAAATTCCCTCAAAACTCATGGTTTTAATTTAATGCCACATAGACTTCATTTAGTTTTATGACAGAGTCATTTTGTTTTCTTTCCCCCCATTAATGGTTTGTTGCTCCTTCACAGAAGCCACAGGGGAAAGAAGGTACAACGTGAACATTTTCTGGAAAAATTCTGTATTATAGACAACTACTGGTGCATGTGAATATTTTAGTTGATTTTCTCGCAGCTTATGCATTAATATTTACTAGAACGTTTTATATAACAACATGTATCATGTCTTTTTTTTTTCTCCCCAAGTCAATTTGTTCATTGTTAATCACAGACCTTAAAGCAAATTGAAATATTTTCCTCTCTAAATAAAATACTGTACATCAAATTTCAAATCATTTGTAGACAAATGTACTCTGTGGAAAAGGAGACTAAAATCTTGAACATAAGGCTTACTTATTGTGGATTTATGTCTGTATGTTGCGTTCTTTACTAAAGGATGCCTTTAGGAGGAGGAAATAAATGTGGCCGCTGTAAGAAGACGGTTTACTTTGCGGAGGAGGTCCTGTGCGATAGACAGAGCTTCCACAAGTCCTGTTTCCTGTGCAGTGAGTACACAGTTTCCTGTTTCCTGAGACTGTAATTATGGGAAGTAACTTATCACTCTTGTCATAGTCACTTGCCGTAAACAATGCAGTCATTTGATCTGTTCTTAAAATGAAGTGTACATAGAAACCAGTAAGAAATGGCCAAAAGTTTGGCAGCATGTCTGCACCACATCTGGTATTAATTCACTTCAATTAACTTTATTTATACAGCACCAAGTCACAACAGAAGACATCTCAGGACACTGAACAGAAACATTCACATACCTTAAAAATACAGTTAGTAAAAGTTATTTATTTAAGGAAGCCAGAAGATTGAGTTGAATCTTCACTTCGTCACAGTCTCCCATCCTGAGCGAGCACAATGGCAACAGTGGAAAGAAAAAACTCCCTTGTAACAGGAAGAAACCTCCAGTAGAACCAGGCTCAGGATAAGCAGCCATCTGCTTCATCAGGCTTGAGAGGACAGGAAGGAGAAACAAAGAAACACAGAGTGGCAGGTCCAGGTGTACTTTCTACCAGTATAGGATTAAATTGCATGGTGGCTTTTGAGGCTTGTGTTGCATTTAGTAGCAACTGGGAACTCTTTGTCTTTCTGAGTAAACTAAAACAATATACATCAAAAAATGTAGTATTTTCAGTAAGTTTAGCTTTTTTGGACATTGTTCAGAGTGAAAACTAACAAACTAAATGCTAACCTTGACGTATTTAGTAAACAATTTAACAATGGGCAATGTTGGGCATCCTCCAAAAATTCGGTGAAACTGTAACTTCTATCAGAACCAAGAAATTTAGTTTAAGCTTCAGCACTGAGCATTACCTTAAACAAATAATTTGGATATATTTTTGGCCTTTCTACATTAGATGAATTGCGGTTGACAGCAGATAAATAGTGAAAACTATGGGGTGCCATTTGTAAAGTTACAAGGTCAAAAATTAACAGCAACATTTTGGTTTATTTAGCCTTTCATATGAAAAAATATAGTTTTTTTTTTTTTTTCAAAGTCATGTTTTCACCATGTCTTTCATACATTTATAAATGTCATAGTTCCAAACTAAATATTTAATTTACAAGTTAAATATTTAATTTGCTAACTAGATATTTAGCTTGGGTCAAAATCTTTAACTTGCAAGCTAAATATTTAGCTTTCAAGTTAAATCCATGTGACGCAACACTTGGGGCGAATGGGTTTAGCTTTTATTTTGATAGTCCACTTCCGCTTTTTGGCACGGAATTTGCATATTAACTAAATATTTAACCCGAGCTAAATATTTAGTTAGCAAATTAGATATTTAGTTTAGGAATTAAATGTTTAGTTTGGAAATTAAATATTTATCTTGGACAATAAATATTTAGTTTGGAAATTAAATGTTTAGTTTTGAAAATAAATAGTTAGCTTGGTAATTAAATATCGAATTTACACCTAAGTATTTAGTTTACTAACTAAATATTTAATTTGCAAGCTAAGTATTTAGTTTTGTAAACTAAATATTGAGCTTGTAAATTAAATAATTAGTTTGGAACTATGACTTTATAAATGTATGAATAGCATGGTAAAAATATGACTTTGAAAAAAAAAATTTCTTATGAAAGGCTAAATAAACCAAAATATTGCTGTTAATTTTTGACTGTGTAACTTTACGAATGGCACCCCATAGAAACAGCTGTGCCTTCCTTGCTCTGTGCATGAAATGCAATAAAGTTCTGACTTTGTGCTTCTGAAGTGTTATTTTAGCATAAGGTTTCCTCCCTGCCCAAACGTCTGTGCACACGAGCAACAAAAAGAAGACGGATACAGCCAAGTGACCTAGAATTGCTTCATAGTGTATATTTGTGAAAGTTCAAAACTGTGTCTGAAGTGTAGGTTCATGGAGTTTTGCATAGTTTCTGTTTTCTTATCAAACATTCCTGTGATGGAATTCAGATGAACGTTTCTTCAGAAAAGCTGGGCCATAAAAGGAAGCAGATTTGACTTTATCTAAACACATAAATGTGTCCAAGAAAATTGTTCAGAAAAATGCCAAACAAATGTGTGCATGTGTGTGTGTGAATGTGTTTGTGTAGTGGTGTGTAGAAAAGGCTTAGACAGCACAAACGTTGCTGTTCGTATGGATGAAGTTTACTGCAAGGCGTGCTACGGCAAGAAGTATGGTCCAAAAGGCTATGGTTATGGTCAGGGAGCAGGGACCCTCAGCATGGACAAAGGCGAGGCCCTGGGTATCGCACACGAAACGTGAGTATTGTGTAAGCGCATTTCTTGATACCTTTTAACAGGCTCTTTACCCACATTCATGACATGTTCCCTCATCAGCCCTGGACCTCATCAACCCACCACCAACACTAACCCGTCCAAGATGGCTCAGAAGTTTGGAGGCTCAGATAAGTGCCCTCGCTGTGGCAAGGCTGTGTACGCTGCTGAGAAAGTGATCGGCGCTGGCAGTGTGAGGAATCTTCCTGTGCTGGATATGCAATGTGTGCATGCAACAGTCCTTATGAGCTAAAATGATTATCTGTTCACAGTCCTGGCATAAGGTGGGATGTTTCACCTGCGCTGTGTGTGGGAAAAGTCTGGAGTCGACCACGTTGGCTGATAAGGAAGGAGAAATCTACTGTAAAGGTAACGGCAACAGCAGACTGTAAATAACCAGGTACATTGGTAGGAAGTGAATACATGTAGCTGTAACTCATTCAAATCCAGCTTTAATAATATTCATAGCTACAGAATAACTTTATGATGGACTTGAGAAAGTCTAATGGAAAAATCAACTGCTACTGGAACATGACTATGGTACATGTGATGGAAGGGCATCTCAATATTTATTTAGTCAGTAATGTTTCCAGTTTTAATGACAAAATGGCAAATGAAAACAAAGTACAATGATGTTAACGAGTACAGAACATACCACCCATACTGGTAGGAGGTCAAAGAGAAAACTGGTCAGAGACTGGCCACAGACACAAAACAGTTCAATTCAGTTTATTTATATAGCACCAAGTCACAACAGAAGTTGTCTCAGAATACTGAACAGAAACATTTACATACCAAAAAAAAAAGCCAACTGGTAAAAGTTATCTATCTAAGGAAACCAGCAGATTGTGTTGAATATTCATTTTGTCGCAGTCTCCCATCCTGAGCAAACACATGGGCGACAGTGGAAAGGAAAAAACTCAATTTTATCAGGAATAAACCTCCAGCAGAACCAGGCTGAGGGCGAGCATCCATCTGCTTCGACCTGCTGGGTTTGAGAGGAACAGCACGGAGGAACACGCGTACACAGAATGACAAGTTGTACTTTCTGTTGGAGGAAAGACAAAAAACATTAAAATAGAAATAATTACAAATTTCAACATGAACAGTAGAGTAAGTAAAAAGAGCAGCAGAGTGAGGCAACGTGGTCAATTTGTCCTACAGCAGTTGACGCTTAGTGCAGCATAACTAAAGGACAGCTCAAGAAACCCAAGCTGACCCTAACAATAGGATTTATCAAAAAGGAAAGACTTAAGCCTCATCTTAAAAGTAGAAAATGTGTCAGCCTCACGGACAGAAACTGGAAGTTGGTTCCACAAGCGAGGAGCCTGATAACTGAAAGATCGTTCTCCCGTTCTGCTTTTGGAAACTCTAGGAACCACAAGTAAACCTGCAGTCTGTGAGCAAAGTGCTTTGTTAGGGAAAATATGTAACAAAAAGATCTGTAATATAAGATGGAGCTAGGTTGTTGAGAACTTTGTAGGTTAGAAGTAAGATTTTGAATTCAATTCTGAATTTGACACTCTCCTATCAGCTCTCATTAAAACTCTGGCAACAGCATTTTGGATCAGCTGAAGACTTTTTTAATATATAATTCTTGCACACCCAGATAATAAACAATTGCAATAGTCCAGTCTAGACTTGATGAATGCATGAACCAATTTTTCTCAGACATAAGAACAACAAAATCTAAAAAACAGAAAAAATAATAAGTTTTCAGCTGCTCTTAACGCTAACTTCATTTTTCCCTCTGTTTGACACACTAACTGCAACGAGCAGTGTGCTTTGTGAACTTCATTAATGGATTTTAGAGAATTTTTGGTGCTGTATTCTTAAAAAAAATGTAAAGAGAAGAAAAATGCTTCTTCACTTGATTTTAAATGAGAATGACATAAATTAGTTGTTGCACAATTGGCCAAAGTGGAGGGTGTTCAGTTTAGTTCCACTGCCTGGCAGACTGTTACTGAGGTAAATGCTGAAACT
This sequence comes from Nematolebias whitei, assembly GCF_014905685.2. NCBI lineage: Eukaryota > Metazoa > Chordata > Actinopteri > Cyprinodontiformes > Rivulidae > Nematolebias > Nematolebias whitei. The sequence continues at coordinate 29,512,699 of NC_056508.1, read as the reverse complement.
TGTGTGTGATGGAACAAACAACCTGAATTATACAAAAAAGTTAAATCATGTCATCTGGAGAAACTTATCCAGTTGACATGATTTAACCTTTTTGTATTTATCTACCTGGATGATTGAGCTGACAAACCTTTAACCTGAATTATAAATTATGAAGCACATCATCGTTTGCATAAAATTGAAACAGGCCTATAAAATCACAAAGGCACAATATGTTCTTCTTGGCTTTGCCCATCATGCATAAATATTTATTTCTTCACTAAAAGTGTGGATGTTGTACATAAATATGATCCTGTTACGTTTGAATTCAGCTATTCTTTTTTTATTGAGTTTAACTATATTTATTTTTATAAAGCCTTCTGGGTTTGGGGCATTTAAAAAGTTTAAAGTTGGATATGTCGTCCTGTTGAATACATTATATAATTTTAAAAGAAAAGCTAGCAAAATGATTTGTGCCTATATAGCTGCTGCCAGTCAGTAATATGGGGTTTTATGACACCATTTCTTTTTTTTTTTTTTTTTTTCCAACAGCCTGTTACGGGAAAAACTTTGGTCCCAAAGGGTTTGGATATGGACTGGGAGCTGGAGCGTTGGCACACACCCAGTGATGTCAAACTGTCCAGATGTTGAGCTGCTCTTTGCCTCCAGCAGAGGGAAGCCTCAGTTCAGCTGATAGAAACTTCCTTCACACAAAGCTGGACACCACAAATCAGTAAAGGACTGCAAATGTTGTTTGGCCCAATTTCTCCCCCTGGACCTCTTCTTTTTTTTTTTTGTTTTTTTTTTTTTTAAATCTAATTAAGGCAAGAAATGGAGCAGTTGAGTTCTAAAAAGAGCTAATTTCCCGTTTTATAGAGGAACAGAAAGTGAAAATTGAAGCCAAAACCACATGAGCGCCCCCTGTAGGATTGCTTTAGTACAGATTTAAATCCAAGTAAACCAATTTATTTGAATATTTACAAGAAAAAAATACACCTCAAATCATTTAGCCAGGTGTTGACTTTTGTTTAATCATGTAGTTCTTACCATCATGTTGTATCTTCAAATATTCATTTTTCTAAAATACTAACCTTTAGTTTCTGCCAGTACAACATGGCAGCACACATAAACCAGATCCTGCTGGTATTCATTCTGAACAACACAAGGAGGCTGAGACACTTTGGGTTTTTTTTTTTAATGTTGACAGGATGCAGATGGTGATGGGAATCAACAGATTTACAGCTTGATCCACTTCACGACTGACCCTAAACTCAAAACTCTTTGTTTTAGGGTCAATAAAGGTGTCATAGCTAAGCAACAATTAAAGATGTCTGATGTGGGTGTATTGTACAGCAATACTGCTCAATTTTACAAAAGTGCAAATCATGAACAACTAAAAAAGGTAAAATTGTAATTAAAAAAAAAAAATCTGTACCATGTTGTGCAGTTTTACATATTATAATTTTCTATTGGGTTTTCTTTATACAAAAGTTCATAAGTTTTGTTAACATATACATAATTTTGAACACAGATGGTTAGAAATTAGAACTTTCTTAAAGGTGTAAGGGCGAAATTAGTGTTGAAACTAATTGTAACTGGCATCTTAAAGCTTTACAAAAATGAAAATCTATGGCAGCTAAGAGAACACTGATTGATAAATCAAATAAATTGATGAATATTTTTCTTTTAGGGAGGTTGTGGTCATCAAGACATTTAAATGACACTCAAGCCCCTGGTTGATGGGCTAGATTAAGACCAATAATTAGGAAGTAAGAAATAAAAAAGGCACATTAGTCACGATGCAAAAACAGATTGGACCATCATTTTTCTTCATTATCTTTATGTAATCATAATAGCTGTTGGAGCATCAGATATCTATTCTGAGCTCTGCTGGTAATCTGTATAAATGCTTTACACTAAAACTCCTGCAATGTATTATTTGCCCATTTGTTTTGTTTTATTTGAAAATTCAATTTTGCTACAAGTGTTCCTTTTTTCTCGCATGTATCCATGACCTGATAATAAAGAAAAAGGCAAAAAATGTTTTATGTGTATTTTTTTCACATTTATTTTTATTTGTTTATTTTAGGTATTTATTTGTTAAATAATAAAGCAACCCTGATAGGATTCTGGTTTTGGTTTCAAGCAATGACACATGCACATTTGACTCATTTCTCCCATAACATTCCAGTGACACACCTCGCACTGCTGAGATAACTAACCACCTGTAACATCTGGGCATGGCTTAATTTGTAAACGGATTGATGCCAGAATGCAAATAGCAGGTGGGCCAGCTGGGGGGTAAAGGGTAGCAGGGTATGGGGGTCCTCCCCCAGAAAATTTTGAAAAAAGTAGATGTGATTTACTGCCTTTTGGTGTATTTTAACGGGTTGTTAAACATCTATGTTTACATACATTTATAAACACTTGCATCCTACCCCCACTTGACAGTTCCGAGCCGACTCCTCCACTGAATTCACTGTACGACTGTGAAACCTCCAGGCACTTACCCCCACCACTCTTAGGGGGGGAGATTTATTTATTTCTTTTTAAGGGTAGAGGTGAAAATGCTTCACTTGAAGGGGCACATGATCATGATGATATTAAGAAGTTGTGAGTGGCTGTTGTGTTTAAAATTAATGTTTATGTAATTAAGGTTTACATCTCCAATATACAGTAAGTTGTATTTGTTCAAGGCAGTCATATTTGTTCATAACTTTATTATTAGTAAGCCTGAAAGTTGCCGGATCCAAGCAAATAGTTGCTGGAATGTACCCTGTCAAAATAAAAGAGGATCCAGCTCAAATTAAGCACTGCATCTGGGGGAATACAGTAACTTCATCCAGTCAGTCCAGCTGTCAGAAAGGACAGAATTAATGAAAACAAAGCAGCTTCTCCACGAATGAGAGAAAATTCTCAACGAAATGGGATTCATGTCTTTAATGAGAAGGTTCAGCGAGTGACAAACTGTTTTTGCACCGTTTAGTTTATAGGCCTATATTAACCAGGAATGTCTGAGTTGTTTCTCTTTTTCCTGTATTCTCTCTCTTATGGAAACTCGAGGTTCCAGTAAGTCTGAAAGCTGACTCATCAGCCAGCCTTCATCCTTCATTCTACTCCCTCCCCACAGAAACTCCTAGTCATGTCAACATTTGAACTCCTAACTTTAAGCCTCTCTCTAACATTCCACCTCTACTAGAGGATTACGCAACGTGCTGCTGTTTATTTATTTGTTTATTATGTTACATTTCACATTTTATTTTATTCCAGAGCAGCATGTGCCAGTAAGGCCAATTATCCGTTTAATTAGTTTCAGACTTTCTCACGCATGCGCACTAAATCATAAACAGTCGGCATCTCCTCCTGCCGTCATTACAGAGGAGGCGGAGTGCCGCTTCTAAAGGGAGGAGGGGGGAGAGTATGTCCACAGAAGAGCCGGGCATGTCCAAACACATCTGAGCAGACCAGCCAAGCCCCGCCGAGCTGTCATCGCTCATGTGAGGGATACTTCACAGAAATAGCTGAATGGCTTCGCCCTGACTCGCGTCGCCGCTCAAGATAACCTCCTGTTAGTCTCTGTCTCTGTGGACATGTCTGTGCCGGGGACAGTGGTCAGGGACGGGCTGTTGGAGAAGCGCAGCAGCGGCCTCCTCCAGCTGTGGAAGAAGAAGCGCTGTGTGCTCACGGAGGAGGGCCTGCGCCTTCGCAGCTGCAGAGGAGGAGGAGGAGGAGGAGGAGGTGATGCTCCGAGCTCGGCGTGGAGCTCCAAGGCCAAGGAGCTCCTCTTCGAGCGCATGGACACGGTGGACTGCGTGGAGTACAAGCGGGGGCTCGTGTACTTCACCGTGGTCATGGCGACGGGCCAGGAAATCGACTTCCGGTGTCCGCAGGACGGCACGCCGTGGAACGCGGAGATCGCGCTGGCTCTCGTGCGCTTCAAGAACCTGCAGGCGCTGCAGGCGAGCAGGAAGAGGCACCTGCACGCGGCACATCTGGGCAGCACCGGGGAGGACGAGGAGCTCTAAGTAAGTGGAGTTGAACAAACGTGATCAAATAACGCACAAGAGCTGAGTTTGTGACAGACTCACTTTCCTCTCAGCATCACATGTTTGAGGCGGTGAGTCAGCTGAACTCCTCCAGGGCACAGAAACAAATATCTTAAATTGTTTTAATTTTTCCCTTGAGATCAGAGTCATCCATGGCATCAGGGCCTGATCAAAAGCTCTATATTTTATTATTATAGACCCATGATAATGTGGATATTATCACATTATGATATGATACATTGCTTTATCTAATTATTTTTCTGTGCACAATATAAAGTTAGACTTTAGTTTTGCCTGTAGGCCTCATTTGTGCACATGTAACTTGGTTTTTGGTTCAACATATTATGCTATTGACTCCAGATTAAAAGATAAATAAATACTATAAAAGTTTATTAAGGACATTTATAAATCATGTCACATTTTTTATTAGTGGCCTTGAATAACATCTTTTGCATTCTTGGTTAAAATGGACAAGTATTTTATTAGTGAAACGAGGACGCACGTCCATAACTGTGAGGCCTAAAAACATTTGAATGCCAGCGCTGTGAGGAAAGGTTTATATATTGAAATAATGCAGAGATTGTTTGTGGGAATGCCAACAGGTGTGGTCCGCCTGAGGAAAAAATAAAGTTATTGAAATATTCTGTTGGGGAGAGGCTCACAGAGGAATAATGTTTACAGTAGCATCATAGAAGGTTCTGATAGGGAAACACCTTCACAGTAAAGCTCCAGTTTGGGAAATATTCTGTTAAGGAAGGATTTGAATGGAAAGAAGATTCTGTTTGGGAAGAGTTTTTGGGGGAAAACATGAAAAAATAAATGTATCTTGAACATGTTAGACAAGAATATTGTCCATTTTTTCCCTCCTAATCTCTAATAATAAATATGTAATAATGTAAAAAAAATAACTGTTATAAAATAAAGTATAATTAAAATAAATACATGAAAAAGATATGTTAAATAAATGTTATACAGTATATAAATATGTCATAAATAATAAAAATAATGATCACAGGTGAGCAAAACTGAATAAGCACAGGACAATGAACAAATATTATTCTCTCATGTCAGTCAGATCAAAGAAAACTTTTTTTTTTTTAAAAAGAAAACCTAAAATGGTTAAATCTGACGAGAACACAACAGTTGAGTTAATGTGTTTCATCTTTACGCCAATCATTAGCAGTAACCGAGAACAGGGAGGTAAAACGTTTAAACATTTGGGGACGAGGTTTAAAACTAAGCCCCGGCTTGTTTACGAGCACCACTTGAGGGTTTCGATGTTCCGCTGAGTCACGATAATCTGTGAGTGTTTTGTCATGGTGGACCTCGTCACTGCGCCTCAGTCTTCTTACAACGCAAACCGCTCTCCTCGGAGGACAGAACTACGATGCAACGCACAAGCGTTCAAAATAACATCTGCCTGCCTCTCCCTCAGCAGCCAGAGGAGTATTTTTAAACTCAGCATAGACTTATTTCTGTTTATTCGATTTAAACAGAAGTAATTTGGTTTGAACAAGATCTTTATCCTCCATATCTGTAGTTATTTTGTACTTAAACTATTATTTATAATTTAAATGCCTCGTACTAAGTTGTTTACCGAAACTTGTTGCTGAAACCTCAAGTGAACTGAGTCTATGAACTGAACTATGAGCTCAGACATTAGGAATCCACAGCAACGCTTCCTTAAGAGAGCCGCAGAAGCCCAGAGTCCATATCAGCTCAGTAGCTGTGGAAACAATGTAAAACATGTCACTGGACTTTGTCTTAATGCTGAACACATCAGTTTACCGATAAAAGTAAGAACACGTCTTTGTCTTTGTTCCCCCAGGTTTTCGTCTCCGAGCCAGTCGGAGGTGAAGGGGCTTGTTTCTGTGCTGCACAGCTTCGCAGGAACACCCGTCAGTGAATACGGATCACAAGACTGACGACAGTAAATAACAGGCATTCTTTTGTCTCCCTTTACGACATCACACATGTCAAATGAAGAAGAGGAATCTACTTTAAATGGACTGCATTTTTTTTCATCGCCGCCAAAGGTCATCGTGGAGACTCCGTCAAGCAAAATGGACTTTTTTTTTTTGTTAGAAACTGCTGCGCTTTAAAACACATGATCCTCCGTGCCTTGTCGTTTCACAAACATCCCACTTATGAAATGATTTGATGCTATTTGAAACAAGGTCATGCTTTGAACACGTTTGTTACACACTGAACAGATACGTGGCTCACTGAAGTTAAACATGAAGAATGGCTGTTTCGTCCAAAGCTGTTGCGATTTATATTAAATGTATATTTTTGAAACCGTGTACAGTATTACTATTGTAAAAGAAATAAAATGGTTTGGAGAGGATTTCTCTGAAATGTCTACTTTTGATTTGTTTTTGTTTTTATGGTTCCTATAGTTCATTTCTGAGCTCATCTGTTTCCAGTTGTGGTACAACCTTGCTGTTATAGCCGCGGGGGGAAAAAACACACAACACACATTCTTATTCTTGGTGTGCGTGTCTGCCAGAGTCAGGACACCTTTTTGTTTTGGGGCTGTGTTCAGGACTAATGAGAAACCCTGTGAGCCTGAGGCATATGCTCGCAAACATCCACCCACACACTGACAGGAGCACACCCAAAATGAAACTCAGCAAAGCATCAGCAGACTCTTGTTAGCAAGACACCGCTTATATTGTTCATTTAAGCCTGTTTTGTGCATGTGGCCTTTTTCTCTGTAAGTGTTTGTGAAGAGTATTATTTTGTGTGTGTGTGTGTGCTCCTCAGGAATAAAGAGCTGGTTGTATTACGACTCCTGTCAGGACTGTGGAAAACCCCAGTTTAAGCCACACCGCATGAGTCAGCAGTGGACCAAAAGTGGTAAAAGAATGAAGGAGGCGCCCACTGATGGATGGTTGTGCCCTCCTGCGTGCGTCCTTCTCTGTTAGCTCACACTCTTCTGAGGAATTCTTTGTTTAAACATCATAAATGTTATTCAGAGCTGCTGGTTTTCCCTGCAGACAAAGAAAGACACGTTCATGTGTTTAGTAAAGATACCGTAGAAGAAATGTTTGTCAGCATTAGGACAAAAGTAATGATAGTAAGAATACTTTGAGCAACAATTATTTACAGGTCATCAGATGGCTTCTGTTTCGATGTTAAACCACTAGAGGTCTGTCTCTACTGTTCAACGTGGGAGATGTTTTATTTTCCGTAGGGGCTGTTGTGACAGTCAGTGGGATCAAAGGACCAAGAAATGAACTGAAACAATGTCATCTACATCAGTCGTGTAAAACATCACATCATCTGCAAGCATGCAAATCAAGGCTTTTTTTCTTTTACCTGAGCTCATGATGCATTTAGGACCTGATGACATAGCAGTGGAGGTTTCTAAATATGCTTAAAATGCTTATATAAATATGTGTTGCTGACTATCTATGCTGCTGATCTAATGCTGCTGATTTATTTCATGCTGCCTTATTCATTGGCACTCATCTGCTCACACAGACTCATGTTCGTGCTGCTGTTGTTCAGCAAATGTATTTTTTTGCTAGGGATGCACGATATTGGATTTTTGGCCGATATCCGATATGCCAATATGTTAAAACTTATTTGGCCTATAACCGATACCAATACCTTTTTTTTTCTGGACCTATTTACAGCGACTAGATATTTTTCTCCGCTGTGGAAATAAAATACTACATTATTCTGCATGGTCTTTGTCAGTTTGACCTGTTAGCAAATGCAGATGGCAAAAAGGGGCCTAAAAATGATGTAACACTTCAACTTGGATTATATTTCATGTCAAATTTATTCATGACAATCACTCTCTCTAACACAATGACAACACTCGAACAGTGCAAATTTGTAAATTTTCACAAATCTAAACTCAACCTGTTCACAAGCGACAAGTGAAAAGTGCACGAGTAGTGGTGCATTAATAGATATACTTGACAGTTTATTAAATAAAAAATTAACTTAAAACAGAAGGTGTGATGGGTTAAATGCAGAGAACTAATTTCATCATTGGGAACATACTAATGATGACAACATATAGCACTTTAATTATTTCTTAGTTCATATCGTAGACCTTATTACTCTTTTTCTTTTACAATTTATACTTTTGTTGAATGTAATTGGGACCCTGTGTACACGGTTTTGTTCCACCACATGTACCACATGAGATGCGAATGACAATAAAGAACGTTGACCTTGACCTAAATGTCTTGGAGAGATGGCAGTGAGGTTTTTGACTCAAATATTCCATGGCATATTTGAGGATGAGAAAATACCTGAGGAATGGAAAAGAAGTTTGCTGGTGCCCATTCTGAAGAACAAGGGTGATGTACCTAGTTGTAGTAACTGCAGAGGAATTAAGTTGATGAGCCACACAATGAAGATCTGGGAGAGAGTTGTGGAAGCAAGACAGAATGAACTCCATTGTGTCCTTATGGATTTAGAAAAAGCATATGACAGGGTGCCGAGGGAGGAGGTGTGGTATTGCATGAGGAAATCTGGAGTGGCAGAGAAGTACTGTATGTTAGACTGGTACAGGACATGTATGAGGACAACAGGACAGTGGTGAGATGTGCTGTAGGAGTGACAGATAGCTTCAAGGTGGAGGTGGAAGTGCATCAAGGATCGGCTCTGAGCCCCTTCTTGTTTGCTCTGGTGATGGACCGACTAACAGATGAGGTCAGGCAGGAATCCTCATGGACTATAATGTTTGCAGATGACATTGTGATCTGTGCTGAGAACAGGTGGAAGAGAACTTGGAGAGGTCGAGGTATGCACTTGAAAGAAGAGGAATGAAAGTCAGCCTTTATAAGATAGATTACACGTGTGTGAACAAGAGGGAGACAGGTGGAACAGTGAGGCTACAAGGAGCAGAGTTCACAAAGTTGCAGGACTTCAAGTACTTGGGATCCACTGTCCAGGAAAATGAGGAGTGTGATAAAGAAGTGAAAAAAGAGAGTCCGGGCAGGATGGAGTGGATGGAGAAAAATTTCATGAGTGATTTTGTGACAAAAGGGTGTCAGCAAAGGTCAAAGGAAAAGTTTACAAGACAGTGATGAGACCAGCTATGTTGTATGGTCTGGAGACAGTAGCATGGACAAAAAGAAGGAGAATGAACTGGAAGTGGCAGAAATGAAGATGTTGAGGTTCTCCTTAGGAGTGATAAGGATGGATAAGATTAGGAATGAGATCAGCAGAGGTACAGCACATGTTGAACAACTGGAAGATAAAGTTAGAGAGACCAGACTGAGATGGTTTGGACATGTCCAGAGGAGGGACAGCAGGTATATTGGTAGAAGGATGTTAGAAATGCAGCTTCCAAGAAAAAAGACAAAGAGGAGATATATGGATGCAGTTAGAGAGGACATGGAGGTAGTTGGAGTGAGGACAGAGGATGCAGAGGACAAATGGAGGAGGATGACTTGCTGAAGACCCCTGAAGAGGGAAAAGCCAAAAGAGGAAGATGTTTTATGTATTGGGAGCATATTTAGGGTTTAAGCTCTCAAAATTGGCATTTACAGGCCCTTTTCAGACCACATACAATATTTGGGGGGGGGGGGGGGTTTCACAATTGGTGGGTGCTCTAAGAACGTAACTTAATGTTGGAAAAATGATCTCGTTCACTAAAGCTGCCTACTCAAAAGAATCACACTCATGACAGGTGAAGAATTTATCCAACTTCACTTGCAAGGACTCATTCAGGACAGGTGACATACATAAGCAGACATAAATGAATATGCATGGAAACGCTGTCACAGAATCAGCCTCGAACAGGGTTAATTGCTGACCTTTATATCATTACAGTTCAGTGGAGTTCACTGGGCATTCCTTGAATCCAGCTGCTCACAACAAAACTCTTTGTCTGCACAAATATGGTGACCTCCAGTATATATATATATATATATATATATATATATATATATATATAATGTATACACACCTGCCTTCACCCTCCTTTGCTCCACCCTGGACCCTTGAGCAAGGCCCTTACCTTCCACCATCTGCTCCCCTGGACGCCCTAGATAGCAGCTCTCTGCTCCACACAGAGGGCTGTGGTAGCTTGGTGGTCTGTGGTTGTGTCAGGAAGGGCATCTGGCATAAAAATAACTGCCAAGTCTTCGTGCGACTTAGTTTGCTGTGGCGACCCCTAACGCAGGGAGCAGCCGAAAGAAGAAGAAAAAAAATTATAATGCATTTATTGTAAAAAGACTGACAATGCAGTAAAATGACAATAAACTGAAAAATAAGAGATACAAGGAGAACTGGTCATGGCACTAGGTGTATCAGAGCTCAACTGATGAATGAGGTGAAGCTGAGGGGACTACTGAAGCTAATGAGAAGAAAGGCTGCAGCTGTGATGAATGAAACAGGGAACAGGTGTAACTGGGCATGGCAGGCTCGCTGTGGAAAAGTAGGGGAAAGACTGATGGCACAGAGGAGAACACGTGTTTGTTAAAGGCCAGGAATGAACACAGTGAAAATACAGGAAGCAATCACAAGAAACAAAGTAAACTTCAAACATCCATCTACACCAATCATGAGAGATTAAACCTCAACGCAGACAAAAATTAGGTCAACTGAGGTGTTTTTTAATACATTTGGTATAACACCTCACCTTAAACAGCAGCTTGATGTTTCTAAAACAGTTCCCAATCTACATACAGTTATGGCTACATTTTCCAGCTAGGGTGTGTTTTGTCAGGCTATTCTGCTCAGCCCTTTGTGTTAATTTGATAAAATGTCAGACAGAGGAACAAATCAGCTCCAAGCCATGACTGATGCTGTGATCAAAAGTTCTTCAATAATTAAATAAGAAGTAATAGCTTGATAAATCCCTGGTTATGAGAGTTCCTGAAGGATCAGACATACTCTGATATTTGTTTCAAACATGTACTTAAACATAATCTAATGAAACAAAACTGACAAAATGAAGGTAATAAAAGTCTTCACATTAGGAATTAAAAAGAACTATTTGATCAAAATCAGGATTTATTGATAGATTTTATTGTCTCTTTCAAGTTCAGTTACAGATTTGGTTACATCTCATATTCTAAGCAAACTGGTTTATTAGACTCTATTTCGGTTTGATGCAGTTTTATTAATATCGTTCTCCAAATATCATCTCAGGACATTTTAGAAACTAATCCAGCTCAATTTAAATATTGTAAATTTTCAATTTGAGAGAAGCCAAAACCTTGCTGTATGTAATGAATAGATAAGCGAGTATTACTTTTTCTTCAATTATTAAAAAAAAAAAAAAAGTTTGATGTTTAAACAAACAAACTTAAAACAACATTTTAGAGGAACCTTAGATCTTCCATATCGGACAGATAATCAAGTCTCTTGGGTAAAAATGTCCCATCATTTCTGTTCGTGCCTCTCATTTTATTCAAACAGGAAACACTTAAAGGCTTAAAAAAACATGAAAACTATTCAAGAACAGAATATATTAGTATAAATAATTGTGCCATGTAGTCTAACTGTTATGAAGTTTTTCTAAGATCCATCTAAATGTTTTAATTTCCTTGTGAGCTTAAGACCATTAACTTCAGGTTTTAAGTGCTTGCTTCAGGCTTAGCTGCATGAATCTATGAAAAACAAATGAACAGAGGAAGATTAACCAACAGAGAAATGGTCTAAATCTATTATTAGTCTCCACTGTAAATGAAAGAGGACGTCCGACAATGAGTGGCACAGATAAATAGAGGGGTACAGAATCACAGGGCTCATTTCTGCTTTGTCCATCCTCTGCTGTGAGGACGGCACGTCTCAGACGCAGGTAGGTCCATCGTGAAGTTATCTGTACATGTTTTTTATTTTTTTATTTTGTTTCTTAAATTTGCTGCTAATGCCTGTCTGAAAATAAAAATCCAAAACTTGTTTTCTGAAAAAGTAGATCCAGACACTCAGTGTCTATTTATTTTAAGTTGTTATTTTGAATTGTGTTAATCACAGTCTAGAGACATTTACTTTAAATTAATTAACTTTCTTAAATCTGTGGGTGGATGACATTTCACACTTTTTATATAAAACAAACAAAAAAGTTTCAGCAGGTTAAATTTTGTCCAACTTGTCTTAAGTTGCACCCCCCCAAAAAAAGCCCTTTTCAAATCTAAGGTTGATACAAACTTTCCAAAACAGCTCAAGTTTCTATTTTTGCTTTGCTAACTTTGACTGCACCGCAGCGTCCCGTATGCATCCATGAGTTAGTGGTCAACCAGAGCCACACTGGGCAGCACCAGAGCATAAACAGCCCCCACAGCTGTCTGATCTATTCAGGGAGACAGGCCACTCCAAATTCCTCTTCTGACGATAATCCCGAGGAGAAAGATGGGGATGAAGGGGATGAACGGTGAATGAAGGATGGCTCTCACTCTGCAATTTTCCAAATCCACTGGAGCAGCTTGCAACTTCATTACAGGAGGAGGTTTTACGTGTTGCCATTCATGATTCAGACTGCGTTGTGACAAAAGGAGTGAGGGGCATGTGGGGCGAGGAAGCTGCAAACCGCAGTTTGAGCAATGATAAAGAGCCGACTGTGAGAGGGGAGACGTGACAGAATGAAAACAATACAGAAATAATAAAAAACATAACTTAAAGCACTTCAGTTAGTATCTTCTTGTCTTTATTGTTTTTCATTTTTATGAACCAAAACATAAAAAGTTGACTACATTTAGAAAATCGGTGACACTTGAAGCTGTAGTTGCCCCTTTTTATTGACCACAAGCAAAATCACATTCTCCACAGTGTCACTCTAGAAAAATGGATAATAAAAATAGTTTCACAATTTTAACAACATCACTGCAATTTTAAATGTATTTCCACCACACAGAAGCGTTAGTCCCACATTTGTTTTAGTAATTCAGTTTACTGTAGGTATTTATCATTTGTCTTGTCTTTGATTCTAGTGTTGTATTTACATTGTGAATTGACATCTGGGAGTTATTTTTTATTAATATGCTATTTATATTCATATATAATTATTGTATAATAATAAGGTTAATATGAATATGCTTTCATGTAGTTCAGACAGTCTTCACATCTGGATTTCTCTTGGAAAGAATAGCAAAAATGAGACTTTAATTTTTTATTTATCTCTAAGGCAGTAATTAGACACAGTCAACACTATATGGAGACATTGTCTTCACAGATAATAACATTTTCATAACTTTATTGGACATTCTGACACCAAGCAGGCTTCTCTGAGCATCGTGGCTTTGATTAATCACAGCATTGATAATCATGGTACTTCAGCTTCATTTGCAAATTTTGGGCCTCCTCATCCTGTACTCCAAATTTAAATTATTTTAGATTTTTATCATTTGTTTAGCGACCTATCACAACTAACTTCTTCAGTCCCTTTGACCAAGAAATTCTGATGACTAACTTTTAGGCGCATTAAAAAAAAATCCACATAATCTTGAGTGTACCCATTAGCTGGAGCTTTATTTCGTTTTTACTTTTAACATGTGCTATTCATGACAAAACTGCTTTTTATTTTCAGCCGCTGTTCAGCGACGTCCATAAATGATCTTGTTTTGTAGGTTAAAGAGATCTGTCAGTGAAACAAAGGTCACAGAGAGTGTTTGGCTTTCGCTCCACATTCAGGCTTCAGGAGTGCCGACAAACGCAACGGTTCCTAAAGGGCATTAGATGAACAATAGCAACTGTGAAGTGTGTGAGTGTGAGTTTCTAATCCTTTCTGCATCTCCTCCAGTGGGATCTCAGCTGCAGGATGCCTGAGCACGTGTGAGTGATTAGACTAATATAGATCTTTTACTCGTGCGGAGACATAAATGAATATGTTTCACAATATTTCACCTTTTTATTAAAATTTTTTTTTTTTTTCTTAATTTACAGGCAAGAGGTAAGATCAGTTTACAAAGATCATTTTGACGAATGCTTCACCTGTTGCACAAAATCCAGAATTGTACGACTCATTGGATGTTTGTATTAATAATGTTCTGTTCATACAGAGGAAGTCAAAGATATCAGCCTCAAGGAAGCTTATGTTTAAGGTAAAACACTTTGTGAATGTTTTTTTTTAAACCTCTCCATCATGTAACACCCATACGTGACCACAGGAGAGCAATAGAGACGAACAAACATTTCAGCAAACCAGCTCCTTGCTGACATGAAGATCGCTGTATGTGCCTTGCAAACATCTGAGGGTGGTTTGTGTGTGCAGAGTCTGATGGTGGCAAAAGCCAAGGAGGAACTGGAACAGGAAGTCCTCATCAAAGAAGTGGAGAAGCAGAAGTACCTTGCAGAGAAAGCTCCTCCTCTGAACACCAGTGGGCTCAGCCTCGCTCAGCTGCAGGTGACTTGTCTCTAAAGTCCCTGTTCACGTCTTGTTTCACTTGAAGGGAGTGAAACAGGCTCTACGAGCAGCAGATAAAAGTTATAGCTCCTTTTACAATCGTTCGCGCTTGTTTTATAACTCAGCACAAGCTCACGTTTATAAAAAAAAAACATTGTCCATTTGCTCTGAATTTTTTAAGCCAGGGTTCAGATCTTTAGAAGTGGGGTTGTGTGGAAAGGTGATGAACAGTCAATAGCTTACCTGCTGCAGAAAGCTCTGTGAGTATCATGAGAATAATTCTGACCTGACTAACGTGTAAACGACTGGCTCAAGCAGGACCCGGAGCAATGTGAACTGCTTTTGTCAAAACTGACTCCAATAAAAATACGTAAATACAATTTTATGTACGTTTATAAACACTTCTGTGCATTACACGGTTATTATGAGCAAAACAGTACAGAATTTCTCCCAGGTGTGCACCAGGTTGCTCAGAAGCTACAGCTGCTTATAACCTCTGAACTTGATGGAAATAACAGCACTGGGCAAAACTGTTGGTGATTTAGAAGCCTAAAAAATAACATGTGCATGATTTATAAGACACTGTTTAAGATGAAGTGTTTTAAGATGACAAGTGTTCATTTTGGTCTTGGCCCTGCTTGAGTTAGCTGTTAGCTTGTCAATATTCCTCAAATTCAACTTTATTTCCCTCAAACTGAGGTCATTCAACTAGCTATTTTTAACAGGTAAGATATTAACTGTTTATTGCTTTTTTTTTTTTTTTTTTGCAGGACCCCAGTTTAAAACATCCGATTCATCACTTTTATAAAAATGTTACTCCAAAAATCATTTCATATAAAACATGAGTTATGATTGCACATTTGTGTTTAGGATCTCTGCAGAGAACTCCACTCGAAGATAGGCGTGGTGGATGAAGAGCGATATGACATTGAAGCCAAAGTCATGCTGAACACACGCGAGGTGAGAGCATCACTTTCAGTCAGACAGGAAACGCTGCCTCGTCAGAAACTCCTGCTGCTCTAACCAGAAACATCTCTCGATGTTTTCTGTCCCTGGATCAGATTAAAGACCTGAACATCAAGGTTCTGGACCTCCGGGGGAAATTCAAGAGGCCTAATCTTCGACGCGTCCGTGTGTCTGCTGATGCCATCCTTCGCTCGCTGCTGGGCTCCAAGCACAAAGTGTCCATGGACCTCCGAGCTAATCTCAAGTCTGTCAAGAAAGAAGATACTGAGAAGGTGTGTGCTGGTGGGGGTGGGGAGATAAGAGTGGCGCACAGAAAAACCAGTCCAAGGAACAGTTTATGAACCCTCCTCAGGGTATACACAAGAATATTCCTGCTACATTCATGACAGCACTCAGAATGCCTTGGAACACCTCAAACTGTCAAAGTTCATGCTCGAACTGTGTTTATTTGTGTAAAGACCAGTTGAATAGTAGACCAGTGGAGGGAGGTGACTGTGTGTGAGAGGAGAGGAGGTACACTACCAACACAATGATCCCATTGTACACAGGAGAGTAGCATTCGTTCCTCTGCTCATTGGTCAGTGTGTGTGTGTGTGTGTGTGTGTGTGTGTGTGTGTGTGTGTGTGTGTGTGTGTGTGTGTGTGTGTGTGTGTGTGTGTGTGTGTGTGTAGCAAAACAAACCTGTGTGTGTGTGTGTGTGTGTGTGTGTGTGTGTGTGTGTGTGTGTGTGTTTGTGCACATGAGCAGATTCGTCTGTTCAGATGTTTCTCTGTGAGTGCTTGCTCTGACCTGTGAGTCTCCAAGTGCATTACATCAGGAAACCAGTTCTACCAGTACGGTTAAACAGATCTCTCAGGGGATTCCTGCTCAATAGCACAAGTTTTAATGGCTTAGCACAACAATAAAATAAGCTAAGCCGACCCGTCGTTACAGGCTCAACAAAAACTGCTCCGGGACTGTTGTGCCATTCTTATACTATCTGTCTTTATCTGCAGAAGAGGCCAGTCGAGGACAGCGACTGGCGGAAGAACGTGGAAGCCATGTCAGGGATGGAGGGAAGGAAGAAGATGTTTGACGCTGCCAAAGGTTCTGCGCAGTGATACATGCATGCACAACGTCCTTCTTCAGAGTTGCTGTTGTTCTGCTTTTTGTCTTTTTTTTTTTTTTTGCAGCTAATGTGTTTCTCTTCTGCTCCACAAGTAAAACAATATGGTTATCTGTAAGGTCCTACTCACCACTTTGTATGTAAATTAAATTTAAGTGGAATTTTCTTATCTTATCTTATTCTACCCTACCTTCTTCATTTAAAGTTGATGTCATCGTGTAAGCTTTACTTTTGACTGTTTTGGTTATATCAGTCACAAGATGCTGCTCAATCTGTTAATGGTTCAAGTATGTGTTCAGAACGACCCTTGGCTATTATCGCACCAAATTTAGGCTCAAAATGTGCCAAGTGCACTGAGTTATAACCATTTTTTTGTTTCCTAAAGGTGATTGGCTGTTGTGGTTCATGAGATATTTTACTAAAACACAGAAAAACTGCACAGAGTCGGTCTTTATAACCTGCTTTTCATGGACAGAAGAGAAACATGAAACAAAATCTGAACAAATTAAACAACATGGTTGATATTTTTATTTTCAAGTAAGCTATAAGCATGTACTATTGTTTGTGATACAAACCTAACAAATAAAAACTATTCTGAAAAATGCATTTTGTCATGTTTGAATTGTGAATCTTTGCTGCATTCAGTTGTAGTTTTTATTTGGAAGCGCTATTGTTTTAAATACATTTAAAAGCATTAGGATCTTGGAATTTGGGTTCTGTTGAGTCGGCTTTACTCAGTATCTTACCTGTTGTAGAAGTCACACAGAACATGATCTGTTTGTGTTGTCAGGCCGAAGTTCTTTTTGAGGAGACGAGATACTTGAAGTGACATTTGCCATTTTAAAACAACTTCAGTTGATAAACTTTTACACCAACGTCATGTTTTCTTTGGACAGTTTTTGTGCTGTTGTAGTTCTTTTTGTTGCTCTTTTACTGCAGTCCCCACAGCGAGCAAACCCACATGAAAGATTTGAGAATAGTTTTATGCCTGATGCTTTTCCTGACACAACCTGGGCTCGAATCTGATCTATTGATTATTTACAATGAAGACTGAATTGTCTATTGTCCATTACCAGTAATGTGAAACAGAAAGTGTAACCATCAGAAAATTATCTGGGTTCTGGTGGTTCTGATTGGTCTTTACACTGGTTTTGTAACACACAGACCAGACACTCCGGGCTGTAAACATAGCAATCATCCCAAGTGTGACACGGTGTGTTATTACTACCTTTATAAAAATAGTATTTTGCATACAGTTTAACAAGAATACTTGGTTAAGAAATCTAAGAATAGTATTGTGAATGTAACACTTTGATAAAACAAAAAACCCTCACTGGACCTTTGCAGGATTACACCATAACAATGTCAAGAAATACAAAATATGTGTCAATCAGAAGCAACAAGGAGAGCAACAAGCTGAATTCAGTTGTCTGTCAAGAGCAAATTATCCTCACCACAGTCATAACACGGTTCTTTTTAACCGCTCCGTGTTTTGCATCACCATAAAGCACTAAACTTCCCCTGCATGCTCGTTGCATTGCCTTATATGTGGATAAAAAGAGGTTTTGTAGTATGTTAATGTATACATTTGTCTTGTAATTTCTATTGGACCTCATGCTTTCCCTGAATTAAGCTACATTTCAGCACTTTTGGACACTTACAGAGAAACACAAATAAAAACCGATATGCTATGCAGTGCTACAAGACAGTTATTGTAGGACAGAAACCCATAAAACAGCGTCATGTTCGGACATGCACACAGGAAAGACCGAAGAACGGTGACTTCACTTATCATGTCAGCAGCTCATCCTGTTTGTTCTGGGCTCCAACTCTTTTTTTTTCTGTATTTTGCAGGTGTGATATATTATGTCAGATGAGGTAGACAGTGCATGTGTGTGTGTGTGTGTGTGTGTGTGCGTGTGTGTGTGTGTGTGTGTGTGTGTGTGTGTGTGTTCATCTGAACCTCGGTCAGAGTCCGACACACATCATATTAAGGTGTGGCCTTGCAGCAGAGCAAACAGTTTGACTCACACTGTGAAGAGCCTCGCTGCCACCTGCAACAAAGATGGACGTTAAAAACACACAAAAAACATTGTTGCACGCGTGCACACGCTCTCGTGAGCAGAGAGGTTTGGTTCACCACAATGCTTTTGTTGCTTATGTACATTTCCGTTGTGATTATATTAGCTGTAGCTGCCTATTGAACATGGTTTTAAATCCCTTCCTGTGATTTTCTGCTGTACTTGGTGATTGCTGCTAATATTAATGACATCAGCAATAACAAAGATCAGATTTTTTTCCACTCTCCCACCATACAAGGAGAAACCCTCAGTTCTCCACCCCCTCCCTGTCAGGTAGAGAGCTCACCTATGTGGTCATGTGATCCCTCAGTGAGCTGCACCCGACTAAAGGTGGATATCTTCGTGCTGTAACTTTACTGCCACTGTCAGAGCCTGCTGGATTTCTTCCTCCCCCGTTGCCGGCGAGTGAAGTGGAAACTTTATACTGTCCCAACATGTCCATCAGTCGGAAAAACTGGTCCGCTTTGTCCAGGTAAGACTGAAATCTGTTGAACGTCTGTGTGAACTGACTGTGAGACATGTGTTGTAGCAGGCAGCCGCAGCCTTTTCAGACTTCACACACTTTCTCCTTAATCCCAGGACAAGCTTCACTCCTCAAGCTCAATTTCCAGTTTAAAATGTGCTCAAAGATGTTAACTTTAACTCTGATTTGGGAACTTTACAGGCAACACTTCTTATTTTAGGGATTACTGTAACACACGTTGCTTCAAACCTTCAGAAAACTGCATGTTGTGTAATCAGTGTATCATAAAGAAAACGGTCCCCTCTTGTTGTTTAAAGACTTCCTGTATCATTTACTGTTCTTTATTTTGACTGAGCTCATGAACTGAAGATATAACAGATGATGAATGGTGCAGGTTGTGTCTAACGGTTATTTCTGACATCCAGAACAAGCAAATCATTGAGACACTTTCTTTGAAATCTTTTATCATGAGTATCTTTTGGTCTTATCTCCATCTTTGTTTCATTATCTGTTTCGTTTTTGTTGCCACCACTGTTGTAAAATTCCTCCTCTGTTCGTGTGCTCGGTCTCAGCCTGGCGCGCCAGTGGACGATGGAGGATGAGGAGGAGGTGGAGAGGGAGAGGAGGAGGAGGGTGAGGAGCAGCAGTACAGCCGACCCAGACGATGACTCCTACTCTGCAGCCAGAAAATCATCCAGCGATGATGCAGCCTCTGGGACTGAGTCCTCCAGTGAAATGTCCCAGGGCCTCAGCAGGTTTGCACAAGGACATTTTTAAGATATGATCTTTTCATGGCTCTGATGCTGGTGAGCTGTAATCATCACCCGCCACACAAGAAGACAGGGCAACGCTTTTGTTTGTGTTCGTTTGCCTGTCATGTTCACAATATATCTCATGAACTAATGGGTTTTAATTACATTTATTAGAAAGTATTCACTGGATGTACATACAACTCTACTTTTGAAGTCAGTCTAATGCAAGATGGCTGCCACAGCAAACACAAAACTGTCTTTAACTCAGTCAGTTTTACAGATACTGAGCTCATACTTGGTGTAGTAGCTACGGATTATCACTACAAATACACCAAGTTTGACAAATTGGCTTAAATTTCTTTGTGTCAACCCTGTTTGTTTGTTAGCAAAATAACACACGAACAGTGCTGATTATACGAACACTTTCAGAATGTAATCATTGACTGTTCAGCTACAATAGACTACATTGGGGTCGATTTAAATTAGGATGACTGCAAGAGCTAATTGTCTTGACTTAGTCAAATCTGCCAATATTGAGCTAAAGTTTGTTGTGGTAGTAGCTAAGAGTCATCCTAAATGCACACTGTGACTGCTAACAAATGTTATGAGCATATTGTCAGTCAAAGCTTTCACCAAAACAACTCCAACCCTTTTCATTAAAATACTATTTTAATGTAAACCTCTGGCATACACTTACATTTTTCAAGTCTTTGACTTTGACTCTACATCTGCTGAGGGAATGGATTCAACACCAGCAGTGACAGAATATTTACAGCTTTGATCCATCAGTGTGTCTTCTTTTTTTACTTGACACCATAAAATGTCTAAAACTGCAGCAGCTGAATTTCTGAACACAACACAGTCTTTAAAAGAAGAAAGAACTGCTGAAGGTTTTATTACAAAAACCTGATCAGACACAGGAATAATCTTGTTGCCATTCTTTGGGGCCTGCCCACCGTGTGTCAGTCATAAATTTGTGTGTTGTGTCTTTTGGGTTAGTGTTGAGCAGATGCAGCTGGACTTTGTGGAGATGCTGCGAGTGCGTGACGAAAAGAGGAGAATGAGACACGTGGAGACGTTGAGACGACAGAAAGAAGAAGAGGAGGATGGTGCGAAGGCAGGGAGCGGAGAAGAAGGAGACGCCAGAGTGGTGCTGCTGGGGGAGTTGGATGAGAAGAAGGGGAGTGTGTTCAAACCACAGCCACCCTTGAAAGCATCCTCTGGCAGTCCCAGCAACAGCAACACCAGGACGAACACCACAAACACACAGGCAAGTTAAAGTTCCTCTTTAAAATGCAGCTGAATACAAATATTTGCAAAAATATCTAAATGTGGATTAAAGTCAGCAGAGTTGATGACTTACACTTTGCTCATATCATCGGTAAATAAAGTAACAACATATGTATAATTATATTACTGATTAATAGAGGT
This sequence comes from Nematolebias whitei, assembly GCF_014905685.2. Lineage (NCBI taxonomy): Eukaryota > Metazoa > Chordata > Actinopteri > Cyprinodontiformes > Rivulidae > Nematolebias > Nematolebias whitei. The sequence continues at coordinate 29,491,564 of NC_056508.1, read as the reverse complement.
GGAAATGATAAGAGTAACACTGAGGTGGATGAGGTAACATGCAAAACAGCACACAGTCGTTTATTCATGTTCTGTCATCCTGCAGTTATCTTTCTGCCAGAGACAGTGTCGATCCAGCTACTTCTAAACTCAGCTGCGAGAAACTGTTTTTTATTTGTTCCCGTGTAAGAGCGGCAAAAGAACATTATATTAACATTTCCAGAAGATGAAACCTCAACATGTGGGGAAAAGTTAGAGAAAAGGGATAAATATTATTCACAAAGACAGTTGCAGCTACAAAAAGTAATGTTAAGAAAGTGACCATGTAAAACTAATCGCTACCAGCAGAGTTGAGATATCAGAAAGATGATCTTAGTGAGTCTATATTTTCTTCATTTTTTTATGTTCAAATTAAGAAGAATTGCATTTGAAAAAAAACTTTTGGAATATTACAATGAGTTGAAGTTGTTTATATTACAACTAGTCCAAAGAAGTACAAAAAGAAAAGAAATATATTTCATAGAAATTGTTTTAAACATGGTCAGCACGGTGGCGCAGTTTGTAGAACTGCTGGCTCTCAGCGAGCAGGTCGTCCCAGTTCAAATCCCGGCCAGGAGGACTTTCTGGGTGGAGTTTGCATGTTCCCTCCGTGCATGCATGGGATACTCCGGTTTCCTCCCACAGACCAAAAACATGCATGTTAGGCTGATTGGTAACTCTAAATTGTCCCTAGGTGTGAGTGAGAGAGTGAATGGTTGTTTGTCTCGTTTGTCTCTATGTGTCCCTGTGATGGACTGGAGACCTGTCCAGGGTGTCCCCCACCTCTCACACAGTGATAGCTGGGTATGGGCACCAGTGACCCCCGTGACCCAAAAAGGAAGAAGCGGGGGATGGATGGATGGATGGATGGATGGATGGATGGATGGATGGATGGATGGACGTTTCAAACATGTTGATTTCTACAATGAGAAACAAAATGTGTAAAACGCACGTTTAACTAAGTAAAAGAAAAATGATGTTTCATGTAAAGTCATGGCTACCAGTTTTACTCCTGGTCAGCCACCATGTTTTTACAGACTCAGTGAGCCTGACCTGTATACGTAAAGGCTGAATGAATGTAATAATGCCATGGGAAGATGACAGGAACCCTACAGTGCATTTCATTTTCAGCTAAGTCAAAACATTTCCATCTCAAACAGCTGGAGGTTTTTTTTATTATTATTCTGTTTCTGCTGGGACGTTTCTGAATTCCAAGTTAGAAAAAATAATTTAGACACACTGAAAGTTAGAAAGCCGACTCACAAAGTTGGACATTCTTCACCAAATCATGGCACCAAAGTATTTTTTAAATTTATTTTCACCTTTGTAAATATATCACATTACATTTGTCACAGAGATGTCACTGTACTGAACTACCTGCGTGCAAGAGTTGTCTAAATGTTGTTTACAAAGGTTGCTGCAGATTATAATTCTTATTCGTATTCTAAGAGTTTGATAGAAGGCAAGAAAATAAGTTCAGCTGCCTTCTATAAAACTCTAAAACTTTATTTTCTGCTGCATTTGAATTATAGGACCAAAATGAAGATGACAAGACACCATCTTTCCAGGGAACGTGAGTTTGTGAAGCTTATTTGCTATGAAATTCTATGTTGATATCTCTATTCATAAATGTTTTATTATTATAGTTATTGATTGATTAAATGTTTTCACATCCATTATGTCTTTTCAGCTCTGGTCAACGAACTTCATCATCATCTAAATCCATCAAGAAGATGGAGCGACTAACTCAGACAGCACAGGTCAGTGTCATGTCAAAGCTCTGAAGTCAGTATCCAACATGGCTGCCTTGCACACAAAAGTGGGGATAGCTGAAATAATAAACTACTTATTTAAACGCCTGTCTCATGAGATTAGTTTTGCACATACCACGCAACTTCTATTGGAGAAAACGTTGCTGTAGTGTTTGATTGCACAAACTGAAGGGAAATATATTCCACTTGCATTGCTAACGGTAATTAGCTTAGTGATGCCTTGGCACATTCCATTCAAATATGTAAGTCAGAATTGTCAAGTTTCATGTTAGAAAATGTATCTAAAATTCTCCCAGACGTTGGAATTCCGACTTGGAAAGTTAGAGCCCTAACTTCATAATCCAACATGGCGACTATATGCAGAGGAAGCTGCAGTATAAATTATTTATCTGTATATCTATTCCATACAAGTGAACAAGTTGCTGCTGTGTTTAAATGTGTAAAATGAAGACAAATACGATGCTGCAACGGTTTGTGTAGTTAGACTTGCCACTGAGCCAAACAAATATCCAATCACTGGTTTTCCAACAATCCCAGCTCTGAGATCTAACTTTTGTGATAAATTAAACACAACCCTAGTTTATCTGTCCCAGTCATAAAGACTGCAATGTACTGGTCTCATGAGGAAAAGTTTAGGAATAGATCAAATCTGTGGGATTCCCCTTTGGTTGTTTTGAGATATTTCCCTTTGGTGCGAATTATAGACCCAACTTCCCGACAGTCAGTTCCTTGAACTAGACATTTGCAAACCTTGGTTCACCGACTGTTTATTAATGCTTCACTAAGTCGTAACTCAGTGCCACAAACAATGCCACCCTGCAGCGAGGCTGATCCCAGTTAACTATTACCCCACGCGGAGGGTAAAGTGTGTTAATCATTCTCTACATTCTGTAATAACAAATAACTTCCCATTGGAGCTTGACAGCTCTTTCAAAACCAAATGAGCTCACGTTCTGATAGCTGCTGGTGTCCAGTCAACTGGTTCTGGTTTCAAAATGGTTGCTGATTTGAGCCAAGCATGACCAAACATACATGGATTTGACCTCATTATGTACCGTGTGGTGTTTGGACAAGACATAGACTTGGCACAGTTTTATGAGCTGGACTTGGACATGACTGTTGGGTGTGCCTCATACTATTGTTGAACTCTGTCAGCTCTTCTGATCTGCCACATTTAGGTCAGTGTCGAGCCAAACACTGTGAGTTAACTGGCATTTTGTAACCACTCGGAAAAATATTGGAAAATTTTAAGGAATTGTAATATATACAAATGTCAATACTGGTATTTGTAAAGAATATGCATATTAATATATATACTGTATATTCGGACTAGTGAAATAGGCAGATATCTTACTTTAAATTATTATTTCCTGTCCTACTAATGGCTTTAAGCTTTTCCTGTGAATCAAACAGCATGCAAATAATCTGTGAAATGTTTATAAAGTGTACCTAAGGTCATAATTTGAACTTTATCTATTACATGACAGCAGTACATCTACACTGTGTTATCTAACAAAGGATGTTAAAGATTAGATTAGTTTTGTCTGTATAGAAACAAGCTGTCTGTGTGGTTCTGTTGATTGTCTTCCCTTTTTTTATTTTTATTTTAATTAGCAAGCAAGAGACGAGTCGTCCAGGAGAGACCCAGAGCCTGATCCCAAACCAGTACCAAGCCCGGCTCGCAAGTTTGTCAGGTTAACACAATGACAATTTATGTTTTATTTTTTTAATGTATTTCATAGTTTAGCCAGGAATAAAGACTTTTCTTTTTTATTAAACATTTTATTCATTAGATAAGTGTTATTAATTCCTGAGTAAAATAAATAACTAAAAGTCTCCTTTTACTTATGAACTGCAGCTAACGCCATTATTTTTTCAGTGTTAAATTTAATGCACAGGCTAGCCACCTTATCCCTAGCCCCCACGCTGCCTTGCATGAATTATGGGCACAACTTCCGGCGCAGACCAGAACCGGCATTTGTTTATGTGCGAACAGTACGAGCTAATGTTTCTCCAAGCATTGCGGATCTAATTTAAACATGTTGAACACCACCTGTCAGAGCTCAGACAGGACAGTATAATCGCTGCCTACAGAGGACGAGGGATGGAGGACGACCTGAAGAAGTGGCTGCAGATTACATCTACTAGCATATTTACCTATACTTCATTGACCGGTTGCTTTGGGCGGTGAAACAATGAACAACCAGAAAAGCTCTGAGGCGTATTAGTATCTACACAGTAATAAGGTTGTGTTTTATTAAAAGAGGTGGGGCACTATCTTATTTACCTTAAAGCAGACATAGAGCCCAGCCAAAGCCTTAAATTTCTCCATCACAGAGCTTGGGTTAATTGCAGAGAAGATGGTAATACCGAAGATGAATAAATACTATAATGCTGTGCCCTCCATACACTTAATCATACCTGATATTCTCGTCACTGTTTTCAATCCTTCTGAGGATCCGGTGTTTCTTCTCTGGTGGTTTATTGTTGTCCAGCCACAAAGTAGGATGCAGGTTTTTCTCCGTCGGCCGTTTGTCAACAAAGTGAAATGAGCTCACATAGAGAGTTTTGGGTGGTCTCTTCAAGTTTACATTTTTCAGCCACATTCTTCTTTATTCCTCATCTGTAGGTAGATGATGGAAACTATACCAATTTTCACAGGAACGCTGTTTTTCTGTTTTGGGTCCATGTTCAAAACTCTGTTGTTGGAGCCACTGATTGAGTTTGGTCTGGTGGTTCGTGCAGCTGTGAACAAAACAGGTACCTGAACTCCACAAGGCTATTTTAGTAAACTTTATGGATGTTAAATAAATGTAAACAAAACAAAAACAGTGTTTAGCTGCTAAACTGAATCCAAATAACTTTCAAATAAAGCATGGTCCATGCTCCGCTCCCATGGTTAACCAATGATTACTGCTACTTCCTGTCTGACAGGAAGTTGTACCTATAATCATTAATACGGTAGAGCCTCCCAGGAATAAGGTGGATAACTTTGTCTAAAAATCAGCCTCCTAAATATTTGTTTTACCAGCATTGTATACTGGAGATATATACTGAATATTAGTTCATACATTTTGTACACTTAATTATTAAAGGAATCAGCCGTTGCTTGTTCAAGAGGTGCTCGAGGAAAAACTGGGGCAGACTGGAACCTCTGGTTTTCCTTTAGAATGCAAACAGGTTCTTCTTTGGATCCTTTTATTGTTTTAAAACAAAAACTTTATTGTGATCGTTTCCTGTTTTTGTTCGTCCTTTTCTTTTCTTGACCTTTCACACAAATCTGCAAAAATAGCTCTTAAACAGCCATTTTTAAAGAATAAAAACTTTTCCAAAAAAGTTCAATCTGGTCCTCTGGACATTCAAAAAAAACAAAAAACAAAACAAAGCAAAAAAATCTAGAAACGTTTCGTCTCTCATCCAAGAGACTTCCTCAGACTGAGG
>NC_056508.1:29479008-29481333 GCF_014905685.2 Nematolebias whitei | reverse complement strand
CTTTAAATATACAATATTTTAATACAGCAGGCTTTGGGCTTTCTTCTCATGTGGACAAAATATATTTATTATAATCGTTCCTTTCGTTGTTTGCAGGACCTGAGACATGTGGACATCAGTAGTAAGAGGAGCCTGTTTGAGAACAGAGGGGAGGAAAACGTCTCAAAAATCAGCCCTGGAAAAATCTACAAGTGATGGTCAGTCAGTTGTTTTACTAAACAGTTAAGTCTGCTGACGCATATTGAACTAAATGAACGTAAACTTAAAGTTTGTGCTATTTAACTTGTATTTAAACCTAAATAAAGTGAATAAAGCAAAGCCAGAAGTTTATATTCACCATGTGAAATGATTGCCTCTCTGTGTCTTTATTTACAGAGGAGGCAAAGACTCGGAATATTATTGGATGCCATGACTGACCTTTCTTTTCTTCAAGAATTCTTCTTTACTGCACAAACACTCGAGATGAACAGCGCATGCTGAGATTTTGCTTTTGAAAACTGATGTGAGGATAAATATTTTACAGTTTGGAGGCTTCTGTCTGATTTTTGCGTTGCTTCTTCGTGCAAAACAAGAGAAAGTTGTTTCGTAAGTAAAGACGTGAGAAGGTTAAAAAGCAGAGCTGTGGTATTTGTTGACATTCTTGGGCTATTTTATCTTATCTTTTAATTATCATTTTTTTCTCAAGCACTTTAAGCAGGTGAATGATGTTTACTGGATGCTGGAGTTGTAATTAAACAAGGTTTGAGCCCTTATCTGGATTTGTAGACGATTTTTTTTTTGCCTGTTTGAGGAATAAAAAGTTTTACTTTTACAAAAGTCGAGTGAATTCTTTACGTGACCTGACCTGAATGAACACAACATTCAGCTTATCTCACAGAGAGCTGGATAAGAGCTGCATGCTTGGCTTCTATCAGAGGCAGGGTGCCATATACGGGTGAGTGTGTAAGGGCTTTGTCTGGGCCTTTTTGGCACTTCAACACCACAGTCATGCTCACAGCTGCCTTTTTTGGAAATGGCAAGCACACACTATCTAAAAAGTTATTAATAACGCAACAAGTGGGCCCTAAAACCATTTCTCCCACGACACAGACATTTCCTCTGACCTTACTTTGTTGCCAGAGAAGGTAACTGCACATCGAGTCAGCCTTCTTTCTTCTTTGCTCCATTGACTCCTCAGGTAAGATTATAATACTTGATGTAGGACAGAGACCTCCAGGTGGAATTAAAGACTACGTTTGTTGTTCAGATTTCCTGCCGCTCACCTGGACGTGCACGACCATGTCGGACAACGAGGAAGTGGTGGAGGAGTACGAGGAGTACGTTCTTCTCTTGTGTCTGGTGCTAAAAGTCACTGTGCACGTCTCCATGGCTGCACGCACAGATGTTTTCTTCACGCCTAAATTCCCAAGAGTTATAACTTGACAGAGTAATGTCGCACTGTGATGTGTTTGTTTTGCGAGTGATGACAGCTATAAACAAACGTGTTTGTCTTTTGCAGGGAGGTGGAAGGTAAGAGCTCAGGAATCAGCAGACACAATCGTGCTGCAGAAAGACGTGATGTGTTTGAACAGCAGTGTGCTCTGTGGGATGTTTTCTCAGGCTAATCCATTGGGCTTTTTATAGCAACCTGCTGCTACTGTACTCACTGCTGCTCTGAAAGACGTAAACCTAAGTGGTGTTTTTTTTTTTCTGAATGAACTGTGAAATTGACCGTAAAGGTTCAGCCTGTTTTTCAACTCAGACAAAGGCTGTTGAAACTGCAGGAAGGAAATATTTTAGGTCCTACAGTGCACAGATGATGGAAATTAGAGCTTCACAGTCACAACGGTGATTAATCATTTAAACAATTGGTCTTTTTCTATTGCTCAGTGATTTTATACTTGAATTTATTTGGTTGGTAAATCAAGATAGCATCTGAGGCTTCCTCCTAAAATCAGTTGTACTGTGTGTGTGTATATCTAGCTATACTGTATAACTATCTATTTCCATCTATCTATCTATCTATCTATCTATCTATCTCTATTTCCATCTATCTATCTATATCTATCTATATCTATCTATCTATATCTATCTATATCTATATCTATATCTATCTATCTATCTATCTATCTATCTATCTATCTATCTATATCTATCTATCTATCTACCTATCTCTATATCTATCCATCTATCTCTATATCTATCTATCTATATCTATCTATCTATCTGTCTATCTCTCTATCACTCTATCACTCTATCTCTCTATATCGACAGACAGACAGACAGACAGACAGACAGACAGACAGACAGACAGACAGACAGACAGACAGACAGACAGACAGACAA
>NC_056508.1:29478835-29478908 GCF_014905685.2 Nematolebias whitei | reverse complement strand
AGATAGATAGATAGATAGATAGATAGATAGATAGATAGATAGATAGATAGATAGATAGATAGATAGATAGATA
>NC_056508.1:29472301-29478825 GCF_014905685.2 Nematolebias whitei | reverse complement strand
ATAGATAGATAGATAGATAGATAGATAGATAGATAGATAGATAGATATCAAAGTGAAACTGCAGTTTGCATTTATCTTCATGTCATTTCCTTCTGTGTGGATCATTTCCTTGTCTTCCTGGTACAAAAGAAGAGGAGGAAGCCGCTGAAGGTATTTACAACCTTTAAGTTGTGACATTGATAAATGAGACTCCGTCAATGGTTTTTGCTTTTGTTTTATATATAGCACATCAAATTTTGCTGTGGCAACAGGTGGAGTGAAAACTGTTGCTGATCCTGAAAGTTATTGTACTTGTGTTAAAGTGACTGGGCTGCTGGTTGTACTGATCAGCTCTTTGCTTTGTTCAACCAGGAGAGCAAGAAGGGAACGAGGAAGACGAAAAGGCTGAGGAAGGTGACGATTTTGTATTTATAGTATTTAAGCAGACAAACTTGATGAAGTGAAGCATCTACTGTATGAGGCTGATTCAAAAGATGTGAAATCTTTATTTAAGTTGTTCTTGGACTTTTTTCATACAGTCCAAATTAGGGATGATCATTAAAATTTGGAGCCCAAAAAAAAATCTGTATTTTTGAAAAATCGAAGTGTGTTGGTAAATGAAGTTATCTAGCGCATTATCAAAACCTTTATAGCCTCATCCAGCTCATAATTTGACACGATACATGTTAACGAATCAAAAATTACACACTCAGCCATGTAAAAAAGCTGAAATAAATAACCCATATCTAAAATCAGAGCTGTAATTATTTTCCTTTATTTCAATGTGTTTTGTGTTTCAGTGTATTGATCCACTCAGGGTGTCATTTCAAATTCCACTGAGCCACAAAGCCACCAGAAAACAAACTCTACCAGTTCTTGAGTGTTGCGAGGCTTAAAACGAAGGCGTGGAGCTCTTTTTGTGCAAACTTTTAATTACTCTGGGGTGTAGTTTGATTTCAAGAACCAAACATTTTTTAAGAAAATCAATATATAACGTACAAATTCCTCCATTAGCGAAAACCTACAAGTAAAAATTATTTTAAAAAAATCGCAGCTGGTTTTATTGTAATTAATCTTAAAATGTGTGAACTTTCTAGAAAGGCCACAGTCAACTTAACACCATGTGACAACAAAAGATTTGTCACTCATATGTAATTACAACTTCTCCGTGTGCCAGCAGAGGCTGAACAGGAGGAAGACAAATCTGCTGCAGAGGAGTCTGATGAAGAACAAGGTGAGATTTATTTATTAAAGCAGGAACAATGCTGTCTTGTTGTCTCTGCTGATTGTTGGGGAGCTTGCCAGAGATTAACAAACAAGACAACATCCATGTCTGGTGTTGGCCATGTGTTGACAACTAAATGGTGATGACTAATGTTTCCACCCATAACCAACAGTTGCAGCAGACACAAAGATAATCTGTTGTTAAAGCTACATTTGGGTTTGGAATGTGACAGTCAGCAAGTCCTGAGAAGTCATACGGACGTTTACTTAGTCAAAACCAGACGGAGTAACTCGAGATTCATCTACAGGCCTTTAATCCCTCCCAGCCCCGAGGCTCTCAGTCATTAGTCAGACTCACTGTTTAGGTATCGGTCTTCTGCCTGTCACACCAAAATGAGTGGCTGAACCTTTCCCATCTTCATGCCTCATCCCTATCTTCACATCGGCAAGCGCCCTGTGAGGCATAGTTCTTGGATGGGTTCCATGTCAAACTGGTGAAAGTGACCTTTTGACTGTGCAAACAAACAATTACCGGCACTTCTGGAAAGTCATTTGACAGTAAATAATTCAGACGGCACTACGTATGACTGATTTAATGAGATACAAAAAGGGTCTAATCTGGAGTTTTTAGATAAAACTATTCTTTGGGGGATTATTTTCACAAGCTTTCACACATTTGGTACAACTTGTGAGTCAACTTAGCCACTTAGCTCCACCTAGCTGTTAATCCTTTTCAAAGAGGTAACTGTTGCTCCAGTCACTTTTACTAAGCATGAAATATTTTTTATATCATCTCGCTCAAGAAACTACTTCAGCATATTTTAGCCAAGTAACTTTGTAGCTCCTCAGTTGATTCACGACTCAAGAGGTTTGAACCTTTGAGAGAGAATATTATAGTATAATCCTAAAGTGGTGTAAACTGTATAAGAGCTAACAAAAAACTGTAAAGTACAATATGGGCTTTTTGGAACAATCAAACAACATCATTTGTTGAATTACTGATGGATTTCTTAGAATACCTTTCAGAGGTCACAGACGCCAAGCCTTTTTTGGCAACAGACCGCTTGACATCAAGACTTGTCCGTCTGGACAACGATGCTTATCAAAATGTATTTATGGCATGCAACACATGATGGAGCACTTTACTTCTGACAACTCAGATAAGAACGCAGTACAAATGTTTTTTTTGTGTGTGTGTTTGATGACCTTTCTGCTCCTAAAATTTAACAGAGGGTTGTTTTTTTTTTTTTTACCAAAGTGACCTCAACTATCACCAAGTTCACAAGCTTTATTATTTTGCTTTTAGGTGGAGAAGAAGAGGGAGAGGAGGGAGAAGGTAACACTGTTTAATAAAATGAATGCTGGCACGCCTTATACCTTATGAGTTTGTTTTTCTTGTTAGCCTTTTTCAACTCGTGCCAGATTTCGAAACAAGTGTATTTCCAGATAAATTAAATTTCCATCTATTGTCAAACCAGAGAGGGCCAATTGCCAAATCTTGGTTAGGCTTCCTGGTAAAATATAAAAATATTTTGTTGTCGTCTTGGTGAATAAGTGAGTTGGTTTTGTGTGGTTTGGAGTAGCTTATCTGTGTCTTCTATTTTTTTCTGTTTCAACAGAGGAGGCAAAACCAAAATTCAAGTAAGTAACACAAGTAAATGAAACACTGTTACACACAATTATTCACAGTGAGATTATAGAAGCTGAATGAAGTGTGGTTGGGAAAAGTCTAAAAAGACCATTAGGACCAATTATAAAGACTGATAGAGCACAAACTAAATTATGAAACAGGGTAAAATACTAAAATCATGAACGTGTCATCATTGATTTTTACATTGAACTTGATTGTTTAAAATCCCTTAGAGAGATCACACCTTCAAATCTTTTTCTAAGTTGTTCCAGTTTACAGGAGCAGAGTAAGAAAAGGCCTTTTTGCTGAGTTCAGTCCGCAACGAGGGGACGCTGCATGTAATGATGTCTTAAGAGTGCAGACTGTCGCTGCACTGATGAAGTGACATGTAGGAGGAGATATATGAAACAACCGACCATGGAGTGATTTAAAGATGAAAATGTACCAGTGTGAGAGTCTGCGTGAAGTTAATGATGACCAGTTAACCAGTGAATACAGGGTGCAGTGATGGGTACGGTAGTTACAACCATTTATGAATCTTAGCGTGCCATGATAGACAGTATCCAACATCTGCAAGGTGCTTGTAGGGGTGTTCATACAAATAATGTCACCATAGTCAATGGTTGGAAGGAAAGTAGCAGTTACAAGGTGTTTCCTAGCATTCAGAGTTAAACAGGATCTATTTCTGAAAAAGAAACCACATTTTAATTTCAATTTCTTTATCAAGTTTTCGACATGCAGCTTAAAAGAGAGATGTGCATTGACCAAGTTACCCAAGTATTTGTAAGAATTGACAAACTCAGTAGAAACACCATTCATAGATAAAATAGAAGGAAGGACTGCTGGGACCAACTTTCTGTTTGAAAACAACCTTTTGGTTTTATCAGCATTTAGAACCAGTTTGAGACGGAACAAGTCTGAATGGATGATGTCAAATGCAGACTGTAAAAGCTGGAAAACCTCAACAACTGATTTAGCTCGACAATAAACAACTGTATCATCAGATCAGCATAGAAATTTAAGTAAATGATAAATGGACTGTACATGTACTTATATAGCGCCTTTCTATCGTATCAAGACACTCATAGTGCTTTACACTACAACCTGTGCCCTGATTTACCCATTCATACAGCACTCTAGATCTCTACAAAGCTAATTAAACAAATCATTCTAAAGCGACTAATCAGGATGACCTACATTACTTATGCAGATTGTAAAGTGAGTGTGTCCTAAGATTGAGCCTTGTGGAATACCATTGTTGACATTAAATAACTGGAAGAAGTACCATTGTGTTGAACACATTTCCTCAGATCTAATCAAATGATGAATGTAGGAAGCACAGCTTTTCGTGCTGCAAAGTCCTCTTGTTTCAGGGACTAAAACTGTAAATTGTTGAAATGAAGTACAGTTTCATTTTAATACACAACCTAAAAACATTTATTTGCAAAAGCTTCTAAAAGAATCAAAAACATCAGCAAAGAATGAGTTTGAATTTTTTGTGTATGTGTGTGTGTGTGTGTGTGGGGGAGGGGGGGGGTCTGTCTGTCTTTAGGTTTTGTCCTCAGCAGACAAACTTTACTTTAATTTATTTCAACAAACCCTTTTCATTGTATGTTTTAAATTATTATGAGCTATTTCAAAGCAGTAGGAGTGAATCTGAGCAAACCACTGTGCACTCCAGAAGCAGTATTTATTTTTACAGCCCAAGTATAGGCCTGTTTCACCTAGCATATTTACTGTAATTTCATTTTTGTTGTCTTAAAGTTCTAATGAAAATGCTTGACTGATGGTCAACAGCAGACCTTCCCTCTCACTAGCAGACTGAAACAATGAGTAGCTCACACGTTTATGAACAAACATGTGACATGTTTAAAGATAATAATTAAAAAATAAATACTGAGACGATATCAGCCAGGAGTCCACATGGGCTATGACACTTGGAGATGACATTGTTATCTATACTGAGAGTAGAGAGCAGGTGGAAGAGAGTCTGTTGAGGTGGAGGTATGCTCTGAAGAAAATGTATTGAAAGGAAAACAGAACAAATGTGTGCACATGAGAGGGATACAGGTGGACAATGAAGGTTTAACAGTGTATACAGGTGAAATTCTGCAGTTACCTTCTATTTCCACTCTGAAGACTGAGGTTATGTAACATTAAAGGTTGTACTTTAGCAAAGTGAAAGGGAAAATACAGATATGGTGACTCCTGAAGAATCAGTCTGCTCAGGCCAGAACTTGTAAGAAATGCCTTTTATGATCTTCATTTTACACCATCTGTGATGTCATCTAACATTTCCTCTTGAGTTTGCATATTTTAGGCTCGACAGTTTTACTGTCAGGTGTTCACTCACTGATGTTGCTGCTTTATCTGATTTGTTTTAGGCCTTTTATCATGCCAAACCTTATCCCTCCCAAGATCCCAGATGGAGAGAAGGTGGATTTTGATGTAAGCGACACATTCACTCTTTCTGCCAAAGGGGGTGAATAGTTATTCAAAGCATCTCCAGACTGAAGAAATAAACCTCTAAGTGACTCAGTATTTATCAGAATTAGGGAATAATTGCATGCATGAGCTTTACTTTGATGATATATTGGTAAGATTCTATATTTAGTATCTATGATGTTGTGTTTCTGTAGGACATACATCGTAAGAGGATGGAGAAGGACCTGATGGAGCTTCAGACACTGATTGAAGTCCACTTTGAAAGCAGAAAGAAGGAAGAAGAAGACATCATTAGTCTCAAAGAAAGAATTGTGAGTGCATTATGTTATAAGTTGATATAAATCCTGTTTTCACACACAAAAATGAAGTGTAGATGTTTTATGACCAGATGTGATGATTTGTATTTCAGGAGAAACGCCGTTCAGAGCGAGCAGAACAGCACAGGATCCGCAGTGAGCGTGACAAAGAGCGTCAGAAGCGTCTTGAGGTAGAGTCCTGGTCTGCTTTTATCTACGCTTGTATAACTCAAGATTGAAGTCAGCCCAATTCATAAAGTCCATAACACGAAACAAACACAAAAAAGGTCTCTAACTCCAGTTAAGAATTTTGGATTCATTTAAGACTTTTTAAAGAAGTTTTTGTTTCATTTGAGTTCAGTGTTATAATTTTCAGCTAAAGGTAGAAACTAGAAGGTTTTACTTCTTTACAGGATAGTTATTTTATGTCCCAAAATGTAATATATCAGTCACCAACAGTTGGTGCTCAATAATCCAGGTTACAAATCCAACAATGTTCAGTCATTGTATGGGAACAATGGGTAATATAGCAATAAATGTTGAAATTCATTATTGATTACTAGTGTTGAAATGTCACCCCCACTGGTCAGAAAAGACCCCTCCAACTACCTCAAAGTGGCTCACGAGCCACCAGTTGATCATCCCAGTTATAACAGGCTTCGTGGCTCTGGGCTCTTTTTAATTTAATGAGTGAAGAGCCAGAAATGGCTCTTTGATCAAAAAGGTTGCACACCCCTGATTTAAGGGATCCCCAACTGGTTGGAACAATAGACCTTGTTTAATAATTACTTGCTTCAGCTTCAAATACAAGACTATAGTCAGTTTAGTTTGTACTATAATAATAAAAAAAGAATTTTACATTGATGCCACCATGTTGTTTATGCTGCAACATATTCTGGGTAAATATATATATATATATATATATATATATATATATATATATATATATA
>NC_056508.1:29466268-29472291 GCF_014905685.2 Nematolebias whitei | reverse complement strand
ATATATATATATATATATATATATATATATATATATATATATATATATATTTGTCAATGTACCCATCCATGATCCATCCATCCATCCATCCATATGGAAGATAATGGATATATGGACAATTGATTAGGTAATCAGGAGTTTTCATGTGTGATGTACATCTGCTTTTAGAATAGGGTAATAAAATGTGAAGATCAACAAGCACAAGTAGCCAGAGATTCCTTAACATCCTTCCAGTGGTTCATAAGATATTTTACTAACAGAGTTGATTCTAACAGTTAAGGGCAACATTTTAAATATCTCAGAAAATGATGACACTCAACTTATGTGTTGGAAATGAGTTTTAACTACCACTTCATCAAACTTTAGCTCAACATCTGTAACATTAGCTGAGTTAGGAGAGATCATATCTCTCCAGTTTTAGCTTCTCTCCACTGGCTCCCTGTCAAATGCAGAATTGAATTCAAATCTTACTTCTAACCTACAAAGCCCTCAACAACCTAGCTCCATCTTATATTAGTCAAGTCAAGTCAAGTCAACATAAATTATAGAGCACATTTAAAACAGAACCTGTTATCAAAGTGCTTAACAACAGTGCTTAAATATTACAGATCTTCAATATTTTCCTAACAGAGCACTTTGCTCTCAGACTGCAGGTTTACTTGTGGTTCCTAGAATTTCCAAAAGCAGAATGGGAGGAAGATCTTCCAGTTATCAGGCTCCTCTCTTGTGGAACCAACTTCCAGTTTCTGTCCATAAGGTTGACACATTGTCCAGTTTTAAGACTGGGCTTAAGACTTTAATTTTTGATAAATCCTATAGTTAGGGTTGACAAGGTATGATACCATAGACTTAGACTGCTGGAGGACAAATTGACCTAATTTCTTAAAATTAATTGTTAAAATTTAATAGTTTTCATTTGATACTATTTTTATCTTAACATGTGATTCTTAACCTGCCATTGTGTATCTATTCCTCCTTCTTGTTCCTCTCAAACTCAGCCGGTTGATGCAGATGACCGCTTGTCCTGAGCCTGGTTCAGCTAAAGGTTTCTTCCTCATGAGGGAGTTTTTCCTTTCCACTGTCGCCTTCATGCTTGCTCAAGATGAGAGTCCTGTGATGAAGTTAAACTCAAATCAGTCTGCTCCTCAGATAAATAATGATAACTTACTTTTTATATCTATGAATGTTTCTGTTCAGTGCCCTGAGATGACAAATGAATTGAACTCTGCAGGCCTATGTGATGGCATTTTATCTGAGGAAAAATGAAGTGTCCGACTTTGAAGTGATGAAGCAAAAAACAATAGTGTCACTCAAACATTTGCAGAAAACTGACAAAACTAGTGGTTTTTTTTTGTTGTGAGTATAAAAACCAGAACAATTAAATTTCCTGTAAGATTTGGTCAAAGCTTCACAGAGCCACAGATGAGGGACTAAAGAGCTGCATGTGGCCCCAGAGCCACAGGTTGCAGACCCCTGCCTTAAATTAACCTTCCAGAGAAAAGTCATTGAATTTACAACTTCAATTGATTAAGTTCAGGAGACAAGCCCATTTAAGATGGCCAACACTAGTTGACATCAAAAACTTTGTCATGCTTGATTCCTTCACTTCATGGTGTTACTTGTCTTGGTCAGGGCGCACCTGTAAAAAGAAACTGAAGGGTAATTTTTCCTGTTTACGTAAAGTTCCAACTATTTGACTAATAAAAGTTCACTTATCTGCCAAACTTTCAAAAAGGTCATTTTTATTTTTGGGTCCATGTTTCCTCAGGATGAGAGAGCTCGTAAGGAGGAGGAGGAGGCTAAGAGGAGGGCAGAGGAGGATGCAAAGAAGAAAAAAACCCTGACCAGCCTCCATTTTGGTGGCTACATGCAGAAGTTGGTGAGCACTCCGTGTTGGTGTTATTTTGAGATCGTCGCAGTAACATGTGAACCAAGCCAAGTTTTGTTTCACCTCAACAGAACGAGAAACGGAGTGGAAAGAGGCAGACAGAGAGAGAGAAAAAGAAGAAGATCCTGAGTGAAAGACGCAAATCTCTTGACATTGTAAACTCTAGTCAGGAAAGACTGAAGTGGGTGGAGATGCAGTATCACCGTGAAGTCATGAAAACCTCGACAATCTGAGATTACCATGAAGGGTTTTTGATTTTTCACAGGGAGAAAGCTAAGGAGCTGTGGGAGTGGATGTACCAGCTGGAGGCGGAGAAGTTTGATCTGCAGTATCAGTTTGCCAAGCAGAAATACGAGGTGCGTGTGCAACCGTGTGCAATGTAGTAAAACAAAACACGTTGCAAGACATACATATATATATATTTTCTTTTTCAGATTAATGTGCTGAGAAACCGTGTGAGCGACCACCAGAAAACGTGAGAAATACGTGTTTTTATTTTTTGTTTGTTTTTTTCCATCTTTCGCAAAACCTGTTTACGACTCAGCCACTTTGCCCTCAAGTCACACCCTCATGAACCTCCAGGCTCTGGTGCATGTTCTTCTGGCTGCTTAGTTTATTGGCCACTGATTGAAACATTTGTGCCGTAGATTCAGTCATGGTTAGGTGACAAGGTTTGTCCTTTATTCATGCATTTTGTAGGGAAATAAAAACTGATTATTTGACCTCATGACCTGCTTTCTGACAGATCCAAGAGGAGCAAGAGAGGCCTAAGGAAGTAGAAGAGCAAAGTGAGCAGCGTTATCATCCTCAAGATCTAGCCTCAAACCAAGGCCTGGCTTTCATGCCAGTGATCCAACCTGTCTCCAACACCACCACCTCCTGGCATTGATTTCCTGTTTTTCCTGCCCCTTATTCTTGACTTTATTTTTTATTTTTATCTCTGTTACATTTTAGTGGAGTAAGTATAAATGTTAGAAGGTGTAAAATAAATCTCATTTTAATCACCAGTAAGTGCAGGTGTATGTGTTAATTTACCAGCACTAAAACAACTGCCCTGAGAGCAAAACGACTTCAAAATGTGGAAACCGAAAGTCAGGAAAAGACAACCTGCTGCTGTGTGGCAGGCTCAGACATGAGAGAAGCTGACATGATGCTCCTTGGACAAACGCCCAGACATCCACCCAGAATTCAACCTACCACACACACACACACACACACACACACACCGAGGTATGATTCATTCTCATATACATAATCCAGGTGGGAAAATCCTTTTACAAGACGCCAAACTGAGGTTCCTTCTTTAACTGCTTTACAAGGTTTCCAGTGTATGAAAATTATTTTTCTTTCTTTGCTCATACTTTTACCATCAAAGGTGTGACTTATTTAGAAGCCTTGATAAAACCAGGTTAACTCACTCTTTGTCAATAAATAATAAGAACCAACCAAAAAAAAAAAGGTTTAATAAAACCATTAAATTATTCTGTGCATATACCGTATTTTCCGGCCTACACGTCACACTGCCCTATAAATCACATCAGTCCATATTTGTCTAATAAAGTGGAAAAATCCATAAATATGTTGCTTTGGTCTGCAAGTTGCAGGGCATGTAAATTATGCAAAAATCAACTGCGACTTATTGGCCGAAAAATACGGTATTTGTTTTAATGCACAGTACTTTAGATGTAGTACACACAGGATTGTAACCTTTATAATTCAAAGAACCATTTCTTCCCATTTGCTCACTAAACAAAATATGCAGGGAGCTGCTAAACGTGCTACAACTTTGCTTTGCGGCCCGCGGACAACTTCAAGTTTGTTAATGGGAGCTATTTTGGCCCATCGGGGGGTGACAGTATCAAACTAGAAATATCTAATGATTTCTAATATTTATTGATATTTTTTACATCTTGAGACAAAAGAAATGTAATGTAAAGAAAAAAGTTTTCACCAATTTTATAAAAATAAAACACTGTACTTTACAAGTCTATGTGAGTTTCCTTTTAAATTGTGGAAAAATTAATTAAGTATCCTACTTCAAAGTAATTAAGCATAACGTTAAAGTGAATTTTTAAAAATTAGGTCAGTTTGTTGGATATGTAATTGAATTTTAAAATAAATAGAAATACTTCCATTTACTTTAACTCTTTTTAAATTTTATTTTATAAAATTGACATCATATTTCTTCCCAACTTGTCTACATAAAAACAAATTCTGGTGAACTTGAGAAAGTTCACACTGCGAGACTATTAGTCAGCCTAAAGAAGTGGCCAACTCCTAGCATGATGTAGTTTACATGTTTTAATCCTTGTATTAATGCCACCACTCACAAGTTTGCAAAATAAATGACTGGTAAACTACTAAACTACCCAATTTCTTGTTGTTGGTATAACAACCAACCAATAACATTCGGTTTTGTGTTAGTTTTGGTCAAAGCTTGAAAGAGCTCCTGCAGAGAGACCAGAGAGCTGCAGGTTGAAGACTTCTGGTGCAGGATAATAAATTGCCATAGATGTGCTTTGTGCACATTTAATGCCAGGGTTTCCAACCCTCATGACAACTTTGAAAAAATAAAGCTGGAAACGTTCCTATTTACCATAGTTGTTCTCTTAGTCATTGGAAGGCATGCACACACCACAAAAATCTCTCCTGAGATAAAGCCTGAAGGTCAATTAGTTGAAGAGCTCAAACTGTAAAACACAAATTGGACTCATTTTACATGAACATTAAATATACCTTTTAACAGAAAATGTAAAGGCTTCATGAAGCATCCATAAAGAAAATCACACCCTACACATTGTTGTCTGCATATCTGTTTTTATTGCATGTTTGACAAGCAATGCTGCTAAACTCTGACATATACAAGTCTCCACAAATACATTCAAAGCAATACTGAGTTTTATCCTCCTCGTAGCAAATGAGCATGAAAATAGCTAAATTGCAAATATAAAACAAACAAAAAAACAGTCCACCATTTGATTTTGGTTCAATAGAAAATCCAACAGTTGCCATCCATTTTTTTGTTTACAAATGTTGTGAAATCTGTGTCTTCATAAAGCAAATGTGTTGCAGGAGGATTTCCAGCCTGGTTCCAGTAAACGAGACAGTAATTTTGTATTGCAAAGCAGATACCCTGTATGACCTCTGAGAGCTGTACGGTTACAAAAGAAGAAATGACAGGAGTTGGACTAAAACATTTTATGTATGAATGTGCTGCTTGTCTTGCCTGAGGGTCTAAACAAATGTCATAATTTATTAGGATTACATGTAAAAGGGCACAGCATCTTAATTATCTCCTCAGTGTTCAGTTGAACTAGATCAAAGAACACTTTGAGTAGTGCCTTTATCAAACTCCGACTATTTCATCCACAGTTGACAGGTCTGACTATTTTCTGTTGCACCCAATCTCTATACATACATGAATGAATTGTGTCCCAGCTCCTGATTTGTACAAAAACATAAAGAAACATCCCGCAAGCATACATGAAAAATAGCAAGTCATATGCACATTTCATCCTGTGAGTTAATTGTAAAGGAATTAAAAGATGCACTGCAGTTAATAAAGCTCTTTGGTAGTGTCCAAGATGTCCAATACCACTGTTATACTTGTGTAGGCAATATGAAGCCAGTCCCTTATTAAACTTTATGTAGTTATAACAAAAAAAAAATCCGCCTAAAAAGCAAACTGTAAACAAAAAAATAAAAAAATAAAAGTTATTTGTCCTATAAACCTTGTAATAGACATTTTTAGTTCTACTTTTATATGATATATATATATATAGTTATTAAGCTTTGATGGTGTAGGAAGTGAATTTAGTCCCTTTTGGAAGCCATTTCTGCTCTCATTTTTGTGTAACATTATTAGTAGCTGCAGTTTAATGTTTGACACAATGACATATACTATATATGTCACACATATATAATATATATATATATACATATACATATATATACATATACATATATATATATATATACATATACATATACACATATACATATATATATATATATACATATACATATACACATATACATACATATGTATATATATACATATACATACATATGTATATATATACATACATATATATGTATATATATACATACATATATATATATATATATATACATA
>NC_056508.1:29459944-29465868 GCF_014905685.2 Nematolebias whitei | reverse complement strand
ATATACATATACATATATATACATATACATATATATACATATACATATATATACATATACATATATATACATATACATATACATATATATATATATATATAGTCATCATTGTATGGGAAAACACAATGATGAAATTGGCTCTCTGCATTTAACCCATCACACCTGAGATACACACAGGTGGAGCAGTGGGCAGCTATGTGGGTGCCTGGGGAGCAATTGGGGATTGAGTGTCTTGCTCAGGGACACCACGATGTGGGGGAATGGCTGGGAGTCGAATCGCGACTTTCTGGTCCCAGGTCGGCTGTCCTACCTCTGCCCCATCTCGGCCCTGCTTATATATAATAAAAATGTTCAACTGTGCCTGATGTTAGGTACATCTGTTGCCAGATGTTTGCTTTGCTTTCAAGGAATTAAACTATTTTCAGTTATAAAAATGTAGCCTTTTTTTTTCTTTATGAAATGCAAGTGTTTGTGTTTTGAATTTAAAAAAAGAAATTCCACACTGAGTGTATTATCACATAAAAATCCATTTACCTCAACCTCAACAATCATTTATGACCATAACAATCTGCTTTACTTTCAAGTTTGCCTGTTCAGTTTTAAGGCTACAACAGATGTTTATTTTTCTTCTAGCTACTGCAGACAGAAAGACACATTAGACAGTGAAGGCATTCATGAACCCTATATGTTACTGAATGTAACATTTCACTGCAATAACACTGAATTTTCACAATGGGGTCATGTGTCTTACAGGCTACAAGAACTGGATTTCAGAGTGCAAACAAGTACACACTCAAACTTACATTTAACCAACCAACCAACCAACCAAAAGACATCTTTGTACAAACATTTCCAAATTAAATACAAACACCTCATGATTATCCATGAAACTCAAATCTATGATCTCTTTCTATATATACATAAATATACAATATATGATTAAGTCATAATTAATGGCATCTTTCAACATGGGTATCAGTGAGGATGATGTTTTATAGGGTGCGGCCGCTGCACTTTGTAATTACCTTTGGTTTCCTTCTGCAAGCACAGGCACATACAGACAGAAAGAAGAAACCAAAGGAAAAAAAACGTTATATTAATTTGCCTTATTTTGCCCATACAGAGACAAAGCCTGTATGAATGCACATAACAACACTCAGAAGCAGATAATACCTTTCAGGCATCACGTTGACCTTATGCTTCATCATTCTGTTTGAATTTTGCTGAACAATGACTCGCTGGCTTCCTCACACTTTCTGCTGATGAAGTGATTTTTTGACAATCCCATCTGTGGAGGAAAAAAGGTTTGAAAGAATCAGCTGGAGCTGTTCCACAGATGCAAGAACACACATGCTATATGACCTTGGACTGAAAAGGAGAAGTACAGTAATGTATCGTGTCAGCAACTTAAAGGAGCCTCTGGCAATCATGGCAGAGTGAAACTCATGCTTTCATCCTCCAACCAGCTCTACTCATCTGTCACACTTTGCTGTTTATAGCCTATAAAACATTTCCCAATAATAAATGCACACTGTTCTAAATATAGTTACTTGCACTCATGAAAATACCTTTTTCAGTTCACATTTTTGCACCCGATCCACCTTTGACATTCATTAATTTCTGCTCTTCTTCATTCGTCCCCCATTTTCCACTTTTGCAAGTTGTCTCATAATAGACGGTGAGCACCCGCAGCCTGTCTGCTGAGATTCCAAACGTATTGTTTGTGTACACGCTGAAGTCTCGGGTGCAGGTGTGTGTGCAGAATGGCGGGGGAAAGTGACTCGGTGAGCCAAAGGAGGAATAGTAAACGCCCACCTGTTTCAGCTGCTCGTGCAGGACAGTGCATGCACGAGCAGCCCGACATCTAATATAATATGTTTATCTGTGTATTACTGTAAGAATTAATCTTCAGCCACATATTTTTTAAAAATGTCTTAATTTCTATTACCTTTTTCACAGTGCTGTGCAAATTCTTGTCATTCCACAAGTTGTACAACAGCACTGAGGCTGCTTCGCTCCCTTTAGGATATGATGCCCTGTAAACAGAAGGCATCGTCAGTCAAGACGTGTGAAGTGAAGATTCATCACTGTTGCCAAAACAATAAATAAATAAAAACTCACGCTTTATTTTCGCTTAATTTTATCAGTTGAGAAACCTTGTTTTTATCAATGATCTTCTTCGTGACCTCACTGTCTGACAGCATCAGTCTCAGCACTGTGTGACAAAGTGACACAGCTTCTTCATCACAGAACACCATTTCCTCTGTGTTGGAGTCAAGGAAGGTAATCAAGTCCGGCAACATCTGCCTTGCTGCAGAGGAGACACCAAGTCATTACAAAAATATATTATTGGAATGCTCTTCACGTAATATTCAGACCTATTATTAGGAGTATGTTAGATGAATGGAGTATGTTAGATGAATACACCAGTAATCCACACAGATTACTCGAGTTCTCATCTTCTTTGGCTGTCAAGCTGCTGCTTACCCATGTCGATCTGCATTCTGCTGCGGGACATGTTGTCCAGCAAGGACAAGGTGGTCTTCTGAATGGTGCGGTTTTCTGATTTCACCAGAGACTCCAAGATGGGAAAAGATTTAAACTTCTGAAGCAAAATTTGGCTCACGGCACCAGACCCCTAAAACACAAGACAATGGGAAGATGTCAGCTGTATGCCCTATTTCATGGGAAATGCCCACATTCATACACCACATGCAGAGTGATACCAAGTCCAGCATCCGGCTTTTTGAAAACTATATTTTTTATAAATGAAAATAAGCTATTGTCAAAAAATGATCAAATTCTATATAAAGCACGACGGCTCAGTGGTTAGCACTGTTGCCTCACAACCAGAAGGTCCTGGGTTCACTACCCGGTTGGACCTGGGGTCTTTCTGGGTGGAGTTTGCATGATCGTCTCGTGCTTGCGTGGGTTTTCTCCGGGTACTCCGGTTTCCTCCCACAGACCACAAACATGCATGTTAGGCTGCCTTCAGGCCAAGGTCTCCCTTGCAAAAGAGATCTGTGATCTCAATGGGATTTGCCTGGTTAAATAAAGGTTAATAAATAAATAAACCTAATTAAAACAATAAATGCAAGTTATTTATAAAATGAAAATCTCTGTTTTTTGCCTTTCCTTTTTCTTAAACGTATCAAAAAGCACAAAAAAATAGGTTTAGCAAGGATCTTAATAGTTCTAACTTCTTTGCTGGTGGTGAGGTTCTGCAGGGCACCGCAGCTGGCCTCTCGAGTGGGTTCGTTAGTGGATGATTCCAGCAAAAGCAGGTAGTTGTCAATGGCTTTGGGATGACACAGCCACTTCACTCCTGATGTGGATGAGTCAGCACTGCTTTCTGGAAGTGTCTCCAAAGAAATCTGAGAAGAGATAAGACAGCTTGGAACTAAATAATGGTGATGATTTGATGGAAGGAAAAATGTGCTGCTGATGCCCACCTTGTTTGGAACCTTGCTGCTCCTCGGGCTGAAGCAGCCAACTGGGGCGCTTTTCTTCTCCTCACTTACGGATGCTCTGGATTGGAAATCCTGATTGAAAATCTCTGGACACTCCTTCTCCAGTTGAAAGGTCAAATTATGGAGAATGCATACGCAGTTCTCCACAGACTAGATGACAGAACCAGAAAGGAGCAAAGAAGGGATATTAATTGAAACAATTAAATCAGAATAGAGCATCCAAAATAGCTGTTTACATGTTGACAAACTAAAGAAGAATTGGTAACGAAAGCAAGTTATGATACTGTTGAGAAAAAATATTTTAGTTTTTGAGAACATCCAAAAGCTGTTCGTATTTGTGTCAGATAGTTCACAGGTAATCTCAGGAAGAAGCATATATTGTTACAGGAAAAATAAACTGCACTATGTTTTTTTAAACAAATGATACATTCACACAGTTACCAAACAAGTTACCTGCTCGTCAGGGTTTTCTTTTTCGGCACAGGACCCAACGTAACTCATGAGTGAGTTGATGAGGTCGGAGCAGTTTCTCATCTTGTTCCTTTCTTTGACACTGCCACTGCTCAGGTTCCTACATGCACACCGTAAGAACATTTATTATTGTGCAATACATGACACCACACATCTTCATATGAGTTTCTGTAATCAAATACAGCTCCAAATAATCTGTAAGTCTAGTGTTTGATAAAACATTTTGGAAACTAAGGTAGCTGCATTCAAAACATGAAACATTTCAAAGTAAAAGCTTGATCTCAGTGAACTCTAACTCTAACCTCAGGCAGCCTGTAGTGTTGTGGAAGACATTGGAGTCTACACATCTCATGTCATCGTCGCTTGAGATGAATGGCACTACCACATTTTCAGTCAGAGCAGGCATAGCAGTGTCTATTAGATCTCTTTTCAAGTCATCATCAGAAGACAGGTTCCACAGCAGACCTACAAAAGGTATGAGAGAAGATTAATTTTACAATATTAATAAGGATAATAAAGGCCTAGTATTCTGTGAAGGAATACGTATCACCAGCAACTCTTCATACCAAACTTTTAGACTTGAATTTTTTTTCTTGAAAAATTATGGCATTAAAGCCAGTCTGGGCCCAAAATACCATTTGGAGCAGCAACTAAGAAGATAGTTTAAAACATTTGCCTACCTACAGCATCAGGATTACAAGACTGAAGCACTGACACCAAGCTACCACAGCCTAGCTAAAGTGTATTTCCACTAAAAGTCTGTAAATTTCTGCATTGAGAAACAGTTGGGAATAGTGAAATCTTTCATTTAAACATTGGTGGGAGTTTTCTTCTCATTCTAAATTCCAGAAATATGCAAACATTGGGAAGTCTTGTTTTGATTAAAAGTCCTACCAGTGATTTGCTTCTTGGTCTCAGTAGAATTAGTCTTCTTTAGTAGATTCAAGGCCTTGGCTATACCACCACAGTGATGAACTTCCAGCTTGTTGGTCTTATTCTTAAAAACAAGATTCCTCAAAGCCCCAGCAACAGCTGTGCTGATCTGTAAATTGGAGCTGTCCAACAGGTTCACCAGAGCTGGAATACCACCGAGTTGGTATACCTACAAAACAAATATGTGTTGGGGGAAAAGATATGAAGTATACAAACACACACATTCCTTTAAATAAATTAACTGAAATTAGATGATGAATGTTAATCATTTTTAAAACTCATCCACAGTAAGAGGACTTGTCCCTGGGGAAAAGCACAAGTTCATTTAAAGATTTCAGAACATTAAGACAGGACTTTACTCAAGCTTGGACGATGACATGACTGACTGAGTTGTGAAGTTTATTCCAGGAATTGAGTTGGGGTACATTCACTGCAATCCTATTCCTCAACACTGGGTGTCACTATAGAAGAAAAGTATCACTCCATAGCTGGAATGGCTCAAGAAGTTGTCAAAGAAAAAGGGTGTTCTTTATCCTCAACCATAACTACCATATTTTCTGCCATATAAGCCACAGAATTTTTTTGCATAGATTTGTCAGTCCTGCGACTTAAGACGCTGAAGCGACTTCTATACGTTTTTTTCTCCCATATTCATAATGCAATTTTTGACTGATGCTTTTAATTTTCAAGAACTGCAACAGCGAGTCCTCCTGTGCCCGCTCGCTTCACTCAGCTGGTGCAGGCGAAGGAATGCTAGAGAGCTAGCGGCTCCAGCCGCAATGAATGGATGGATGTCTCCGCCCAGGCAAAATGAAGCTGTTTTGACCATTAAAGTGTATTTATTAAGGAAAAGTTAAACTGAGACACAACTTTACTATAATGGTAAGCAAATAAATCATTGTTTTTATGTGTTAATCTTGTTACATTTCTAAGAACTGCAACAGGGAGTCCTCCCGTGCGAACTCGCTTCACTCAGTTGTGCAGGAGGAGGAACGCTGGAGATGGATGGATGGATGGATGGATGGATGGATGGATGGATGGATGGATGGA
>NC_056508.1:29452330-29459934 GCF_014905685.2 Nematolebias whitei | reverse complement strand
TGGATGGATGGATGGATGGATGGATGGATGGATGGATGGATGGATGGTGCTGCACCAACCAGGATAAATTAAGCTGTTTTGACCATTAAATAAATGTATAATAAACGTGACGGGTCAGCGGTGATGCATAATAAATGCGACTTGTACGCCAAAGCAACTTATACTGTATATGATATATTTTTTATGCTTTTGTTTTGGTCTGATACGACTTTTAGTCCGGAGCCACTTATACGCCAGAAAATACGGTACTCAGTTTTCTCTTATCTGCTTTACTTTTGGGTGTTTCTTAAAAAGTTTTGAAACATTTACAGCACGTACCTTTCTGGCTTTTGTTTTCGTTTTACAGTAGTCCCCCGCTCTTTCGCAGTTTTCCAATGATTGTCAACTTTAATATTACTCATGAGATAGGGACAGTATGGGATAAAAAGTTAATGAAAAAGAACTTTAGACGGGCACCGCCATTTTGTAGTTTTCTTTCACTAAGCCTACACTGTTTTGCCTGCAGTCAAAAGAACTACAGTACCCAGAAGCCAACAGTGCTTCCAGCTGCTGCTTTCTGCCCAAATGGAGGGAAAGTTGTGCAATGCCAAGTCAGAAGCAACGATCTACATTAAGTTCACAGAACTGGCAGGAAAGTCGCACATAATCCTGAAGCTTCCTGAAGCTCAATTATCCACGTGCACATCAACCTGGACAGGGCGGTGGGCTTCATCACTGCAGGGTAGATCTGCAGAACCGGAATCAAGCCTGACTGGAACCGAGCTGCTGTTCTGCAGAGCTGGTGAGTAAAATTTTGCAGTACTGTACAGTACATATACGTATGTTGTTAAAATGACGTAGGTTTAAGAGTTTAGAACATTGTAAGAGTGCGTGAAGGGTTTGTAAAGACTTAAAATATATAGAAACACTAAAATAAATATAGCTTTCCTACTTCATGGTTTGTCACCTATCACGGGGGTGTTTGGAACATAACCCCGCGATAATCACTACTGTACAGTACCTCTAAAAACGTGCAAAAATTAAACTGGTTGCAGACTCATCTACACTTCTCCTGGTCCCAACAGTTTACAAAATTCAAGATGTGCAACACCAAAAAATAAAATGGCTTGAACAAAGTGTTTTGTGATATGAGTGTTTGTGCACAATATCAGTCGCAAGTTTGAGAATGACAAACAAATGGGATTGAAGTTAATCAAAAATATTTTTCTCTAAACATCCTTCTCTCTACATATAGCTCTAAATCGTAAGTGTATTATTTCTAAGTGAGCAGCATCTGACTGACAGCACTACAGATTACGAACATAAGAAGCAGCAATGAGAGATGGGAAACAAACTCTCAGGTTACACTAAGTTCTTCACATAACTCTCCTACATTTGTAACAAAACACAAGATGATCCAAACACAAAGAATGTGTGAGAATAAATACCACCATGTGTGCGTTTGGAGGGTGTGCTTTCTCATGGCAACCAGATGTGTGTTTATCAGTCCAACCTCTGTTTTGGTGCTCTCCTCGTTGAAGGTGACGTGCTGGATGAAGTTGGCTCCATACAGCTGGCCATTTTCGTCAGTGGAACACAGCAACTCCACAGCTTCTTTAAGAGTATTATCCGACATGCTCATTGCAGAGTTTACCCTACACAAACAGGAGCGGGAATCATTGGACACCATTGAGAATTAGTTTGTCTGGATTCAGTGAATAATAACTTAATAGTGTAAAGTGTTTTTTTTTTTTGTGATGAGTTTAACGAGTCACAGCAGAATGTAAAGAGATAAGTAAACTCACGCTGACGTCTGCTCTATTTTGGACATTTTGATTGTGCTCATCCTGCCATCCGTTTGAATTTGGTTAGAAGGTGGCTGGTTGATGCGTGTTTGGCTGTCAGAGTGGTATACGCCATTAACCATGGAGGAGGTGCTCTGCTGATGAACTTGAAAAGCATTCTGCCCTTTGAGTCTCTAAAAATATAAAAACATTTTCAACATTAGTATTATTATTATTATGCAGAATACCTGAATTTATTTTATTTTTACAAAAACTAAACAAAAAATGATCACCATGGTAGCTGTTCCGGGAGAACGAGGAGGGGCCAAAGTAGGATCACTGCGACTGGTTGTCAGTCCGTTGGGTTTCTTTTGTCCGACAGTGGTGTTGATCTGCTGTTCCCATGCGCTCGACGAGCTGACGTTTCTTCTAATGGGAAATCTAGCAGATTGACTACGACTCTTCTGGTAATTTGCCTAAAAAATAAAGAAGAAAACTCAGGAGGAATACTCAATATGCCACATTTTCTGAGCTTCACTGAAGCAGAAATTCAATCAACAAAAGTAAGTTTTTAAAAACATTCACTACAACCAAAGGCAGAAATATAACCTGGCAGAAAGCCTGAATACTCTTAGTTTTCTTATTTGATCTTAGTTATTAGTAGATAAAGTTAAATATTTTCAATAAAAGACAAACCTGTCTGTCTGCATTAAACAAGAAATGTTACAATTGAGCCATTTTGTACTTATAAACCAAATAAAGCATTATTTAACTTATAACATAAACTCAGCCTAACATTATTTTATAATTATGATTTCCAATATGTAACAATTTGAAACTTTCATCAACACAAAAAATATATAATTAAATAAATAATTTGTGTTTAAGTAAGAAGACATTTTGCAATCAATCATGTGTCTCCAGTTTGTTTAAATTTTAAAAAGAATAAAGAAGAACTTGTCACTTCGTTCTGACACACACACACAAAAAGTATGAGGAAAGTTTTTCCAACATCCAAAAATCATTAATCACAGCTTATAGAAACGCCCCCAGCTGACATCTTGACACATTGACTTGGATAATTCATCAGGAAGGTTCAGGATTGTGTGAAAGTTAGAAGCTTAGACACACAAAGACAACTTTCTCCTGTTTTAAACCAGACAGGTTACTGAGTAAACACCACCCCACAGATGCTCCATTTGGCAGTGAAGGCGTCTTTACACCCGTCAGCTGCACACTTTGATAACCACTGCGTGTTTGCGCTCACTGTGCTGCACGTTCTCTTCCTTTTTGACTCAAAAATAGGCACTTCCTTATATCCAAGATCGAACAAGACAAAAAAAAATACAAACAGGGAAAATACAGATGCCAAAAAGACCAGCAGTGTACTGCCGCTGACGTGTGTCTGCTCATAATACAGCTCCTTCTTTCCATATCCTCCTTCACTACAGCAACAAACCCTCTGAGCTCCTTTTGTCATGGATGTTATGATCATAACTAAGTAATTGGAAAACTATCTATACATCTTTTTTCTTAGTTTTAACATGCTTTAAGATTTCCAAAAAGATTTATTCTAAGAATAATGTGGTTCAAAAAACTTTCTACAAAAATTGTAGTACTAAATATGTTGTTTTCAGAGGAAAAAATGCTGTTAGGCAAATCCCTTGGAGTCTCATGATACACAGTAAATCATAAAATACTTTATGCACCCCCCCCCCCAAAAAAAAAAAAAACAGCATAGATTTTATCTTAACATTCATGCTGCTAAACACTTATTGAGTCTACAAAATTAAAACACCCGTGTATTAGTTGTGACTTGGCTGGAAAAGTAGACGTATTACAATAAACAATAGTGACTTACAAATAACCCTAAAAAATACTAAAAGCCATCTCTGGTTGCATCACGTCCCAACTGAATAAATTAGCATCATACAGATAATGAGCGCTGGCTATAACTTGTAAATTGTAGCAGGTTTACTGCAAAGTTCACACGATAAGGAATTTGTCCTGGTGACATAGCGCAGAAGGTCCACAATATTGAAAACAAACAATGTTTATAAAATGCCACTCCATAAAAATATGCCAATCGATGCGAAAAATAAGCAAATGCGTAAAAAAAAATCGTAAAATATAAGATGAACAAAAATGTGCTAATATATAAAAAGCCACACAATCATCAAAAAAACTGAAATAGAAAGAAGTGACACAGATCCAAAGCTCAGGGTTTTAATTAAGCCCGTTTAATGTTTTTTTAAACTCCTCTGTTTAGTTTCTGAGTTTGACGCTACGTTTACAATCAGACACCGGTAATAGCCATATTTATTAAAAGAACAACCTAACAAAATCAAACCATTAGCTATTGTAGTTAGCTTGTAATTATCTTTTGATTAAATCTACATTTATTATATGTACCTACCCATCAAACAATGCCTCCAGGCTTTGAAATCACATGAAATTGTAGAGTTCATATCAAATTAAAAGTCGCTTTTATCTGAATATCAGCTGAATTGTCCCTTGCAGGCAACACTTCAACTGAGAATACAAAACTGTTGTAATGTGGTATTCAACATATATGTACAAACTGAGATAAAGATTAAACATTTATCAAATAAGATTTATCCAACAAAGTAGCTTTCAACCTTAAAAACAATTTCCATGTGTGTTAATGTATGCAGTGCTGTATGGTAGGTTATATAAATATTTAGCTCTTTATCGTTCTTTAGAGATCAACACAAGACTAATGGATCTCATGATGTGATGATTATGAGCCTTCGTCAGCAAGAAAACACCAACAGGCTCCCTAGAAATGTCTCAGTTCTATATCAGGTCAGGTCAGGTCAGAGTAAAGAGGTAAGCACACCCACAAACAATTACTCACATCAACACACAGCTGCAGTCAACGTTACTCGTTTTTGTCTAGTTTTGCAAATGTGTTGCTCTTAAAAAACAGAGGAAAACAAACAAAACCAACAAGATGCAAAACGGCTGCCTGACTTACAATTTGTGCTGTGGGACGACGTCAGTTCGGTCAAAACGTAAAAATCAGAGGATATAATCGCAAGAGTTATGTCACGTTTAACCTTCATTCTAAATGTCATCACTTTGATTCATAAGAATCTGGGTGTCTGAGAACGTTCTGTTGTTTTAAAGACAGGCACAGTAACCTTTAAAGACAGATGCACAGTAACCTAGCTGCCGTAAAGTTGTGAAAGTATCTGTTTTTATTTTTAAAAAAGTTTTAGTAAAGTCATTTGTGATTTTGCAAATTGAATGTTTTGTGAGAAAATAATGACAGAGAATTATTGATCCTTAAAACATTGCATTCATTCCAGATGATGAGCCAACAAATAGGGTTAAAAATAAACGTCTTTGCCTTTTGTCTCCTTCTGTAAGAAATCAAATCCAAACGCAGCACAACCCGAGCTGTTCAAAACAGAACAATAACATCTACAAAGTATTTTATCAGATGTAAACACAATAAGAACTGTTTGACTTCTATCTCGACTCAAGTTACTGTTCAGTCTTGATGCTTACTGTTTTGTAACATTTGTAATGTTTTGTGCCAGCAGTTTGTGTGTATAAGTACACACACATATCAGTAGTCCAAAGCAATGGACACACTGCGGCTAATACTCTGACACTGCTTTTATTTTGTTGTTTTTTAACCAACAGCTTTAATTCATGTATAAAAACACTTCCATGGCTGTTTGTGAGGAAAGGACTATAAAGATGCGTTGCATTATTAGACTGCTTGTGTGCACACACGCACAAATGTTTCAGCGGTTTAGACTATTTATTTTAGTTTCAGACAGTTATTCCTCAAACCATTTTCTAGTGTTTTACACCACTTTAATAATAATTTTATAAACTTCCAGCATTGAAATGGTTGACCAAAATTTGAGATTTATTAAAAATTGTGATTTTTTTTTTTTTTTTACTGTAAAATCTATAAGATAAAAGTTTTGTGCTCTGATTAAAAGCATGTGATGCTGAACAGAAAGGAAACAATTACCAGTTTGTTGTAGCCTGCCGACATGGTGGAGTTGGTGCGACTCACGAGGTCATTTCCTTTAGACGCCATCAACTTGTACGTCCCAAACTCATTATAGGTGGTGAAATTTTTGGGTGATGGGCCTGTTGGCAGAAAAAAAAAAATCATGAAACTAACTTACAAATAGGCATTAAGTATTAAAAAAAAATGAATGAAAAATAGTTCAGCAGAGGATACAATGTGTAATTCCTCTCATTTTTATTACTTACATGTATATATAATGAACAACATGCTTCATTTTGCTTCCCTTGCAGATTTTTCAAAGGTTTACTTTTACAAACCCACTTCAGAATTACTATAATTTGCACCTGCTTGTCCTTTAGACAGACATAACATCATGTCTGTCACAATAAGAGGCTCTGAGCTGTAATTTAGTTGTAAAGTGAGGGAGGTTTCACTGAACAATCTTTCTGGCTGGTTGGAGGAGAGACCAACTCCCATTCTGTACCAAGTCTAAGAAACAAAACCTTTATTTATTTATTTGTTAGTTTGTTTATTATCTGTGCAAACAAACTATTATGAAAGGAGCGTTTCCCAGAGAGACAAACCATCTATACCAAAACGGAAAAAAGTCGTAAAAGTTAATTACAAGTCAATCTAAACACCTTCTTTCTCACTTCTGAAAGTGGTCAAACCGCTCGTTTTACTAGTTTTTGTGCTGTTGCCATGACAACCCCAACTAAACAAGAAGCCCTGCACTGTTTTCTTCAAGCTCCACAAATAAACCTATCAATCTTAGCAGAGATAGTAAAAATGGCTCAAGCCATAAAAAACAAATTGTTTTGGAAAACTAAAACATAATTACCAGTGTCAGTGAATTTTTATGGGTTTCATGAGGAATAGGTTTGGCTGCTGTTTTACACCTGAGGAGCTCAACCAGTTTAAATAGCTTGTTCTGTTGCTGCCAAGCTAGCTACACATTTCCTGCTGGATGCAGCTACTGTGCCACCAACGCACCCACTTGTCACTTTTTTTTCCACGGAAGCCGTCCCGTTCCCACGCACGCAACTAGTTTGAACTAGAATATTTTGCCCCACGTTTCACCTCGAACTTGTTCTGGATTCCTGTAATTATTAATACGCAGAAATGAGCCTCCTTCCGACAGGTTGGTTGATGCCACCTCTCTGAAAGTTGTTGATGACGCACTTTTCCCCCCATAACAAAAACCTCAAAAACGTTATAAATTAAGCAGACAGCTGGCAAACAGCACGCGCGCCGACGAGAGAAAAATAACTCATTTCAAATAAAGTCGTGTAAAAGTAGTTTTCATACTTGTAGGAGACAGCGGGCTGCTTTGGCCGTGTTTGGACTTGGTCCTCTTAATGCTGTGAACCTGCTCGAGCACGCGCTGCTTCCCGGAGCTCAGGCTCCTGTCAGACGGCAGCGCGAGCGAGGTGTCCTCCGCGCCCCCGACGGTCGTGGCGGATCGCAGCGGGTCCGGTGCCATCATCTTCCCGACTCGGCGCCCCGTCTTTTCCTTAGAAACGGATCGGTTAAACCAGTTTCCCCGAAAGAGCGAGCCCGGAGAAGAGGAGCAGCAACAACGAATGCAGCTGATGTGCCAAGAATGCAGATGAGTTCAACGTTCCCAGAGCTGCTGCGGTGGACTCCACCCTCGGGACCGCGCCCCGCCGAGCGCACTGAAGTTTACCGGCAGGTGCTGGAGAAAGGTGGAGCCGCAGCAGAAGCGCACACCACTGCAGAGCAATGTGGATGTCAACAAAACGCATCTTTTAGTTACTTTCCTTTAGCGCCACCATGGGCGAAACCAGGGGGGGGGGGGGGGGGGG
>NC_056508.1:29436289-29451930 GCF_014905685.2 Nematolebias whitei | reverse complement strand
GAAAAGCCAATTAGTAAAGTTCTCTATCTAAGGAATCCAGCAGACAAGTTGAATCTTGGCTTTGTTGCAGCCTCCCACCCTGAGCAAGCACAGTGGCAACAGTGGAAAGGAAAAACTCCCTTTTAAAAGGAAGAAACCTCCAGCAGAACCAGGCTCAGGACAAGCTGCCATCTGCTTTGACCGGCTGGTTTGGGAGGACAGGAAGGAGAGACAGACGAACACAGAATGGTAGGTCCAGATATAGGTGCAGGTGTACCTGAAAGACAAAAACCTGCATCATGAAGGACCCCATTCACCCAGCACACACACTCATTGCTCCGCTCCCCTCAGGCAAAAGGTTAAGGAGCATCAAGTGTAGAACCACTAGACTGAGGAACAGCTTCTACCCGTATTACTGCTTTTCTTTTACATTTTATTGTTGTATGTAACTGGGACCCTGTGTACATGTCAAATGCATATGTAATCATGTCTATAAATGTGCGTGCTAGTAGAGTTTTTAATGTCTCAAATCGTGTCCTGATAGGGCAAGACGTAAAGAGATCTTTTTTGTAATACCACTATCTATTTTCATGGTTATTCCCTTTTTTCCTATCTCAAAGTATTATTCTGAATAAGAATAAGAAGGCCATGCTTTTAGCAGCAGCGTTGTGCACTCTGTCCATCTTTCGGACGGCTGTACATGTTCTCGTTGTATCTCGGTGCAATGATAATAAAGCTTTTTCTGATTCTGAAACTCCATATCTTGGTCTATAAATCATGAATTCGTCATTTGGTTGAGCAAATTTCAGGAATATTCCGCCTAAACTGGGACTGTTGACACAAATGCAATTTAGAAGAAGTACCTCAAAAACTGAAGAAGAAAAAAAAAAAAAAAAAAGTTGAAAAGAAAAAAGTTTTTAAATAACTTGAAGTACCCTTTTTTTTTTTTTTTTTTTTTTTTTTTTACAAGATTATTGTTTACTAGATTTATGAGTAGCTTTTGGTTTCAGCTCGCCAACCTATGATTATCAGTGGCCCCATCTGGTCACCCCTTGGAAAATAGGCTGAGGCTGCTAATGAGTCACAGTCCATGCTGTAAGAAAATTTACATTTAAATATGCAAAATATTGCTTTATGAACACATATATACACACACACACACACACACACACACTTTAGACACCCCCAAAAAAGGAACTGAATTACAGTACAGTCCAATCCAAAGAAGTGTGAAATATTAATACTAATATATCTATACACACACACACACACACACACACATACATATACACACACACACACACACACATATATATATATATATATATATATATATATATATATATATATATATATATATATATATATATATATATATATATTAACAAGAGAAGCAAACAAATCATACACGTTTTTCTGGAACAATTTAGCTAAATATTTATTTTTCGTTGTAATTATTTACAGAGGCCATATTTGATCTTTATAATTAGTATTGTTTTATGATCAGTAAAGCATAACCTATCATTATGTACACAACTTTATGGTTCTTTTTTGAAAAAAAAAAGTTTTTATTTCTAATTAAAGTTTTACCTCAACACAAAGCCTTTTTATGCACACAGTTTGTTTTATTTTCAGACAAACATTATATTCTTAAAGGTATTTTCATTTAAAAAACATTGGATCTTAAACCAAAGTTGATCAAATATCCAAGTTTTCTGTCATGGTGTGATGGTGTAACATAAGAATCAGCATCGGGAGGTTTTAAGACCTGGAGTAAATCAACAATACAAGATCCTTTTGGAAACGATTGCTCTGAAAGTCTTTCAGCAGTTTGCTGCACAGAAGAGCATGTTAGTGTCTGATTTGCACGTGAGTCAGGATGAGAAAACATGAGTCAAGCTGGCAGAAAAGAAAAGAGAAAAAGGTGAGGAATCAAAGGACAAAGTGAGACAAGATCAATGAAAAGGTGGCTGACAGGGAAGTAATGAAGTAATGAATTGAGGTGGTGAGTGCTGCGAAACAGCCTGTTTTTTGGCAAAGCTTCTCCCGGTGACATTTTCCCACCACGCCCTTCACCTGAACGCTGCCGAAGCAATAAATTCCTGGTGAGCTTTTATGTGCCCCATAAAACTGAACGCACTGCAGTTGATGAAATGAGCTGTTTGTTATGCATCAGCTTAATGCAGAGATTTAAACTTGAAATTCAGAATGCATGAAATATATTTTTTGATTGGTTTAAAAAAAAAAATCAAGTTCATCAGTGTTAAACTGGGGGGGATCCACATATTTCTCCACAGTTAATTGTGTCATTCAACATTTTAGGGAGTGTGGAAAATTTCTTTGTATAACAGGGAAGGGCTCAGGGCGAAGCTGGAAACTCAAGATCTCTGATCCTTCTGATGCAAACATCTTCCACCAGTAACTGAAGAAAAAAAAAAACACGATAAAACAATTAGTTTAGAAAATCTTTATCGAACACTAAAATGCACGACAGTGCAAAAGTAAAAAGATTGCATTGACTTCTTTCTGGGGCACCTGGTGCAAATGATCAGTGGAAGTGTGATAATGACATCACTATTCCTCTGTTTTATTTTTTTATTATTTTTTTTTTTTTGCCACATAAAAAGAACCATTTAGGCTCAATACTTCTTTTGCAAACATTTGTATTTACATGATGACAACAAATACTGACAACACAAATACTACCTGAAACTCTTAATCACACGGTATTCTCAGTATATAATTTTACATGCATATTATTGACTTTAGGTAATTCTTTGGACTGTTGTAAGAATTTTTTTTATTATTTTGTGTTGGCATCTTGAGGAATGACCTCATAAATAAATATCTATCTAAATCCTTGATCTTTGAGTGTTTGTGGTTGGTACAAACTAGCAAAAGTCACAACTGTCTTGGTCCATGATGAAAATCTAAAACGCAGAAATGTACTGAATGTGATTTATCTAGGATTTATACATTGCTTCCATACTGTCCCAACATTTTCTAATTTGAGGTTGCATTTAAAAAATAGTGTAAAAGCATTCAAAATGCACAGAAACCTGGCTTTGGGAATAACCTTGTTTCATTTAAATTAGTAGCTTTAAACTAAACTGACTAAACATTTAGTCTGCAGGTCAGATTAGCTGGAGCAGCTACACACACACACACACACACACACACACACACACACACACACACACACACACACACACACACACATCTAAATCAGTGTCATGCTGCAGAGAAAGGTCTATGAGGTCAAACTTGTTAAAACTTTTAACATTGTTGCGTACGCCTTGAATGATTGCCAACACTTACACAACACATCATACAACATGCTATATTATTATCTCGCTCATTGAAACAGGAGTTATTATAAATTATTCTTTTCTGGTGTTCATAAATTTCACCATTAAATGGGATAAGTTTCCTTAATAGTTCAGGTATTGTATTCGGTTTTCACGTATAGGCAAATCAAACCTTACAAATTGTCTTAAGTTCTAAAATTAAACTAGTCTGAAACTTTCACTATAGTATTAAAGACTCATTCTATTGTTTAGAAATGAAAATAAATACCATTAGCAACGACCTGAGGAAATGTATGGCTGATGTTGAAAATAAGAATTAGCACGCCTTCAGAGGCACATCTGGAGAGAGAATGTACATGGAGAAGGTAAAGTTTGCAGATTGTTTCTTGAATGTGTGAATTTAAGGTGACAGCATCCTCTAGAGGGAAACCTAAACACTGCAAACTTGATGCATCAAATCAATATTAGCTGCAATATTGATTTATGATCAATATGGAAATCAAATATACTCTGCATTTATTACACTACCTCTGATCTATTTGAGTTAAAAAAAAAAAAAAACAATTGTGTTTTTAATTTTAAAGTTGTTTGCTGCTGTGACAAACCGGTTTTCCTCAGGGGATCAATAAAGTTACAACATTTGATTAATTTCTATTCGATTTAAGAGTCAAATCCAATTAGGCTTAAGTTTTATTAAATACTAACATTCAATCCAGTTTTGCTCTGCCTTTTGCTTTTATTTAACATCATGCACATAAAAATGAACAACTGAGGAACAAATTTAAAATAAATAAAAGCACCAACATTTTTACAGCTGTTTTCTTCTTTTTTATGACAAATACATTGAACACCACTTTATTGCATTTTTTTGACATCTGTTTGTAATAAAAGGTAAATGTTAATTAGTATTTAGTGGAGAAACACTAGTAAAACAAAGGTTAGACTGTTTTAATTTTAAATGCCCACTGCGTAAAGGGAATAATGTTTATGTGTCTGTGCGCTGATTGATTATAGAATTAGCTAAATACACTGCCTGGCCAAAAAAAAAAAATGTCGCCACCAAAAAGAAAGAGGTCACTAATATTTTGTTGGACCGCCTTTAGCTTTGATTACAGCATGCATTCGCTGTGGCGTTGTTTCGATGAGCTTCTGCAATGTCATAAGATCTACTTCCATCCAGTGTTGCATTATTTTTTCACCAAGATCTTGCATTGATGATGGCAGATTCTGACCACTGCCCAAAGCCTTCTCCAACACATCCCAAAGATTCTCAATGGGGTTGAGGTCTGGACTCTGCTGTGGCCGATCCATGTGTGGAAAAATATGCCTCATGCTCCCAGAACCACTCTTTCACAATTCGAGCCTGATGAAACCTGGCATTGTCATCTTGGAATATGCCCGTGCCATCAGGGAAGAAAAAAATCCATTGATGGAATAACCTGGTCATTCAGTATATTCAGGTCAGCTGACCTCATTCTTTGAGCACATTCTGTTGCTGAACCTGATCAACTGCAGCAACCTCAGGTCATAGCACTGCCCCCACAGGCTTGTACAGTAGGCCACGTTTCTGCCTCGAAGACGATGGGTCCCCACTATCCTTCCAGCCATTAATAATGCGTTGGACAGTTCTTAACCCAATTTTAGTTTCTGTAATCTCCTTAGATGTTTTCTCTGCTTGATGCCAATGATTTGACCCTTCTCAAACAGACTGACATCTTTTCCACGACCACACGATGTGTCTTTCAACATGGTTGTTTAAGAAATGAGAAGCAACTCATTGCACCAGTTGGGGTTAAATAACTTGTTGCAGCTGAAAGATAATCACCCATGCAGTAATTATCCAATAGAAGGTTCATACCCATTTGCTTAGTTAAATTCAGGTTTTTGTTTTGGCCAGGCAGTGAATCTAATAAGCAATGTCAAATTTCAATGAAACTTGAAGTAAACAGTGATTGCACATTTACCACTGATAACTTCAAAATAGCTGCTACAGCTAAGCATCATTAGCAAACCCAAAACTGGCTATAACCAAGTCGATGCTGCAGTTGAGCTAAACTCTTGGGTCTCAGAGTAGTTGACTCTTTTTAACTTTGAGCACCGATTGCATGGCATCCATTTTTATAACTTTGCCTTTAACTGTTGAGTCAACTCTTTTTACTTACATAAAATACAATTTCTAAGAAAATTAATACGTTTTTTTTTTTTTTCAAAAAAGGAACAAATACCATATTTTTTGGACTAAGGCACACTTAAAATCCTTTAATTTTCTGAAAAATCAACAGTGAGCCTTATAATCTGGTGCGCCTCATGTATTAATTCTGGTTGTGACCTCAAACCAATTTTATGTGGCGCACGGCGCTCAAAAATCTGTCAAAATTAACTTGTTTCGCTTAACGCATTTTATAATCCGGTGCGACTTATGTATGAAAGCAGACCCGTTCATTGACATTGCGCCTTGTAATCCGGTGCGCCTTATAGTCCGAAAAATACGGTAATTTATTCTTGCGCAATCATCAAAATGTAAGCAGCTGATATGAACCTAATCATACAAAGATCAATGCTTGTTGCTATATACAGTACGTTTGCTGATAGAGATTAGAAACAAAGCACTCCACAGAAATCAAATTCATTTAAAGTCAAAAGATTGTTTACTTAAGAATTTATTAAGAGTATTTTCTATCCTGATTTCTCAGCCACCATGTGATGTTATGGGTACAGCATAAAGGCACAGTTTTAATCCTCTGAGCACATTTGACCAAAGGAATCAAGAGGCAAAGTCAGACTAAATACACACATGAGAAAGCAGTGATAAAATACAACACTTCTGGATGACCCCACAATAAAAATAAAATAAACGACAAGCTTGTTTAAACCAGAAACAATTCACTCTCATTGTCGTGAGTCGCATAACTTGATTTTCCTCCTTGCGTTTATAGGCAAACCCTCCAGCAGTAGGCGTGATGGAGTCAAATTATATGTAAAACAGGTTGGCAACAGTGTGCACCAGTAAACAAAAACAAACATTTACTAGAGTAACATATCAGCTGGACAGTTAGTGTTATCAGACAAAAAGCACTGTGGATGCCCCTAACATGGTCTGTACCATAGACATCAACCACATTAGTTTACTTGTCGTGTCGACGAAATACAAAACAACCACCTTACAAAAATGCAGCTATTAATCTTGGTTTTGGTTTATAAACAGTACCATTACAAGTGTAGTGTACACATCAGTGCTCCTCAGCTGCAGCTTTAGGAATCAAAGCACATTCTTATCGTGTGTGGAGGTAGGAATACTCCAGCAAGCCCACACAATCAGGAAAAAACAAGAGAGAGAAATCTCTCATTAAAAAGTGTTCAACTGTAATCAAACTTTTTTTGTTCTTCCCAAACAAGCGTCAGCCAATATTTGATGCACGTTAGAGATTTTCCCTCCACACTGTGTACCACTGAAAAGCTTTAAAAATCAAAAACTTGTTAAGAAAAATGGGCATTTTCTTCCCACTTAGTGTTAAAAATAAATATGATATGCACGGCTTTACATGTAGTGCATTGTTTTTTGAGAGGAGGCAGACGTTTGCAATGATTATTGTATCCAAAAACAAAATGAAGTTCGCTGTAACAGATAATACTACAAATCGCAGAAGAAATAACCAATGTGGCAGGTTATATTAACACGCATTAAATGACTTTTTTTGTAGAAATAGATTCAAACTCGTCTCATGTCAGTCTTACCCATGATGCAATGTATATGCTGGAGAAGTTCTAACAGTCATACCAATAGTAGACCACAGAAACAATCCCAGTTTATAGTGTTCAAATTCTAAAGAGAAGGCTCTCAAAACAATTCAGAGCCTTTTGTTGTTTTTACTTTAGGAGTTAAAAATATCGGAAGGCATATTAAAGATCTGATTACGAGAAACAAAAACGACACTGAACATTAAACGTTTCTGTGACTGTTGACTGATTCAGTCGTTATTGCTGCAGATAAAATACACATCGAACAAGCAGTAGGCATGACTACAATGTGACGGTTGGTCTGATTACAAGAAGAAAAAGAGTGCGTTTAAAGGAAGGGTTTTGTGTGTTGAGCTGGAAATAAGTTTTAAGCTGTTTGTATCAAAAGTTCTACGAGTCTCTGCATGCAACACGCTGCTAGTCGTTAACTAGTCGATACACGTGGTACTGCGCTCCGTGTTCACTTGTGGACACTTCAAACACGAAGGCAATGCACAGCAGAGTCTCCTGAGTTTCTCTGTTGGACACCACCTGACAAAAGAAAGAATAAACAGTACAGAGAACCATTATTAAATATG
Organism: Nematolebias whitei; assembly: GCF_014905685.2. Taxonomy (NCBI): domain Eukaryota; kingdom Metazoa; phylum Chordata; class Actinopteri; order Cyprinodontiformes; family Rivulidae; genus Nematolebias; species Nematolebias whitei. The sequence goes on along the minus strand of NC_056508.1, from coordinate 29,444,327 downwards.
AGCAAACACATTGTTCAATCTAACGTTATTATACAGGAAAAACACTGCAGTAAGAAAAGACGCTTAAAAACTGGTTTAAAACCCTCTGAAGTGATCTTAATGTGAAAAAATTGCTTAAACAAAACTTATTGCACAATTCCAAATTATAAAAGCAACACCAGAAAGTTCCTGGAGAAACTTTGATGGGACTACCACGCTGCTGCCAATTTAAATTTTTGATTTGAAAGTAGTGTGTGTTCGGGTTCAGCTACCACTAAAACAAATTTCAGTTGAATAGCTCTAAAAATGGCTGAGTTATCATATTTTTTCCCTTTTAGCCAAGGCAGAAATCTGGGATTTTTTATTTGGATTCAGTATTTGATGGGAAACGTTCTCAGCTATCGACACACAATATTTTAGCTCAATATCTCTAAAATTAGCTGATTTATAGTATTTTTCCTTTTTAGCTCAGACGGCCATCTTGGTATTTTGATTTGCATAAGGAATGTATGAAAACTCGTTCTCAACTATGGACAGAATATTTCAGCTCAATAGCTCAAAGAAAGATTGAGCTACAACAATTAGAAGCTGTCGAGTTCCTTCAGGCATTTTGAATGAGAAAAATGGCGTCTTTGTTTGCTAATCGCATCGCCATGGTAACTCGAAGACAAAACGCCAATAAAAGTAAAAGCACACATCACGGTGCTGATCCGGTCGTTTTGATATAACATTTGTGGGGGTACACGTTGTGGTTTGGGAAGCATTAAAGTTGACAGAAGAGTAAGATATAAAGTTAAGAAACCCAAAGTCAGGTGCATAAGAATAGGTGCTGCCTTAGTAGGCAGTCCACAGTTATCACTATTTTTACCAAGATGTGTTATGCTTAGCAACATAATTTACCAAAAACAAGTTAAAAAGGAGAATACCTGTAGAATAGTGAAGTTCTCCAAAACACTGTTCATCATGTATTTCTCAGGCAGATGTTTCAGTTTGTGGATGAAGTTGATCATATATTCACACATGGGTGAACGATGGATGCGGAAAATGTACTTCCCCCCTTCCAAATGGGCATACTCTGTCTAGAAGACCAAAATCCACACACACACACAATTAAAAAACACAAGTTTACGTGTAAAATTATGACTAAACAACTGGTTCCTGTCCTCACCTCCACCTTCTCCACAACCTGCTTGCCAAAGGAGCAGACCTTTGTAGAAACACTGATGGTGATGTTTTCGGTCCCACTGTACTGACTGCTCACTCCGTAAAACGCACCGGAGCCCTCCTCAATGTCGCCGCTCAGGTCGGCCTAAAAGAAACGCAGAATGATGCACGGAGAGAGAACAGAGTCAGCTTTCTAATAAATATCTGTTAGGTCATAGAAAATAAATTCACAAATCCTCGTAGTTGTTTTACGTTTAGCAAATTCGGCGAGTACCAAATTCATGTTTGTGAGTGCCATGAATTTCAGGAGGAATGCTTGTGTTGAGCACTCACCCAGAACTTAACAAGAAAGAAGGCATTGTGTGGCCCTTTTTCAAACAGCTCCTTCAGGCCTCCTTTCTTTTCCGAGAACTTATCGTAAATCTGCCTCACATCTATAGACTCCAACACAGGGTCACTGTAGCCTGGATTTGATGGCCCAATGTGAACAAAAAGGTGTTTATGCTGAAGGAAACAAAGGGGGAAAAGTAATGAGATGAAGAACAAAACTAATTTAAATTTTCATCAACAATAAATGTTGTTACATTGGTTATAAAGAAGAAGAAAAAGGTTTGATGTAAGTACCGTCTCTCTGTCTCTTTGGGTCTCCAGAAAAGCAGAGAACTCATGCAGCCGTAGATTCACTGAAGCAATGGTTCTGTCCTGCCATACAGGAGCTGCTATGGCTGCAGGCCGAGGGGGTGGCAAGGCTTCGTAACCTGACGTGCATGCAGAAATTTTTTTTTTATTCCCTTACAAAAAGAAAACTGTTAAACGGTCATTTAGTTTTTTCCACTTACTGATAGGTGGAGGAATAGGGGCTGGTAGTGCGGTGTATGGAGGCTGTGCAAAGGGCTTAATGCTGTTGATGTAAAGAAAAAGGAGGCAGAGACTTAAATTCTGTCCAAATTTATATCATCAAAAATCACCTAATTAGACCGCGACACTTACTCCTGAGAATGTCCGGGCTGTCCTGGTACAGGGCCAGGCCAAAACTGTACAATCAAACAAGGAATAAAACAGCTGAGGACATATTCAGCTAAAAAGGTATATATATAAAAAAAAAAAAAACAGGTGATCTCTGTGCATTTAGTTATGAGAGTGCTCCAGTCAGGATCATATGCATCAATCTCCGACTGCTGAAAGCAGGATTTAATGCTAAAGCTACAGTGGCTCTTGAACGTTTGTGAACCTTTTAGAATTTTCTACATTTCTGCAGAAATATGACTTAAAACATAGATTATCATACACGTCCTAAAAGTAAATAAAGAGAACCCAGTTAAGCATGAGACAAAAATGCGGCGGCCATTTATTTATTGAGGAAAATGATCCAATGTTGCATATTTGTGAGTGGAAAAAGCATGTGAGCCTTTGCTTTCAGTATCTGTGTGAACCCCTGTGTGCAGCAACAACTGCAATCAAATGTTTCTGGTAATTGTTAATCAGTCCTGCACACCGGCTCGGAGGAATTTTTTTCTCCACAATCAGCCGCAGATGAGAACTCAAATAAAATACAATTATCAAGGCTGTAAACAGTTCCGGATAATCTAATTCAGATATGGTTATTAACAATGAAAACTACAACAGATATTTAGTCCATGGCTCATTTGAAGCATCCAGTTTTATGAGACCATGTGCTGCCCCCTAGTGGACTACTCCGACTTCTACAGGAGACAACTTTCCTCCACTAATCTGATTTGCCTTTTTAGTGAAACCCAATCAAACGAAATGAAATGGATATCTGCCAGTAACAATCGGAGGCCAATTGACTGGAGCACCTTTAGTTTTTGTCTCACTCTGACTGGTGGAGGGAAGGAAGGCTGCGGTTTCATTACACTCGCCGACACAATCTGAGCTGACGAGAGGTTGGCCACTGTCTGGAGTGCCTTGTCCTTGGATACCTGATCCTGCATAGAAAATAAAAAAGACAGAAAGTAATACATGAAAAAAACAAACACCTTGACATTTCTTTAAAATGTAGGATGGTAATGTAGGTTAAAACTCCACAGTCAGCCAACTTTATATCATTATAGGCAGCAAGCAAGTTGACATGTGCTGCACGTCAGCAGGATGCAGGAACTATATGCAGAGAAATGACACGCAGCAAAGCAGACCTGAGAAGAAGCAACAGCAGGAGGCGTACAGAGCTAGAAAAGCTAACCCTCACCAGCACTCAAATAAAAACAAAACAAACAAAAACAAAAAAACAACAACAATAAAAAAAAAACCAGCAGAGAGCAGAGTTTAGAGTCTGGTAGTACATCTGCAGTGTGGACAATCAGTAATGTGATGCCAGCCACACAGCACAAAGCCTATAGCAGAGAACTGTAGTTGAAACTTACCAAGTTCATGGCCTATGGCAAAAAAGACATGGTATAAAGTAAGTTTAGTACATTCATCTGAAAGTAGGGGATAGATTAACTGTTTGGCAGTAAGGAGAAACATGTAGCTCACTGCATATTCAGGAAGTACTTTCATTTAGGATATTGTTCTTTTTTCAAGTTTGAATAGTTGAAGGAGAACAACAAGAGGACAATAATCCATAACAAAGAGAGCATAACAAAGCTTAGCAAATAATCACAACAAAAATACCAAAACCTGAAAAGCTGTTTGTCACCCTACTTTCACTGTCATTTACAGTATATGTTGCTTTATCAGAACAAAGTCTTTATTATGTTTCTAAGTAAACAAATGACTCAACAAGCATCCATTCATCCATTAGCTTGACCTGCTTCTTCCTTTCTGGGTCTCAGGGGTCGTTGCTGGTGCCCATATCTAGCAGCCACTGTGGGAGAGGCGGGACAGAGCGAGACAAACAACCATTCACACGCTCACTCACACCTAGGGACAATTTAGAGATACCAATTAGTCATTGCTCCATTAATCGCTATGTGCAGCTTGAAGTACAGGACAACAGAAACTACAGATGTGTTTACACATTGTATTGTTGGAGCAAGGCTCGGAGAAGTCTATCCAGCTTGTTTGTATTGCTGCTTTTCGTTTACGTTTTATTTAAAATTTGAAGCTAGTTTTATTTGAGTGACAGTGTATTTTGCAAGCCTGAAGATCAGGAAGTGATCATTTCTGTCAAGCATGTTATACCAAAGGTTTTTGACCATTCAACTTAATGTCACTAGTGGTGCAGTATAACACTGATGATACAAAAGTCCTGCAGTAATACAATCAAATTATCAAGTTCAGTAAGTCGGTAGAAAATAAAAAACACCCTTATGTGTTTGCAGTATTTTCTTATCATCATAAGCAGCAAATTTCCTTGAAATATTGTGATATTGAGAAATACTTTAACTACTAGCCATAGGTACCAGACAATAAAAAATGAAGGGAACACTTAAAATCTAGGCATAACTCAAGAAAGATACTTTTACCATTAACGGTTTGTTCTGCCAGGATGCTCAGACCAAAAACAACATCCTGACAGTGACATAACTTATTCTGAAGTTTGCAATGACAGCTCAGACCTAACCAAATGTTTGGCTAAAATACTTATATGACTAGATTACAAAAGAGAATATTAAAAGATGAAAGAAGTAAAGAGTTGAAGAACAAGAACAGAGAGATCAAATGTGGATCAAGACTGTGCACCACAATGAAATGCAGGTAAAAAACAGTCTTTGCCTGTTTGTGTTTGTGGGCATGAATATGTTGGTACAGCCAAACACATCAATCAACTACCTGCCAGATATTCTCGTGCAATTATTCTGTCTAAAACAGTAAATCTCTTAAAAAGGTACTCGTTGCAAAGTATGAAATAAAACCTTAAAAGTGTTTGATCCTGGTCCTCGAGGGTCCTTGACCTGAACATTTTAGTTGTTTTCCTGCTCGTCAGCAGGTCTTACAAGCTCTACAGAAGTCCGTTAAGCACTTATTTATTCAAGTCAGTTGTGTGAATGTAGAGAAACATCTAAATGATGCTTCTGCAGAACTTGAAGACCCACTAAACAGCAGGAAAACGAGCAAACATGTAGGATAGTGGTCCTCAAAAAACAGGATTGGGCACCACTGTTCTAAGTTATAGGATATGGTGCAGTTTGAATAGGTTTACTTCAGTAGTTTTCCAGATACAGTGATTATAATTCTGAAATGTGGGTCTGCACACAATGTAAACAAAGCCTTTGGCTGAATCAGCTGGGCTTTGTTAACCAGTCACATGGAAGCTTGACTTACATGACTGACCTACATTAGGTTGGCTGCAGTCTGTGTAAGTGAACAAATGGCTGGTATATTTAACATTCAATCTATTTTCAGTCATGACGTCTGTTTCCGTAGGTAAACAAACAACCATGTGCTTGCTTTCAGCGACAACTTTTTATTTAAGGACACATCAGTGAGAAACATATTGTGTGGATTTAGTTTCTTTATGTCCAATCTTCATGACTTTGCAAAGCATCCCTTTAAGTTAAATCAACAGACAGACTCATTGTCATACATCTGACGTGCAAAGGCTTTTCCAGCGAGCAATGCATACAACCTTTAAAAATAGACAGCATGCAAAATAGGACTTTTAAAGCAACCAAGTAAACAAAAACTGATTCCCTAAATTTACATTTCTGAATGTGTGCCCTGATGACCACTATAAAGTCATGCAAATAAATACAGATGCCAGGGATTAGCTTGGCATTAGGACGAACTTAATACATTTGCTATGCATTGTTTCACATTGTTATTTATTAGCAAACAAATAAAGTCTGAGATTTATTTATTTTTTTCACCTAGTTGCAAATAGTCTTGAAAGTGCAAACTATTTAGCTCGCACTGCCCAGTTACAATTCCTGTGGTTTTAACTAATACTAGAAAATGCAACAGATGTTTTATTAAGCTCATAATAAAAAGAAGCCAAAACCAGTGCATCTTCACCTGTGATGATTAAATGGGTTGAGTTAGATTTGGGCCACATGCACAGCCAAGTCAGTGTGTACCTTCAGTTTAGACTGAATCTCACGAGACTTTCTCTTGGCCAAAACTTGCAGGTGACTAGAGACCTGAAGAAAGACAGGATGAAGGGATAGGGAGGAGAGGAAGAAGGAAAAGAAAAGAAGGAATATAACTATAGAGGAAAGAGATTGTGCAAGTACCCACCTTGATGCTGGCCTGATATTCTCGCACCCTCTTACGTGCCAAAACTTGAATGTGACTAGAAACCTTTGGGGCCAAGATACCCCCATGAAAACAAACACAACCGAAGGAAGATATTTCAATTTAAACTGTCAAAAATAAGCACAGCAATTAATATAAAACAGACAAATAACTAAATATAAAAACATCTGAACATATGCGAGCTGCATACAAAATACTGCTAGAGATCAGCGTTGGCCAGTAGTCTTTGTTCATACCTGTTTGCGGGTACGGGTCTTCCCTGTTCGCAGCTTTATATAACGAGCGATCAACTCGTTTCGACCTAGCGTTGAAAAATAACAGATTAAAATCAAAACAAGCACTGCAACATGTTTTTGTCATCTTAGAAAAATTTAATAAATGGTGTACACTAGTCCCTTGTTTATCACGGGAAAGCTGTACCCTGAAGTCCCATAAGAAGTGAAAAACCGCCAAGTAGGAATTGTAGTACAAGTAGTAAGTAGTAGATATTTTAGTATTTATATATATGTATATATAGTAAGGTGTTTTAAACCCTTCTCACACTCTTGCAATATTATAATGTTTCTAAACTCTAAATGGTCTAAAGAGCACAGAATGTCATGATTTCAGCTCCCTTCCTCCTCTGCTCTTTGCCACCTGCAAGCGCTCTTGGCCACGCCCACTTCTCCGCTCTGCACGGAGATCAGCTGATCAGCTGCAGCAGGAAGTTTATCCTGCGGTATGGGCTGCACAAAGGTGCAGCAGGTGCTAAATAATTTCAAACAATTTATTTTAGATAAAAATTCCATGCTGATCGTGCGGCTCATCCATCAATCAGCCAGTTGTGTCATGTCTAATCTTATTTTGAAAAACCACGATAGAGCGAGTCCGCGATAAACAAACCGCGAAGTAGCGAGGGACTACTGTACACTGCATATTTATTTTTAAGATATTAAAAAACAAAAGCAGATGGCAATAACAACTCAGCGTGGGTATTTTTTTTTCCAAAACACGATATCTCAAATAATTTTTTAATGATTGCACCTTAGTTAAAGCCACTAGTATATTTTTAAAATAAACATGGAAACTGCCCTGCAAACAATCTTCCATCAAAATTAAAACATTAACCGTTACAGCATTGGAACGCTTTGATTTTAAGTTGATACTATGTTCTAAAAAAAAGCAGAGGAAACACGTTTTATACACACACATACAAAATGCTGCTTATATACTGTACAACCATAACACATTTTCACCACAAGGTTCATACTAAATTTCTACTTTGTAAATTTAAACATCAAGCACAAACAATAAAAATTAAAGTCAGTTTTTTTTAATGTCCTGAATGATTTGAAAACAAACTCAGGAAAGATGTTTAAAAAAAGAGGTCATAAATTTGTTGTGAATGCACGATGAATAAAAACGTTTTCTTTAATGGTGAGGCTCATCTATTTTGTCTCCCATCACAGATTTAAAACAACTCTTCAGCTTTCCATACCTGTGGCTCGAATATATTCCCAGTAAAAGAAGCTTCTGTTAATTCTGAGTCAGATATGGCCATGCTTGCTGGCAGCGCTCCAGAACAAATAAAAAATGTTATGTTATGAAGAAAAATAAAGTAAGGGAGTCTAGATTATCACATGGTTACCAGACTTCTAAAATGTGGTCACTGCAAACTGCTGGCTCAGCTTCTTTTCTTCCCTCCCTCTGCCGCACACCCCCCCCCCCCCCCCCCCCCCCCCCCCCCCCCCCCCCCCCCCCC
>NC_056508.1:29403171-29436189 GCF_014905685.2 Nematolebias whitei | reverse complement strand
GTGGGCTGCCTCCCACCCGCTCCCGCCTCTTTTTTTTCCCCCCCCCTCCCCCCCCCCCCCCCCCCCCCCCCCCCCCACAGCTGCAGCTCATAACCGATGATCAGCTCGTCTCTGATTTGAAGCCGTGAGCAACATGCTATTCACCGACTCTGTAGGAAGGACATGACGAGACTGAATCCACAGCTGTAAATGCTGATCACATCAGTATACGCTCTATCATCATGAACAACAACATCTGTCTTTCTGGGAAGTGGTGAGACCCTGCAGGGTCTTAAAATGAGTCACATCGGTAAAGTTACCAGAACACAAAACTCCCTAAAATCCACTGAAGGGGATGACTAAAACAAAGAAGGGAGCTCAAATTCCCCAAACAGAACTCTCATATTCCTCTGCTGCTGACCACAGCTCTCCATAAAGCTAAAGCTTTTGTTTTTAAGTAATATCTTAAAGTATAATTCTCTGTGGTATAACTGAAAACCGTAGATACATCATATAAGCTTTACGTAACAATTCTGTGAATGGATATTAGGCCTTCTAGACAGGCAGACCACATTTCATCTGAATTCTAACACTGTGATAATGGTCCCAGATTTACAGACACTGCTCTTTATACTTTTCAGGCCTTTCAACATGTGTGTATTCCATATACGAGTCTAATACAGTTTTGCGCCCCCCCCATCTCTCTGATCTGCTACAACCGTATGTCCCACCACGTTCCCCAAGGTCAGCGGACCAGTTGCTCCTCACAGTTCCAGGATCTCGTCTTAAGCGCAGAGGTGACAGGGCCTTCTCTGTAGCAGGACCAAGACTTTGGAACGAGTTACCTCTGCTTGTCAGACTGGCCCCCTCCCTCTCGGTTTTCAAGTCCCGTTTAAAAACCCACTACTATTCGGTGTCTTTCAACACCAGATGATATGTGTTTTGATCCTGTATGCTCCACACTGGTTTGTCGTCATTATCTGCATCGTTTTTATGTCTATATTCTGATTGACCTCATTTTGTATTTTGCTTTGTGTGTTACCTGCTGTTTTGTCTGTACAGCACTTTGGTTGGCCTTGTAGCTGTTTTAAGTGCTCTATAAATAAAGTGGTATGGTATGGTAATACAGTGAATCCACACTTCTACAAAAGGAGAAAACACTGCAATACAAAAACCCAAAAAAGTTCAATCTGGTCCTCTGGACATTCAAAAAAAAACAAAAACAAAACAAAGCAAAAAAATCTAGAAACGTTTCGTCTCTCATCCAAGAGACTTCCTCAGTCTGAGGTGCTGTTTTCAGCTCAGTCTCTTAAATAGCTATTAGCTATTCTAATGGCTATTTAAGAGACTGAGCTGAAAACAGCACCTCAGACTGAGGAAGTCTCTTGGATGAGAGACGAAACGTTTCTAGATTTTTTTGCTTTGTTTTGTTTTTGTTTGTTTTTTTGAATGTCCAGAGGACCAGATTGAACTTTTTTGGATTTTTCTACCTGGATTATTGAGCATGCATCAGGATGCAATACAAAAAGTTTCCCTGTCACGTGGATGTGTAGTTTCCCTCACTACACAACCTTAAAACAAACACAAATATGCGACACATGCTGAAGCAGATAAAAACACCAATCCATGGCCAAACAACAATGCATGGACTTGTGGGTCAAAGTCAACACCTTTAACATAGATTAATAAACTTTTGAAATACAAGTCTCTCCTCAGACGCAGCATCCTGCACAAGCACGGTTACTAATAACAAAAAAAGGGAACACAATAGATGTGCGTGCTAAAACTAGGTAATCCAAAAGACAAACATAAACAAATCTTAAGGCAATCAGAGCATAAGCAAAGCAATCAAGAAGCTTCCTCACACATGAACTCAATTTTGACCTGAAATGTCAGCTTGCTTGAGCCTTTGATCTTGTTACTGCTGGCTGACCTCTGACCCCACAGCTAAATAGCTTTGCGCAAAAATACCTGCAGGCACGAGGCCACAAACTAAGAATCCTCTGCAAGAACTGACCATTAACAAGGATCCAAAGTGCAGACACCTGATCAAAACAAGCATTTATGGAGATTCCTTGGAGAAGGTACATATATGTAAGTTCAGCATCCCCAAAACTCTGCTAAGGGCCTAGATAAGAGACATTTTAAAAAAGCTGGGTCAATAAATTTAGGTCTTCAGCCAGGTTGCTAGATCATTTGAAACTACATTAATCTATCCTGATGCATGCTCAATAATCCAGGTAGAAAAATCTAAAAAAGTTAAATCTGGTCCTCTGGACATTAAAAAAAACAAAACAAAGCAAATCAACAAAAGGCCAGGACTCTGCGGTCTACACTCATCTCCAGGCCAGCGGTCACTCTTTCAGGGATGAAGATGTTCACATCCTGGACAGAGAGGAACGATGGTTTGAGAGAGGAGTAAAGGAGGCCATCTTTGTGAAAAGAAATTGTCCATCATTAAACAGGGGTGGAGGCCTCCGGGTTCAACTGTCCCCCTCTTACAATGCTGTGATTGCTAGTATCACTCAGCCCTCTGTGAACAGTAAACAGCCATCAGTGTGCTAATGATCCATTGTTGGGCTGATGGTCCTTCTTGAGCATGTGATCAGCTGGTTTTGGTTGTCAGCAGCAAAACTGGTTGATCCACTCTGAGACGGTGCTATTTAAGAGACTGAGCTGAAAACAGCTCCTCAGACTGAGGAAGTCTCTCGGATGAGAGACGAAACGTTTCTACATTTTTTTGTTGATTTGCTTTGTTTTGTTTTTTTGAATGTCCAGAGGACCAGATTTAACTTTTTTAGATACATTAATCTATCCATTTATCTATCTTGAATTTAATTTAAACCCACAGCTTGTTAGAGGTGCAAAGGGCAATTTATGTGCAGAGTAGGTTCTACTAAAGTAAAAAATAAAAATCTACATTTTTTAACTGAAATAATAAAAAGTAAAGTAAAAACTGTTGAACTGTTACTGTTTCACACTAAACTAATTAAGTCATTTATACATTAGTGCCATTTTAAATTGGTTGCTATAGATGTAAAGTTTTGTTTATCAGAAACTTTCTGTACAGTGATCCTCACATCATGTCTGGAAGTTATCTAACAACATTTTTCCTATAAGAATGTTTTAGTATTCTTTCCTGTCTTCATATTTTTAACCCATGAAACAGTAAGATATTGATCAGAACAGGGACAAAAGGACTACAGGGGGGAAAGGGGAGCAGGACAATAATATTTATTTTAGAACAGACATGTTTTTCCTCACCATACATCTTGCCCTCATCTGAAAGAATGATCTTCCTCCTGCCACAAGGAGGGTAGATGGCCAAAGCTTCCTGAAAGCTCTGCTCGATGTCTGGACTCCACACGCCTTCGGGGTCCCCGTCCAATCCACGGTCGGCACTATCTGCCAGTCCCTCCCCATTGCCACTCTCCTCCTGAGCCCCATCAGGGCTGCCACGGCAACTCCACTCCGACGCAATGATGACGGTTCCAGCTACAACACCCCTGCAGCACACAGATGAGATATTGTTAGTAATTTTTGCTTTAGAAAATGATGAAGTTATAAAGCTTCCATATGTGATGTGCAAAATGATCTGCCGGGGAAACTGTTTACGTTTTTTTCCCCCCACATTAAATCAGCACTTGACCAAAATCATCCATAATACTAGAGAGCTGTTTATTTTTGCAGGAGATGAAATTAGAGAAAACAGCATTGCAATTAGCAAGGTTTATTTTCAATAAAAGAGGCAAAATACTTGTGCTGAAAACACAATCAAACTTAATCAAATACAGAAGTATGTACAAATCTAAAGTCTCACCACTATTTGCACAAGTAATAACAAAAGATATTTTACCAGAGTTCCCAGCATTTCATGAAAATAAAATTTCTCGAGTTTCCCAGATTTTTCCCCGAGTAAATCCTGAAATTCAATGAGAGGTTTCATTCATTCACACAAAAGGCTCAAAACTTAGCATCTTGGTGGTGGTCAGAGTTACATTCAGAGATTTGTTATTTTTAGGCTGCCCCCTCCCTCAGGGGTTGCCACAGCAAAACTAACTCAAATGAAAACATGGCAATTGTTTTTACACTGGATGTCCTTCCTGACGCAACCACAGACCACTGAGCTACCACAGCCCTCTGTGTGGAGCAGAGAGCTGACATCTAGGGCACCCGGGGGAGCAGATGGTGGGGGTTAAGGGCCTTGCTCAAAGGCTCAGAGTGGGGAAATCATCATCAAGAAACATGATCCCCATTCATATAGTGACCAAGCCTGAGTTTACGGCTTTAGTAAACACAATGGATAAGTGGTACAGAATGCCCTCGCGCACACATTTTAGCCAAGTTGCTATCCCGGAGCTATACAAAAACAATGCAGAAACAGAGTTGCAGCGGAGCTGAAAACAGTGGAGATTTTTGCAACTGAAACAGATTTATTGCTTGTGATCATTGAAAAATATGTGAGAAGAAGACATTGAAAAATAATCGCAAATTAAATCTAGGGATGGGGCCAATCCAATCGAGTATCGGCCTCCGATACCAGCATAATTTATGTATCGGATTTTCCGATCCACCTGCCGATATTTCCGATCCATGATGCAAGTTGGCTTCAAACTATGGAATGGATTTCCTGAACGGCGGCGTGTCTCATGAACCCAGAGTAATAAGACCCGCCTCACATTCAGGAAATCCATTTCATAGTTTGCAGCCAGCTACAATGTGAGGACTGAGTTAGCAGCACTGTGGCTAACAGCTAACAAACTTTTCATCTAAACATGTCCGCTGTGTGGAAGTATTTTACACTAGAAACACAAAACAAGACAGCAATGTGCAATGTCTGCAGAGCCATAGCGCCACATTAAACAGAGGTAAAGTTAGTTTTACGATGGACATTTGAGCTCCGTGGCTTCAGCGGGGCGCTGCTCTTTGCTCAACCCACAACAGGCGACTCGACCCCGGCCAGCCGCGTCCAATCTGCCCGTCTCTGAGGAGGGACAGACTGAGCGTGGCTGCCCCAAATCAGGCTGCCTGCTTCGGATTGAACAAGAAGAAGACATCGCTGAAACCACGGAGCTCAAATGTTTACAGAGAAGTTGCTAAACTTCATCATAATTAATGACCAACCACTATCAGTTGTAGAAAACAAAGGGTTTCACAGTTTGATATTTGCTTCCAAGATATAGTTTACCCTCCAGGAGATATTTATCAGTACAAGAGTAGACAATCATAAAAAACATGATTTGAAAATTATATATATTAAAAACAAAAACAGCTACATTATAAAGTGATGTAAAATACTAAAAACAGGAACATGCCTGTTGGTTTATGCCAGGTGTTTGAAGCCATTTAACATTTTATTTTATTTAATTCATTTATTCATTCATTCATTCATTTAAAAGAAACAAAAAAAAAAAATCATCAAAAAGAAAACATTGAATGAAAAGAGTGCAGAAAGAAGAAAAATAATTCTTACATCTGCCCCTTATTTAAAAAAAATATATAAAATAACTAAACAATCACATAAATTAATCACTTTAATATCCACTTTAAAGCTAGGAATAAAAATAAACATCTTTTGTGTTAGCAGAATTTAATTCTAACTTTAAAACTTATCCAACATTAATAAAACTTACCTCAAGTCGCCTTTTTTGACATGCATGCATATATTTGTACAAATTGTACTTGAGAGGAGATTATTACAGCCTCATATAAAATCATTGATGATCATGATATCGGAACTGGATCGGTATTGGCCGATATTTAGATTTAGGTACCGGGATCGGAAGTAAAAAAAAAAAGTGGATCGGTGCATCCCTAATTAAATCGCAATATTGAGGTTAAAAAAATATATTAAAAAATCGCAATTGAATATTTTCCAAAATCGTTCAGCCCTAGCGCATACTGCAATCACTAATAATTATATTGTATAACATGGGACATTAAACAGCCACCACAGCCAGTTAGTAAGGATATGTGTGCTATGCACACCATAGCAGAACATGGACTCAGTGATAATACTGCAATTAATTAAATTTCAGAACAAGTCACAACAGAAGTTGTCTCAGGGCACTGAACAGAAACATTCACTTACATAAAAAGTCGATAGTAAAGTTATCTATCTAAGGAAGCCAGCAGATGGTGTTGAATCTTTCACTCATGTAATTAACACACGTAAATGTCAAAATCTCAGAAAGTACATCTTTTAAATCAGCAGGTTCAAGTACCTAAATTTTCCCTAATCTTTGATACTTTTCTTGAATTCGCTGAGTTTTCCATATCTGGAAAATGTGAGTCATTTTTCAGGATTTCCCTGATTTCCAGAGTCGCTGGGAACCCCGTTTAGGGCGATGGGAATTTTGTCCCTTCTCAATTCATTAGCAGCTGCAAGTCTTCGGTATTCATTACTCACAACAACAGCTGCCAAAAAGGCTGACAACTTTCAAAGGTTTTGCAAAAGAGACGACACAAAAAATTCCAAGTGTGCAAACGTGATTTGCTTTTAATGTTACAAAAATGAAAGTAACTTGAATTAATTAGAATTTCTAAGAATTCAGTCTACAACTCCATTGGTTTATCTGAATGGATCCCGTGCATTTTTAGTGCCAGAGGAGGAGAAACGGACTGAGCAGCATTAAGCTTAGATGATCCCAATTCAGAGGTAAATGTTGCATTATACATTGACTAGAACTCTGGATTAGCTTGGTGGTAAAGATATTTAGGGGATATACGTTTGAAGTCTCGTTCAATATCTGAACGTTTAGGCACTGTAAATCTGCAAGTCTTTCACAACACGCAAAAACTATTGTATGTCTTTAAGATAACGATGTAGTTCAAGTGGAATGTTTTTATTATTTTCTAACAGAACACAAATTCTCAAGTACCTGTATTTATTTAGACCGCTGGATGGCTCAGTTCATGCAAATGTTAAAAACATAAGTGGACTTCTATTCTGTAAGCTGAAGATGTTTTGCTTCCCATCCAGTGGGGTTTCTCAGTTCAGTAAAGTCTGGAGTCCATCCAGGAAAGACAATGAGCTTTAAAATGCTTCCAGTGACTTTTCAACATGTTGGATGGTAGTTCAATCAGCACTGGAGGCCAAGTTCTTGTTTGGGGGATACTTGACTACAGGGAGAAAAATAATAATCTAGTTTTCAAGATAATGATCTTAATAATTATTTAGCTGAAGGACTAAGTAACATATTCCCAACTGCAAAGGATGACCACAATAGATGGACAGATTTTTTAAAAAATATTTAAAGTCTAATTAAAAAGATTTGCTAATAAAAATACTACTCTAGTCGGAGTGTTATTTTAGACACAACATAGTGCCTACCACACCTCTAGCAAAAAGAAAAGCAGCCCATACAGGTCCTTCTCAAAAAATTAGCATATTGTGATAAAGGTAATTATTTTCCATAATGTAATGATAAAAATGAAACTTTCATATATTTCAGATTCATTGCACACCAACTGAAATATTTCAGGTCTTTAATTGTTTTAATACTGATGATTATGGCATACAGCTCATGAAAACCCAAAATGCCTGTCCCAAAAAATTAGCATATCATGAAAAGGTTCTCTAAACAAACTATTAACCTAACCATCTGAATCAACGACGTAACTCTAAACACCTGCAAAAGATTCCTGAGGCTTTTAAAAACTCCCAGCCTTGTTCATTACTCAAAACCGCAATCATGGGTAAGACTGCCGACCTGACTGCTGTCCAGAAGGCCATCATTGACACCCTCAAGCAAGAGGGTAAGACACAGAAAGAAATTGCTGAATGAATAGGCTGTTCCCAGAGTGCTGTATCAAGGCACCTCAGTGGGAAGTCTGTGGGAAGGGAAAAGTGTGGCAGAAAACGCTGCACAACGAGAAGAGGTGACCGGACCCTGAGGAGGATTGTGGAGAAGGGCCGATTCCAGACCTTGGGGGACCTGCGGAAGCAGTGGACTGAGTCTGGAGTAGAAACATCCAAAGCCACCGTGCACAGGCGTGTGCAGGAAATGGGCTACAGGTGCCGCATTCCCCAGGTCAAGCCACTTTTGAACCAGAAACAGCGGCAGAAGCGCCTGACCTGGGCTACAGAGAAGCAGCACTGGACTGTTGCTCAGTGGTCCAAAGTACTTTTTTCG
Organism: Nematolebias whitei; assembly: GCF_014905685.2. Lineage (NCBI taxonomy): Eukaryota > Metazoa > Chordata > Actinopteri > Cyprinodontiformes > Rivulidae > Nematolebias > Nematolebias whitei. Next base: position 29,428,075 of record NC_056508.1, on the reverse strand, counting down.
GATGAAAGCAAATTTTGCATGTCATTCGGAAATCAAGGTGCCAGAGTCTGGAGGAAGACTGGGGAGAAGGAAATGCCAAAATGCCAGAAGTCCATTGTGAAGCACCCACAGTCAGTGATGGTCTGGGGTGCCATGTCAGCTGCTGGTGCTGGTCCACTGTGTTTTATCAAGCGCAGGGTCAATGCAGCTAGCTATCAGGAGATTTTGGAGCACTTCATGCTTCCATCTGCTGAAAAGCTTTATGGAGATGAAGATTTCATTTTTCAGCACGACCTGGCACCTGCTCACAGTGCCAAAACCACTGGTAAATGGTTTACTGACCATGGTACTACTGTGCTCAATTGGCCTGCCAACTCTCCTGACCTGAACCCCATAGAGAACCTGTGGGATATTGTGAAGAGAAAGTTGAGAGACGCAAGACCCAACACTCTGGATGAGCTTAAGGCTGCTATCGAAGCATCCTGGGCCTCCATAACACCTCAGCAGTGCCACAGGCTGATTGCCTCCATGCCACGCCACATTGAAGCAGTCATTCATGCAAAAGGATTCCCGACCAAGTATTGAGTGCATAAATGAACATGATTATTTGAAGGTTGGCGTTTTTTGTATTAAAAACACTTGTCTTTCATTGGTGGGATGAAATATGCTAATTTTTTGGGACAGGCATTTTGGGTTTTCGTGAGCTGTATGCCATAATCATCAGTATTAAAACAATTAAAGACCTGAAATATTTCAGTTGGTGTGCAATGAATCTGAAATATATGAAAGTTTCATTTTTATCACTACATTATGGAAAATAATGACCTTTATCACAACATGCTAATTTTTTGAGAAGGACCTGTAAATCCCAGGATTAGCATCTCCTACTACAGTTTATTTCATAAATATATATATATATATATATATATATATATATATATATATATTAGGTTGAAACAATGGTCATGTGTGAACTCAATTTTACTGTCAGAATATGTGCATCAATGTTGCTCCAATGGAATGATGAAAATAAAGAAATATATAGATCCCCAGTAGCAAAATTAGCAGCAGCACATGTCTTTGCACCGGAAGCCTCTATTTCACTTGGGGGTGGGGGGTTTCAGCTGCAGGACTTTGAGGTAAGCAAACGACGCCATTCAATGGAAGTTTCAATCGTGTAGACTTGGGGGTGGGGGGTTGTGTTAAAAACATGAACCAAGCAACAGTCTTAAATCAAAGTAGAAGCTGACCGAGTGCTGATGATTAGGACTGCTTTAAAACGGTTTGTGTTTCTACTGACACTTGTGCTATAATAAGTAGCCCAGCATGAAAAGGTCAAATATATTTAAAGTAAAGATATTACCAATTAATTCAAAACATGTTTTTGCTAAAATGTGCATCTGTAATGACAACTCTGCCACACTGTTCACAATCTACATGACCCGTTAATACTTGTCAAATAGCCCAAAAAAGTTCAGTCTGGTCCTCTTGACATTCAAAAAAACAAAACAAAAAAATGTAGATTCGTTTCGTCTTTCATCCAAAAGACTTCCTCAGTCTGAGGTGCTGAGGAAGTCTTTCGGATGAAAGACGAAACGTATCTACATTTTTTTGCTTTGTTTTGTTTTTTTGAATGTCCAGAGGACCAGACTGAACTTTTTTGGATTTTTCTACCTGAATTATTGAGCATGCATCAGGATACTTGTCAAATAGGTTTTCTGCTGCCAACATCGTAGTCAGGTCATTCCAGGGAAGAGGACCTCGGATAAAAAGTTCAGGGTGCTTTAGAACCAAAGTTAATCTAAAGATCTACATTAGTACAGTGCATTTACTATATAAAAATAACAATATAATACAGAAATTACACACAGGATAAATGTCTAAATTTAACACGCAGCTGGACACAAAACAACTAATCTTGAAGCCATACAAACTTCTTAGAAGTCAGAGCGCAGGAAACATGAGGACATTGCACATTTTCTTGTTATTGTTGCGGATGGTCCAAGACGTTTATGAGTCTCAGACGAATGTAGCCAGGAGTGTAATGTTTTCCAGAGCGTGGCAAACATGGTCCGTGCCACAAAAGAACCACAAAGCATCGGTGTGGTCACTGAACTTCCCCTGCTGCAGTGGGCTTCTACAACACACTGTGTGCACAGCCTTTTCAGAGTCAGTCACTGCTGACTGGGCTGTGTGTGTGGTTTCCATAGTGATTCGACCAGTCTGTTGAAATGGTAAAAGAGCTTCTTTTTTTTTTAGTGAATGTGCACAACACGAAAAAGTGATGGTCACAACATATTACACAGTACCCTAAGTTAGTTTAATTATCTTCAACACTTTAAACTATCCAGAGCTGGCAGATATTCGAGACTTTGCGCTCCTCCACCTTCCACTTGAGGATGCCCCAAAGATGCTCTATGGGGTTTAGGTCTGGAGACAAGCTTGGCCAGTCCATCACCTTTACCCTGAGCCTCTTCAATAAATCAGTGGTCGTCTTAGAGGTGTGTTTGGGGTCATTATCATGCTGGAACACTGCCCTGCGACCCAGTTTCCAGAGGGAGGGGATCATGCTCTGCTTCAGTATTTCACAGTACATATTGGAGTTCATGTGTCCCTCAATGAAATGTAACTCCCCAGCACCTGCTGCACTCATGCAGCCCCAGACCATGGCATTCCCACCACCTTGCTTGACTGTAGGCAGCACACACTTATCTTTGTACTCCTCACCTGATTGCCGCCACACATGCTTGAGACCATCTGAACCAAAAAAAATTAATCTTGGTCTCATCAGACCATAGGACATGGTTCCAGTAGTCCATGTCCTTTGTTGACACATCTTCAGCAAACTGTTTGCTTGCTTTCTTGTGTAGACTTCAGAAGAGGCTTCCTTCTGCTTGGACGGCCATACAGACCAGTTTCCTGCGCCTATCTTTCAAAGACTGCATTTGGATGTGACGCTGAGCACGTGCACTCAGCTTCTTTGGACGACCAACGCGAGGTCTGTTCTGAGTGGACCCTGCTCTTTTAAAACGCTGGATGATCTTGGCCACTGTGCTGCAGCTCAGTTTCAAGGTGTTGGCAATCGTCTTGGAGCCTTGGCCATCTTCATGTGGCACAACAATCCGTCTTTTAAGATCCTCCTGAGGTGCCCTGTTGGAACTTTCAGTGACCAGTATGAGAGAATGTGAGAGCTGTACTACAAAACTGAACACACCTGCTCCCTATGAACACCTGAGACCTCTAACACTAACGAGTCACATGACATTTTGGAGGGAAAATGACAAGCAGTGCTCAGTTTGGACATTTAAGGGTGTACTCACTTTTGTTACCGGTGGTAACATTAATGGCTGTATATTGAGTTATTGTGAGGGAAGAATAAATTTACACTGTTGTATACGCTGCACACAGAATACTTTTCATTGTGTCAAAGTGTCATTTTGTCAGTGTTGTCCCATGAAAAGATAAACTTAAATATCTGCAGGAATGTGAGGGGAGTACTCACTTTTGTGATACACTGTAGGAGGGACTTGATTCAGAAGTTTAGTTTTATAGAAAGGAGAAAGAAAAAATTAATTCTGGGCATAAAACGCTTTAATTGAATCACTGAACGTTTGTAAAGCATAACAAAATTTAAGTATACACAGTTTTATTGATTACTTTTCTAGACATGTTCAGGAGATATTTGTCAACATTACGAACACATTAACACCTAGTCACCTACAAACACGCATGCATACGCACATACACAAAACTGAATTATCACCGGCTGTTTCGCTGCAAGCAATAAAAAAAGCATGACTATGTTCTTTCCATTTGGCCTTTCATGCATTAAAAATGACATTTTGTCATATTAAAATACTAAAAACTTTATTAGCAGCTTCAATCACACTCAGTTACTTTAATACTAACTGAATTCCATTAAATCAAGACAATACACATGAATGAACACATTGTATAATGTTATAGTCTGTAACGGACACTAACAAGAAGTAAACAATGTTAATGTCACAGACTTCAAGCGATTTTTGGTTAAATGACCGGTGTCACTCTTAAACTTTTCAAACTTGAAAGTCAAAATTTGTTTTTCTAATTGGAGAAACGCTTCTTGATACATTTAAAAAATAATTGTGGAATATTAAGTCCCTTCTGCATCACTGACTTGGAACAGACTCATAATTATGACTGTCACCATGAGATCTTTCATTAAATGAGTTGGACTACCTACACCATGCGGTCCAGGATAACCACATCTCTCACAATTCTGTACAATTCTTGAGCAAGAGAAACCTGGCCAAATGAAATGATGTCAATTATGTCTTTACAATATAAAGCTTATAAACTATGAAAGAAATGCATATCTCCCACGGCCTTTCATGCCAGAGCTTTAGACTAAGATAATTTAATGTTAAGAAGTGACAGGGTTGTAACTGTTTTGATCAAACTGGCTGCAAAAGTAAATTGATTAAAAATTATTAAATTGTTAACTAATTGGGTTGACTCCAACAGTGTATGCTAAAGTTTTAGTTAGGCAAAGGTTCGCCTCAGTGAGTACACATGGAGGATGTGTTCTGTCCAAGTAACTAGTATAAAATATGTAATGTATGGTTTATAGATATTTTTGTTTTCCAAGATCACTGGCGGTGGTAGCCATCTTGAACTGGACTGGTTCCAAATGGTAAGGAGTTGCAGAGATGCTAATTATTTCCTGAAAGTTGCATGAAAATCTACCAAGTGGTTCATCTGATGTTTGCAAAGTTGACTCCAAAAAGGTGAACAGCAGCTTTCTTGAAATCAGGTTCACTCCAAAAAGGTAATCAGACAGTTACACACACATCCAGTGATTAACTTCTACACATTTCATTAAAACACACAACAAAACATCACCTCCCTTCGCTTTTCGTTGGGATAACAACTAAACTTTAACCTCAACTTTAGGACACGATTGTGCTCATGTGGCTCTGCCAGTTTCAATATAGCTCCCAGTGGGCTAAAGATCAGGTGCTTTGTGCTGTGAGAAGCCAGTAAAGCATGGGGCTAAATAAAACTATGAGCTCAGCAGACTCTGAAAGGACACAAGCACAGTCCGAGCTGCGCCAATGAGCGCCGCGGGGACACGGCTGCTCAAGCCCGGCTTCATCACAGCACCCAACACGGACTTCCATGGCAACTTCAGTTCACCACTACGACACCTTTAAGTAGATTTTAGAAGATACGATCCATTGGAAATCAGAGTTCCAGGATAAAATGTGTGCCGAAATGTTCGCCCTTGTCGTTTCCGTTTAGAAAACTTTTACGTATGCTAGCAGCTAGCATGAACCGTGGGGGGAAATGAAATCACGGTCGGTCGAGAGACGTTTAGTCAACAAACTGCTTCCCTCCCCAGACAAGTAAACTTACATAGGTCGTGCTAAAAGTAAAAAAAACACAGAGAGACACAACACACAAAGGCGTTAAGCTGTGTAGCAAACTTTGCTGTCAGCCATTAGTAAAAGCTGCTAACACTCTCGAACTGGCATGCTAGTTCGTTAGCTTGGAGGCTAACAAAACCGTAACAAACTGCAAACTACCTCGGAGACGCCAACAACAAAAAGTAAGCGGCTGAATCACGGGCGGTTGGTTAAACACACAAAAGGGGGCTGTCAGCTAAACGCACGAGACTCTGAATCAGCAAAGCCGCGCCGGGAAAATGCAAAATATGTGAAATATCCCAAAACTTCCAGCTACGCTGCCGCTGCGGCGTGAAAAGTTGCTGCACACAACAAAGAAAGTTCTCCGGGAGCGCACTCACCTCACGGCGGCCTCCCCTGCGCTGTTCTTACAACCACAAGCTCCTCTGGTTTATTCAAAACCTCCGTTTGTGCAAGAAACTTGCCCACCTATTCTGCCAGGTGGTGGTGGTGCGGGGAAAACAATTGTCTTTGACAGAAAACAAAGTTGGAATGCGAAGTATGACTTCGGTATGAAATCAACGCTAGGGTGAAAAACGCGCAGAGGCGTGGCGTCGATACACGACGAGCAAAAAGTTTTGTGTCTTCCAGCTCCAACTCCTCCCCTGACACCAGACTCCTGATGTGGGAGAGGAGCCGAGCTGCTGCCGCAAAACATATTTTGAAAAATGTAGGAAATCGCAACGTTTCCAACTTAAAATGTACGTGAAAGAAAGTGCACACGCAGCGTTTTTTTTTAAATTTTTTTTAAGGATGCGGTGCAAATGTATGGAGCCCCGCAAGTGCCAGGAATTTAGGGAATTAAAGGTGCAACAATAAACAATCATAAAGGATGCATACAAATTGAGAATAACAAGTGAAAATAAAATGGTATTAAAAAAATGTAACATTAAAAAAAAACAAGTTTAGGTTGTAAGGTGATGTATGAAAACTAAAAACAAGAACATGTCCGCATTGTTTTTTTTTTCAGGAACGTAACATTTGTTTAAGAAAGGTCAAGGTGGAGAGCTTCAGATCTTTTTGCAAGATATTCCAGGAGCGGAGTAGGAGAAGGCCCTTTTGGCTAGTTCAGTCCTCACTGAGGGAACACTGCAGGTAATAATGTAATAATTTAATTTTTAGTTTTCTACATCACCTTACAACCTAGCTGTTGTTTTTGGTTACATTTTTTAATACCATTTTATTTTCACTTGTTATTCTCAATTTGTATGCATCCTTTATGATTGTCTTTGTTGTCCACTGTTGTCATCACTCTTTGTTAAAATCAGATCTCTCTTGTAAATGAGTCCACGTGGCTCAATGGGATTAACCTGTATGAATTGAATTGGGTTGAATGAATTCATACTCAACTACTCACTACAGGCTCATGTTCGGTCTGCCGTTTAGTATTATTTTACATTATTAGTGTTAAGCATATATCTTAGATCTTTAAGCATATCATTTAGCGCTCGTTTAGCATATATCTTAGTGTATATCTTAGATCCTTATATACTGTTTCTTTTGATGCTTTTTATTTTTGCTATTTTGGGGTGTAACTGGGACCTTGAGTACACAATTTTGTTTCACCTCATGTACCACATGTGATGCGAATGACAATGAAGAAACTTGAACTTACAGAAGAGGATTAAAGCCATAGATTTTTTTCCCCCAGACTTCAAAATTGTGTCTTTTTTCACAAATTTTGGAAATTAAAGTCAAAATTATGAGAAGAAAAGTCATAATTCTGGAAAAAGTAAAAATAAAATACCCACCCTAGTCTAAAACCTCTTTCATATTCAGTTTATGAAATATTCCCTCACTGTGCACTCAAATTTGTGCTTGCAAATTTACTAACAGACATCATTACGTTCAACAAGCTCATATTTCCATGAACATCAACTTCATAATAAGCATCTGTTAGCCACTGCTAAACCTCACCTCCAATAAAGTGTACAAAAGTATACAATACACTACAAACCAATCAAAACAAGTCAGGCTCCAAACTGGACAAGCGAACTGTTGAACTGTTGCATTAATAATAAAGGGAAATGTGATTTGTGATGAAAACTCAGACTGTTCTATTGATGATATTGAATATCACAGATCGATTTTGGAATTTGTAGATGATGCTTAAATCCTTGTCTCAGAGCACAGATGCCAGATCTAGACATGGAAGGAAATGTTTAGCCAAATGTAGACATTAGTAAAATGCCTGCATTTCATTAAACTAAAGGAACAGAGTGCAACCCAGTGTGCACAAATTGACCAAACACTTGGCATGGGTTGTACAAAGTGTGGGCTGTTTTTATTGAGCTAAGAGAACAAATTACAAATCTGTTGACTCGATTTTCTAAACTGAGGGGAAATATTCTTATGAGTGCAATCTGTCCTCTTTAAGTCGTTTTTGCATTTTGTTTTTAAGTTAAATGAAAGTGTGTGGTTCACTAAATGATAAAGATAAGTATGTACTTTATTTATGTATTTGTTTACTTAGTAATGTTCTTTTTGTTGTATAAAAAGTAGTTTAATACATTTTTTGTAATGTTAGCATGGCCTAAATTGCCTAGGTTAATTTGACTGTAATTGTTTTCTGACAGTAATGTAAAATGGTGAAGTAATGACATATATACTAATAAAGAAATAAAAAAACACTCCCCAGTATCTCATGTTTTACTCTATTTTTGGTCAGATTTCTTTGTAAAATTTTACTGATATATGAATTAAAAACACTATAACATATCCATTGACAGAATATTCTTTGACATAAGATTTTTCATATGAAAGCTCAAACAAAGTTTATAGTTTATGACTATTTTCCCCTTTGAAGAAAATAGAGTACACTTTAGTGACAAAAAGTTTAGAAACGATAGATACTCACAGCTTGCATTTACAAAGGTCTGACACTAGAGGGCAGGCTTTACCTTTTCCAAATCATCCATACCAGCCACGGAACTTGATTTCCAACAGAGTGGACCTACTAGTTTTTTGTTGTTGTTGTTGTTTGCATATTACTGTCAGTGAGTCAAAGCAAATAAATAAATAAATAAATAAACAAAAAATAAATCGCTCACCTGTTGAGGAGCTTTTTTGGGAAGTTGTTTTTTCTTCATTTGCTTGTTTGTTTTTACACAAACTTTCCGGAGTAACTGAACAGATATTTCTACACGATTCTATAAGTTCTTGAACGCATCATTTCTTCTTCGTCATTTTTATTTTTATTTTTATTTTACACGTTGAAGCTAGCAGCTAAAGCTTCGGAATCAGGTAAGTAAACAGTTTTAATAAAACACATAACGCTTGCTGCTTTATGATGTATGTGCTTTAGAGTTGTACTTTTTGGAAAAGTTAAAGTTTACTTGTATTAAACATGTTTTGATATTCCTAAAGTAGACGACAAGCCAGAAGTACGTAGCTCAAACAGGTGCGTAGATCGTCATATCCAAAGGGACAGAGCTTCACAGTTAAACTTGGAATTTACATGGGAAATATGTGTACAAATACTTGTGAAGTTAAACAATAATAAGTAACCCAGGGGTGTCAACTTATTTCCACCGAGGGCCACATCAGCATAATGGTTGCCCTCAAAGGGCCAGATTTAACTGTAAGACATTATAAATTTAGCTAAATTTAACTAAATGTAATGTAAAATAAGCAAAACTACCCCTTAATGTTAAATAACTGTTTTTTTAAGAGTCAGAGTCAGAGTCAGAGTTTCTTTATTGTCATTCACACCTCATGTGGTACATGTGGTGGAGCGAAATTATGTACACAGGGTCCCAGTTACATCCAACAATAAAATGTATAAGAAAAACTTATCTAATTTACAAATTATATATATATATATATATATATATATATATATATATATATATATATGCATAGATGTAGAAACATGTCTGCTGTCATGAAACCCACATTACTCCATAAATCAATGATCAAACTTTCCAAGTGAATAAGGAAAAACAAGTTATGACACTAACTTTGTTCAAAACTTTTGTGTTAAGAGGGACAGAACGGTCCAACCAGCAGCTGTGAGCTGCTAAGATGTGAGGGTGTAGCATTTTACAGAAAATAAATGACTGCACACAGACTTGCAAGGGTCATACATCCAACTTATTAGAGTTGGTATTATCATAGAAAACATTTACATGCATAAACACATAAACCTGCAATCCCAAATACATTGCTGCAAATTCAACATGTATAATGAAATACATTTAATAAGTATAATAAACTCAAAAATAACAACATTAGGGTTGAAGGCTCACTTTGTCATACTTAGCTCTGTGTTTGGTGTCAAAATGCCGGTGTAGATCGTACTCTCACGTCCGCCACTGCCTCATAAGACAAAAGACATAGCGGTTTCTCTCCTTGAAGCACAAACATATACTGTATTCACTTTTCCGTCTTTCTTGAAAGAGCCTTCATCCGCATCATTTTTTTCTCCTCCTGGACATTTTGGGATCATTGTTTGTATTTCTCAATTCCACTTGTTCGGAAAATGATATTGATGTGTAAAAGCTGCAGTCCAGTAGTGGGGTGCTGTTACTACACAGCTAACATAATTGGCATGCATTATGGAACATGTCGTCTGTGCACCGTTTTGACTTATTTATCATACGACAATTGGGCCACATCTGGCCCGCGGGCCTTGTGTTGACACGTGTGCTTTAAGTAATTATTGTTTCAAGACTGAAACTTGACGTCACTTGACAAATACTCCACAAACAGTAGCTTGATGGATCTACCTCCTCAAACGATTTGTACATGATTTAGCAGGGTTTGTCTTGAAATATAAATTCTTGTTATTTATATTAATTTATACAAAGGTCATTTTCAGTCTGCTGAAAGGGACATTTATTTGTAAGTTTCAGGCTTGAGTTTGTGCACTATTTGTGCATGTAGTAGTGCAAAATCTGTATGTAAGGAGGCGTTAAGTTGCTCTTTTTACCTTCCATGGTACACTTATCATGCTTTGGTCACATGCATTAAGGTGTGAATTAGGCCCAGTTTACATGGGAGTAATCTCTTGAAAACGTAAATTTTCCACTGTAGCTTGTTAAGAAGTTACATGTTCACACGGTAATGATTGCAATTTCAGTTTAGACAGACCTCAGAAGACAATGACCTGTTGCAGCCAAAACGGTATTCTGGTATCAGCTATTGTTACTGTTGTTGATGTATTCGTGCATGTGCAGAATGACTATTGACTAACCATGCATAAACACTTCCACTTTTGTTTTTATAATTGTGTTTTCCTGTGAAGGGATGCCAGGCATTAGAACTAAAACCTTCCACTTTGAGACCTGAGTTTCTAAGATTTAGGTGTCGGTGAATCTGATAGCTCTTGTTTTGTACACAAACAACCGAATTGCAGCAGAGTTCTGATTTCATCTACAAACAGTGTAGTGTAAACTGGGCCTTAGAGTGAAACAGACAGGTCTAATGCTCCGTTGTAGGTTTTAGAAAGCTACATTCTGAGACCTGCTCTATTTGAAGTTGGTATTTCTTGCACGACTTGAATGGCTTCCTTCACCCCCTCTCAAACCAATCGTCTGTCCAAAATATGAACATTCGGGTCTTCTAAAGAATCTTCCTTATCCTTGAGGTGCAGCTGCGCATCCGAGTCGTCCTTAAGAGCTGGCAGTCCTGCGTTGTGCCATGCATCTGTCGAGAGGTTGTTTAGTTTCTCCAGAATAGAGGTCTGAACATTCCTTACTGCTCTGAACTGCAGACGCCACACTGCTTAGTTGTGTTTGTTTTGTTGTTTTGTCCTTAGGATGGACCAGCCTCTGTCTGAGTGCTGTTCTGTTTGAAATGCACCAGAATGTTGTCTTTGGAACAAAAAAATCCTTCAGAGTTCCTCAGATACTCCATCTACAAGAGTAGGCAAGAAGCCAAGTCAGACATCTTGAACTACAGAAACATGTTTTCAGTTTTAGGGGCTATTTTGCTCTAATTTGCAGCACATAAACACTGGTCTACTTTAAAGTTTGACCCTCAGCTGTTTGGGATCTTTACAAGCATCCTTCTTAATTTTTTTTTTTTTTTTTTTTAAGATTAGGGGAAACAGTGAACACCTTGTGATGCAACACATTCTCTTCCTCCTTTCTAATGGTACTTACAGCTGCGGGAGTTGTGCACAATGCACCATGAAAACTAAATGTTTCCCATCCTCACGCAGTTTAAACATTTTGCCATAAATACCATTGTTTCTTGTGATTGTTTTGTGTGGTTTTAAACTTATTACCACCTAAAGGTTGTGACCTTGATAGACTGCTGAAACATCATAACTTACTTATTGTAATTATAGTCTGCAGATTTTATTAGCTTCAGCAAGACAGGATTATGAATTATCCGTAAATGTTTGGTTTTTCTCCTTTTGATGCTTCTCTTTTGTTGTTGCTTAAATGGTTTTGAGAGTTTTGTGAATATTGTGAGTAATATGCTGCAAATATTACTTTTGGATATAATTGATCAGATACTTGGATATTTTTTTTTTAATTGCTTGCCTGTGTGAAGGTGTAATATTATTAAAATGTTATTTTCACAGTCTTAATTTTAATTCATAAAAGCATCGTTTGTTCTTATTTCTCTGTACTAAAATTTTACAATAATTAAAATAAAAAAATCAGTGGAATCGCTTTAGACCTTGCATACCAAAATAACTGTAGAGTAAATAATGTCTAGAATTGGACTTATCTTGTTTCTAGCCTAAAGGAAAAACTGTTAAAATATGTATCACCATACATTTACTAAAAATGGAGAATATAGTTTTTTTATAGAAATGTAAAAAAAAAAGAAATAAAAATCAGATTAATTCAATTTAATTCAGGTTTGTTTGAATGGATGTCACACTGTTGAACTGTACACAAGTATTTTCACAAACTTTGAAAAACAAAAATGAACACAAGGTGACTGCAACAGCGCTGCAATTTAAAACGAGCTATTACGCAAAGGTGTTAAGTAAAGGTGAGTAAATCAGTAACGGTAGATCAAACTTCTGGCGTTTCAAACAAAACTTACATGGGAATCATATTTAATTCAAATAAGTAAAACAAATTGACACTGAAGAGTCTTTTTGGGGTGTAAATGAACACACGGCTGAACTTCAAGGTAACTGAGCCGCTCTCATTATCGACACCAGGAAAAATCAAACGGTGTGTCCCCGTGTGAGCGCGGTGCAGACACTAACACACTGTTATCTCTCGCAGCTATCGCAGCAAGTCCAAGCCAGACGAACATCACCTCTTTCTCAAACTGTACTTCACAGTATCTAGTTTGTGAAAACACGACGACTGCAGATTTAACCAACTTTTCCTCTTCTTGAAGTGCAGAGCGCGTCTGGCTCTGCAACTTTACAGCACGGTCGAGCCGTGACTATATTTGTCCTCTCTTCCTCCTCGCGCTGGTGCGGGGACAAGAGAGTCGAGAGTTGGAGCCCTGCCAAAAGAGGCTGTCCGGCTATGCAGCTGAAACTTTTACAAGCCAAGCAGGAAGAGACAACGCCGAACACTCGAAGAAGAAGCTGAAGGAGACGAAGAAGAAAACAGTGAGACATCTGAATTCTTTCCTTTGATTGTTCTCGTCTCTCTCTGTGTTTCGCCTCTTCCTCTTCTTTCTTTTCTCACTCCTTGTGAAAATCACACTGTATTTGCCCGCCTTCGTTGGCAGGGGGTAAATGTAGGACTCGAGGACAGGGTGGGAGGGGAGCAGATATGTGAGGGAGGGAGGGAGGGAGGGAGGGGTGAGGGGGCAGGGTGGGACTTCGGGTTCAGAGAGTTCAGCTGAGGAGAGAAATAAATTCATACACAACAAAAGGAGATGTGACGTCAGGTTCAGAGGCCATCCAACCTGCTGACTGAATCTGAGCTTCAGTGGACGAGCCGGACTGTTCGCACCACATGTGTTTGCGTGTGTATACAGTATGAGTGTGTGCGTCCATTGTCCTATATTTGATTAGACTCTTACAAACTTTGTGAAGAGAAGCTGGACTATTGCAGTTTGAGGAAAGGCAGAGCCGTTTAGATCCGTGTGCTGGTGTCCGCTTGACGACTTAACAATTTATTGCACACTTGCAGAATGAACCAGTGAACATCTCAAATGCTTTAAAGGTTTGAACTTTATCCTAGCCAACTTTTTCTAAACGACATAAGTTAAGAAACAAGCTCTGATTGGTTGGCGGATGCAAGCGATCGGCTGCGCACGCATGCTGGAGATGAAGTCGGCCATCATGGAGCAAACAGATTTATTTTTTCTCTCCTGATGACTGAGGTCGCGTACAGGCAGCAACTTGCTGATTTAGGAATGACACTGGTGTTGAGTTTTTATTCTGGTGCCAGAAAGCCAAAGAAAATCTGAGGGTGACAAATTTAAAACAAACAAAAAAAAAAAAAAAACGTTTCTTTCCATGAATTTTCCACCCTGCCTGCATATTTATTCATTTAGATGAACTCGCCAAACTCCTCCCACTCAGTAGGGCTGATATTATTCCCTGATGAAGGGAGACGCGGAGAAAATCGGGCAGAAAAGAGATGTCAAAAAAGACAGCGACTGTTGTTGGGCTCCACTTTCTGGTAAGACAACTTGACAAAAAGCACGCAGCAGCTTCAAGTTTTAGTTCAACGCCACTTTGGGCGTTTTGGTTCCGCCGACTGTACGAACAACACGTGGTAAGATGAAACAACATGGCAGAAGTGTCAGGATCTGCTTGTCTCTCTCACCGTCTGTGTTGCTGCAGTACAGTATAAGTGATGAGGAGTGCGTGCGTGTGTTTTATGCTGGATGATTAGCGTGCAAATGTTAGCAGTGCTCCTGGCTACTGCTGGCTCGCTGCTTTGTGTCACCGTGTCTGCTCATGACAGTTTACGCTTCCCCTCTCTCTTTTTCTTCTCTTTTTGTGGCACACTGTCTTTCTTAACTCCACCTCTTTCTGTTCTTTCTCTCACTACAGCACGTCCCTCCCTTCCTTCTTCTATGTTTCTGCTGCCCCCCTGCTATCCTCCCTTTTCTCTCCTTCCCTCTTGGCAGTAGTGCCAAAGAGGGCAGGCAGAGCGAGGCGAACGCATCACAGGGCAGAGCAGAGGGCAATCCAAAGGCTGGCGAGTTCATCACGTGCATGTTTGTGTTTTGGACCATCTTTGTGTGGGAGAGCTAGTCTGGGCTTTGGCCATACGTAGGTGCAAGTGTGGTGGGTCTGCTGGGGGTCTGATTTGGAGGGCTTCTTGTTTTGCTGTGCACTCTGCTTGATATTCTGGTTAGTGTGTGTTGTAGGGCTGTGTGAGTGTGTGTGCAGACGTCTCTCTGTCACTGTGTACGGACAGACGCACTCACGCCAGTAGGAGGGGATTGTGGGAAAGGGGTGTAGCTCTGAGAGGGTGTGCTCTACTCCTCTCGTTTCCCTTCTTCCCGCCATCACGGCCCTCTTCTCCGCCAGTCCTCCAAGCCCAGCCCGCTGCACACTCGCAGGCTTCAGGTATTGTACTCTTTTATCGTGCGACACCTTTTCCTGTCTTATTTACTGCCCCTTATCATCTTTTTTTTCTTCTTTTCTGCAGTTCCCCTCGCTTTTTCCTCTGTCCTTCATTGCGGTCTTCTTCCCGTAAACGTGTGCGTCGTCGCTGGATGCCACGCCACACCGAACCCGCCGCCATTTTGGCTCAGTGGACATAACTAGAGAAACTTTTTTCTAGAACTGAGAGGGACCCTGCTAACCATCCTCTTTCTTCTGCTCACTTCTCCTCCTCCTCTCCTCTCTCTGCTCCAGGACAGTACACAGTCCGTTGGGGCTTTCTGTCCTGAACAGGTGTCGATTTTGATACTGGCCAGAGAAAAACGGGCCTTCTTGGCTACTTTCTGACCCCACATCAACTGAGCGAGAGATCTGTCGTTGTGCTCAGGTCAGTAGAAGAGTTAAAGGTCTGCTCTAGTTGGACGAGTGATATGTCTCTTTTGCCTGTGCTGCTGTGAAAGGTAATATTTACTCAGTTTTTGGTAATCTTTGCACACAGTTTGCACTTTCTGTCACTCTCTGGTGAGTGGCCGTTGTCTCCCAGAGACATGCGTGTTTGTGCAAACGTGCCTAAGTTTTATCTCTACAGTCTAGGGGTGTGGCAGTTTCTTACAACATGGTAATGTTTGGCCTTGAGCACGGAGTCACATGCAGCGGTGGATCTGTATGCATGTGGCACTTGAGAGGAAACACAAACAGAAACGAAACCCAGTTCAGGTTTACAGCCGACTGTGTCAAGAACAAGACAGCCTGATATAGATATGGTTTTAATTGTTTTATTTCAGTGATCCTCTGTTTTAGATGTAAACATTGAAGTGGTACTTTGACTTGCTGTTGAAGATTACAGAAGTAGTAATCAGTATTTATATCATCATCTCCAGGAAAAAGCACAAGACGTGTCTAAATATAAGATTACCGCAGCATGTCGGAAACCAGAGTACCCTAAAACCAAAGCAGAAATTATTGCAGCTGTTGACTCAGATTCAGCTGAAAATGCAAATTAACCACCAGTTGATTCTTCTCTTCAGCCTGCTTTTAGTAGTGCTGCTTGTATTTGCATGCACAGTTACAGTAGGAGCTTAAGTGGACTGCTTTCTGCCTTACTGTACCTTGATCTAAATACAGGTTGGTGTTAAAATGGCGCCTTCATGCCACGTGTAAACACGAGCAGACCCTTTCAACATACCCCTCACAATTTGTGGATATGCCAGTTTTTTCCTTCATCCCCTTATGCCGATTACCTTTGCTCTGCTTTAAACTAGGTAGCAAATTAATGCATGAAATCAACAAACACTCAGTCAAAAAACTTTTTGTTTTGTTTGAAACGTGACAGCAGAGCAGAAAATCTGAAGAAAGAAGCTTGAGAAAAATAGAGAACAAGAGTTACAGTAGAGAGACCGGCCTAGAGGTAGGAGGAGAGCTCTTTGGCCCTGCCCCTCTCTTATCCTCAGATGAACTTATCGTGTTGCCTCATAATGTTTCTGAGTTTTTCTCCTAGAGGCAGTCAGGCTAACTTCCTGCATTTAGCCTCAGCTTGGTTGATTGGCTGATAGCTTAGCTGACCGGCCTCAGTTTGCAGCGAGGCAACAGGAAGTTTGTCTTCTCATGCAGGAAGCTGCAGCTGTTCCATCCTGAAATACACCACTTTGCACTTTTGCATGCATACTTTCTGTAAACGTGCACACACAGCTCTCTGATATAAAAGAAATACTTGCATCCATGTGCTGTACATGCATGTTTATGCTGCATGTGCATGCATGTTTGTAGAATTGGTAACGTTATAACATGTGGGCGTGTAATAACACATCAGAAATGTAAGCTATCAGAAGCGTTTGAAACCATGGTGACCGCACATCTCAGTAGAAAAATAAAGAGAAGAGAGGGAGAGAAGATTATAGATGCCTATAGTTCTTCATTCGGATGTTTCAGAAAATTGATTATATTTTTAGGGAATTGCATGCTTTTCAGAGATTGTTTGAGTTTTCTGTTGGCTTATACTTTTTACTTTCATGAGAACAACTTGCATGCATGTTTAGAAAATGCTTTGCACGTGTCATAAAAGTAGACTGTAGCATCACACTGTTGATAATTTACACATTTTTCTTTTGCATAAAAAAAGCTCAGCTTCTACCTAAAAAAAAAAAAGCCAACAAAAAACATTATTTGACTATGCCAATTATTAAGAGCAACTTTTAATTCAAAATGACTACGTAGTAAAAGGCAAAATCTCCATATCAAAACACGTGATATATTTAAATATCACTTATTGAATGCATTTGTATTCAGCACTTTTCTGTGAGAGCTAATGTTGCAGATATACAACAAGGTTAAGTAGAAAAAGGTGAATGTGCATCAAATAGTCTTATTTTTAAGCTTGTTGATTTTTTCTATTTTATTGTGATGGAGCTTTAGGGCCACTCAGGGGAAAAAAATTAAACGCCATAAAATTACGAGAATAAAGTCGTTCAAGACTTCTTCTTTTTTTTTTTTTTTTACAGCTGTCATTAATTTAATTTTGTTTTTTTCCACAAGTCGTATCCACGACGCGACCTGTCAGTCAGTCCAGTAGGCGTGTCAGCAAGTGGCCAATCCAAAGCTAAATCCTCCTTACCTGCAGAGAGCTGCACTGCAGATTAACTATCTCATTATTTGTATTTATTCATTTTACCACAGTTAAAATGCGGTAAACGCTGCTCTATCGCGTCGGAGTTTGGATAATATTAAGACTCATTTAGCTTTGGATTGGTCATTTGCTGACACGCCTACTGGATTGATTGGCAGGTCTTGTTGTGGATCCAGTTCGTGGAAAAAAAAACCCACAAGACCTGCAAAAAGACTCGTACGACTTTATTATTCTCGTAATATTAAAACTTTTTAATTTTTTAATTTTTAACTTTATTCTCATAATTTTATGCCTTTTTAATTTTTTTTTCTTAGCGTGGCCCTAAAGCTCTGTCGTATTTTTATACCTGCAAGCTAGAAAAAGCTGTGTAAGAGAATACACAGTGTCCTTAATGCAAATGTGAATAAATCTGTTCACTTCCTTTTTTCAGACTTTATAAGACTTCTCTAAATTCAACATTTTTCAGTCAGGTCTCTAAATTAAAATGTCAAGTGAATAGTTATTTATTTAAAGGACCTACATGATTTTTTAATAGTTAAAAATTAAGTAGAACAGTAAACGCAGTAGCTCATGTTGAACTAGCTTGTTTACACATTCAAAAGTTTTTTTAATTTTTTTTTATTAGCACAGTTAGTTGTAGTCAAATGCAAAGATTTCAATGTTTTCTAATTAAATGATCAGTCAGTAAATCGGTGTCTCCTTTAATGAACGCAGGTGAAGCAACGGTGTTGAATGTTTACATGGACGCAAACGCATATGGCAGTGAATCTGTATACATGTACACATATGAGCGTGAGCCGCGTGAGTGTTTTTCCCGGTTAATGAGGATATACAGAACATCCGAGCGGGCAACGTGCCAAGTGGGATGTAGGAGGCTCAAAGCTCGTGTCCTTCTTTTTCTAAATGGAGGAGTAAAGCATTTTTCTGGTGGTGGGAGGATAAAGAAAGCTGCTTTAGTAAAATCACCGTAGCATTTATTTTTTATTTTTTTTAGGGGACCTGAAAATCAGGCCTGAGTAAGACAAGAAATTTGTTTGCGTCTTTGAAAGGATTGGATTTCTTCATCCTGCCATCTATTGTGTGGCATACTTCCTCTGCCAACGCCAGCTCCCCCGTCGAGCCTCCACCTCCTCCTCCTTTTTTTTTTCTTTCTCCCCACCACCTCCTTACTCCCTTATTGAAATTCTGCCTGGCACAGAGACACTGCCCATTCTTGGCACAAAGCTCAGGGACAGGGAGCGAGTGGGAACAGGAGAAAACACACAAGAACCTGTACCGGTCGTCTGATGCCCCTCCTTCCTTCATGGCGTCTGCGCCAAGCATTCATCCCGCCTCGCGGACGAAGAGACCAGGCAAGCCGATAGGTATTTCCCTGACTCCGCTTCCTGTAAAAATGTGCTCCGAATTCGAGGAGTTGTTTTGGCAAGTGAACGTTCCGCGTGCGCATTTTTGGGTTTGCTAATGAATTTGTGTATACAGATGAATAACGAATTATTGCATCCGGTGGCACGAGGAAGATGAGGCCTTTTGTTTCCGTGTTGTTCCTCTTGATTTTTGCACTTGTTTCAACTCGTTTGACTACACAGAGGTGACTTTTTATGTATTTGCACAGGACAGGAAGTTTTGGCTGGTGCCTAGCGTTTGTACTACGTTTTAAAAAAAGCAGTGGTGATTTTTTTTATCAGCCATTTTGATGGTATTTTGTCATCCTACGAGCGGACCATTTAAAGGAAAAGTTAGTAAGATTGACATACATGAGTCTATCTGATCAATGTTTTCTAAGACTTTCAACTTTTGTCCCCCCACAAAGCCAAATAAACAGTTTTATCGTCACAACATGCTCTCGTTGGTTTTGTACATTTTTCTCTTAAAACAATCACCTGTTGGGTCTGCAGCAAGCAAAGTGTATAACATCTGCTAGCCTCAGATAAAAAAAACATGGGAATGTCACCCAAACATGTAACTGATTGAAGCAGGAAATTGTCTCCAGAAAAACATATCCTGCTGTTATCAGAGAGGTGTTATCAGGGAGCCAAGGGGGACAAGGTTCATGTTTCTGGGCTTACTGCTGATGCAAATGTTCCGATATTTAGTCATAATTCTGCAGTGACAGATGCACAGACGGTCACAGCAAGTTATTTACTCAGCGGGGTGCATTTCTTCCTTTTCTTGTCCAAGATCCTCCCAGCTGCCCCTCGGGCTTCAAGAGCATTTACTCTAGCTGCTGACAGATAAAAATGATTTGCCCCAGCTGAGCCATGTGTGCCCCTTTCATGTGGCGTTGAAAATGTTCACAGTCTCAGACAACCAGCAGAACTCACACGACCGACCAACGTTTGCCTCTGCGTTTCCTAAACAGTCGAGAGAATGGGTTGCCAGTGCTTTACGTTTAACCGCCAAGACTGCTAATGCTTTAAATCCATATTTTAGAACGTTCGTGGTGCCGCTGAATCATCATTAAATTGAAATGTTTTCCTAAATGCACTCTGTCATATCACAATTAGGCTGTTTGTGTCGTCCTTCAAACACAAGTTGGAGTCAGGGGATGTTTCTTGGCGACCAGAGCTCATAGATCTGTCACTAGCTTGGTGGCAGAGGTGGGCATCATGCCAGCACCCCCCCACCCTGTTCTCTGTCTGGTCTGTAATCAGGCTAGTGGGGTCGACTGCATACTAACTACAAGCTAGTCTGGACCAACTCTCAGGGGTTGTGGCTGTATGCTAATTTATGCAAGCAGTGTACCCTCTAACCCATTCTCTGTGCCTTCTGAGGCCCAGACCTGGCATTTAAGTCTGGCACTCATTAACCCTTCATTTGCTGCTATGTTAACCTACTGGCACACTAACCCCCCCATCCTCTGTCTAGCAATACTTACACAAGCTGCATGTGATCACGTTTTTGTCTGTCAGCTGTCCAGTTGTTTGATAAGAGATAGCTTTCTCTCTGCTCCGGCACACGAGTCTGTGTCGACTGGGTCTGTTGGCTTCGTTTCAATACTTGGCATGAAATGGCTGCTACATAACTTGTGATATAACAGCTGTTCTGTCTTCATTATGACGCAGCAGGTTCATAAATAAATCAATAAAAAAACGTAAGGTGGACTTAACAATGTTTTAAGTCGGACCTAAAATGGCCGATGTTCAGGACGCCATTTTGTGTTTCCTTGTTTTGTTTTGGGGGCAGAATCCCAGCTTTGTATTCAATCAGAGGCAGCTGTTAGAGGCTGTATTTGTAGGCATCTGTGTGTGGATCTCCGCCTGAGAAGCAGCAGCCAGCCTACACAGGGATAGCCTGCTGCAGTAAGAGCCGACTTTTTTTTTTTTTTTTTGCTTTTTGGCAAAAACGAATAAGGATTTCTGGCACAGAGTCGATCGGCTCTTTTTCTTTTTCCTCTTTCGATCACATGCCGTAGTCTCAGGAAGCCAGTGAGTTGTTTGTTGGGCTTTCACACATTTATGCACCCACTTCCAAATGTCCGCTTACTGGTAGTTTATTTGCTGAAGATTTATTGTCATTATTATTATTATTTGTAATAAGTTCTAAATGTACCTTTACATGATTTACAATATTACTCTGGTTTTCTTTAGTTTTGAACAGATAGATGTTTGTCCAGATTGCGGCACTTAGAGACCTGTTGTCATACTCGAGCAGAAGTTAAACGAGAAACAAAGAAACAGGGACTGAATTAAAACAAATCAATCAACAATACGAGCAATCGACATTTATGAAGCATCAACTCCACTCGGTTTATCCAAATCACATGTTTAAATTAAATATGATTTAATTAAGACAATCTTCTCTGTCTCTTTTTTTTTTCTGCAGAAAGTTATCTTTGTGACCCTGTGCTGCTGGAGCAAGATGAATGCTGTCCTTGGGGCTGAGGTAGTAGATTGAATAGTTGTGGGGGGGTTAACCTCTTTGTTAGATAACTATACAATCTACTGTCTTTCCCAAGGAGGCAGCTGAATCAACCAATCTACTGTCATCTCCTGATGGATAACCATGCTGCTCATTTAAAAGAAAAATATCATGTTATAATGCATTCTGACAGATGCTTTATGAAAATGTATCTTATCTCTAACAATTGACTTTGCTTTCATGTTCTGATATATAAAAATCTGATGTTTGACTCAGGTTCTGTCGGGGTGAGGTAGTAGGTTGTATAGTTTGGTGGGTGGGACTGCACCCTGCTCAGGTGATAACTATACAGTCTATTGCCTTCCCTGAGGAGCTCACTGGACATCAGTGGATATTTAACTCAAAGTTTGCTTTTTTGTCATAATAAGAAGCAGGAAGTTCCACGTTGTCTTTGAAGGATCTGTGCTTACTTGAATGAAAATTGATTTGTGTTATTGTGTTTTAAAATCTGTGCATCTCAATAAAATGACACTCTCTGGTCCAAAACATCACTAAAACCATCTTGCCATGTATGTAGTTTAGTTCTGCTTGGACAGCAACCATTGTGTTTGTTATTGCATGGCCCCATCTAGTGGAACCTTAAGAAAACTGTCAAAAAAAAAAAAAAAAAATGAGTTGGAAACTTTTTATGCCTGGCTTATTTGAATCAAGTTCCAATTTCTTTATGTAGTCAAACTCAAACCTGGTGCCAGAAATGTTTGATGGTCACAGTGGTGCGCTTTGTTCTAGCTAATTGTCAAACTGTATGAAAAAACACAAACCTCACTCGCTTTTTGTCTCCCCCACCCCATCCATACATCTGTATGATTGGTCTATTTGCCTGTTTTTGTTTGATGAACTTGCTTGTTCCAGTGACCTTGAAAGAAGACACCTCCATATTTGACTGAAGGCCAGCTCGATCTTTGGGCGATAATGGAGTACCTGGAAAATAATAATGCTGTTACTGTAATATGCCACTCTAATGCTATTATCTTGCTATCTGCAAGTGCATGAGACATAACAAAACATGTTTTGCAGTTCTAGTAGAAGTCTTTGAATAAAAAAACAACAATAGTAAAAGCACCAGGACCTGCGTGTATGACGTGTTCCCTGCATCTGTTCTTGAGGACCCTGCAACAACAGAAGACAGTTCGTCATTGAAAGTTGAAGTGGACCATAAAAAGGAGGGAGATAATGGAGAGGAAGGTGCACAGAGAGATGAACCAAGTGGAAGATGATTTGGAGAGAAACGGGCATACAAAGGAATCAGGAAATCATCCAGCACATGGACACAACCAACTGTTTGCATCTGTGTTGCACTGGTTCTGTATCCGTTCAGTTCAGTTCAGTTTATATAGCGCCAAGTCACAACAGAAGTCTCAGGGCACAGAACAGAAACATTCATATATAATAATAACATTATCTAACACCTATCTACAAAAAGAAAGATAAAACAGAAATGGGATGAATGCTCCCCTTGAGATAGAAACCTTTAGCAGAACCAGGCTCGGACAAGCAGCCATCTGCTTCAACCAGCTGGGTTTGAGAGGAACAGGAAGGAGGAACAGATGCACAATGGCACGTCAAGAATCACATTAAGATAGAAATAGTATCAATTAAAACTACTCAATTTTAGCAATTCATTTAAAGAAATTAGATAAATTTGTCCTCCTGGAGTCTAAGCCTATGGCAGCGTAACAAGCCAACCCTAACGAGCATTAATCAAAAAGGAAAGTCTTGCGTGTCTTAAAACTGGACAATGTGTCAGTCTCACAGAGAAACTGGAAGTTGGTTCCACAAGAGATGAACCTGATAACTGAAAGGTCTTCCTCCCATTCTGCTTTTGGGAATTAGGAACCACAAGTACGGTAAGCCTGCAGTCTGAGAGCACAGTGCTCTGTTAGGAAAATATGGAACAATAAGATCTTGAATATAAGATGGAGCTAAGTCATATGTGTCAAACTTAAGGCCCAGGGGCCAAATGTGGTCCTCAATTACATCTGCCCCCAAAATGTTGTTTTAAATGTAAAATACATTTATCCCTTATTATTTTTCAGTAATCTTTGATTATGATGTCAAAAGTGCAACAGAGAACGTCAAATGAGACCAATCGAACTCTTGCTGAGGAATCTGTGACCAAGAAAAGATGTTGGGTATCTAACTTGGGTTAATGTCGATTCTGAAACTGGCCCTTAGTTTGAAAAAGGTTGTAATTTTGTCCCCATTTTGTTTGACACCGCAGAGCTAGGGTGTTGAGGGCTTTGTAGGTTAGAAGTAAGATTTTGAATTAAATTCTGAATTTGACGGAGCCAGTGGAGAGAAGCTAAAACAGGAGACATCTAAAAAACAGGTATCTAAAAAAAATGAAAGATGAAATGGGATGAAAAGATTATTTCTAGAGATCATGACATGTTGGTTAAGATATCTCAAAGGTGTAACCTCAAAGGTTTGTGTACAGGTATCAGTCCACGACAGTAGTGAGCACAGAGGCCTGTGTCAGCACAAGCATAACGTAGCTGAGAAACAAGCACAGGTCAAGGGTCAGGCTCAGCCACATGTCCCAACAGCACAGCAAGGGGCATCACTGCCACACCCACTAAAAAATAATCTGCAGCCAAGGAAACCGAGAAGCAGAAAATAGGTTCTCCAAGGGAATTCCAGATACAGACATGCACCAACAACAAGCAGCATCATTTAGCAACTCCAACACTAGATCGCACAACGATTCAGTCATTATTGCAGAGTTACAGCAAACGTGATAATTAACAGCAAATTTCCTTGAAGGCATGAGGGCTGTAATGAATACTCGTGGCAAAATAATAGTATAATCCTTACTTCAGTCAAATTTTTACCACAGTGGTTTCAGTTGACTTGAAACTGGGGGGGGGGGGGGGGGGGGGAGAGAGAAATAAGCAGATGCTTTTATATAAAAACATGCATCTATGTGCACAAAGAGGCTGACACTCCAGCCTTTAGCAACTTTAAATACTGCTGGTATGTTTTGGAAGAACAAGCCACAATTTAAATGTGCTTACTGGTGAGTAACAACTGTATAGATGTGTATGTTCTGGAAAATACACTTTATTGAAAAATTACTGTACTTGTACAAAAGAGCAAAAAAAAAAAAAAATCAAGCTTGTTTGTCCATGGCAGCAATTTGACATGAATTAATCCTTGTCTGGATGAATATGATTATTATTTTCTACTATGATTCAATGGAATTTCATGTTTAGGCTATATTGAATACATTTATTTTAAAAATGTATACAAATATAACAATACACCAACAAAATGAAAGTTCTTGCATGTGGACTACTGTGGATCTGTGTTTGTAGTTTTCAGCAAGAACCCCTATATGAAAATGAAGTTACTGTTTGGCAACATGAGTAAAGTGAAACTCGGCATTTGAATTTAACGGTGTGCGTGCGTGCGTGTGTGTGTGTGTGGGGGGGGGGGGGGGGGGGGGGG
>NC_056508.1:29373413-29403071 GCF_014905685.2 Nematolebias whitei | reverse complement strand
GGGGGGGGGACTTTTTGGATGTTACTGATTAACAGGTCTGTTTGTGATGGTGGTTTTTCTAATGCACGCTTTGCATACAAGTTTGGCTTTCAGGTGTGTGTGTGTGTGTGTGTGCTTAGGCGTGCACATTTGTGTTTATATGTGTAATATGCAGTACATAATGCATCTTTGTTTATGTAAACAGACAAAACACACTGCATGTTTTTTTCAATGTTTATTTTATCTTTAACAAAAGATATATTGAAACAAACAGATCATGTTTGTGCAGACTAAATTAGTTTGAAACTTATTAAACTATAATAATTTTCACCTGCTGATCATCTGCTACACAGAATCACACACACACACACACACACAAAAACATTAACTTTGAGAAGGATTCAAGTTCTACTTATAAAGTAGATATTTTTATAATCTTTTAGATTTACGAGGTGAATGCCAGCTGATCTGACACGCAGATTGTTACAGAAATTTACATTTAGAAATTTCACAATTTCTTCTTGTTGTCCTGTGTCCCCTAACGTTCTACAGACAGCGCCAGCTTTTCAAATACTTAGTATTTATTTCACAGTGAAGGTGCCTTAGAGTTCGAATCGACAGAAAAGGCACCGAGCGATCGCTTTAATGCTGTCGGTGTTCATTCTGTTCTTTGCCGATGTCCTTCTTCACTCTACACAGAGTTGGGCTCTCCTTGTAGACCTCTCAGCGTCTTCTCGTCAAAGCGATAGGTGAGCTTCCTTTTCACTTTGTGGATCTCACCGGTGCGGGAGTAGTTCCTCAGTGCCCGGGCCATCTTCTGATAGGTCATGGTTTTGCGATTCCCCTTTCTTTGGCCCCACAACTGGGCCAGGCTCTCCTTGTTTTGAGAGGAGAACTGAAAAGTTCCAGAAGAGGACTGGACCCACCAGATGCAGCTCCGCATCGATGGCGTTTGAAGCATCTCAAACAGGAACTGGAACAGGCGCTCTTTCCTCTTTCCTGTTAAAGAGGAAGGGGATAAGATTAAAATAAATAAAATAATAAAACGGCTTGAGGTTGCAATGTCTTCTTTTTGCACAGGAACTAAAGAAAAGCTGGTTTTTTTTTTTGTTCGAGAGTTGTTTCCTGTGACGCGTGTTATCTGGTGATACCTGACAGTGGGGTGAGAGGCAAGTTTCTGTCCTTCCTGTCCTCTCTGTCAGAAGACGGTGAGGGTGAGTCTTGGTAATCCTGATACTGGGAGCTGCTAGACTGTGAATCTGAGTCAATATATAACGGAGCTTCACAGGAGTATAGAATGGGCTCCTGAAGGGAAAACATCCACATGACTCATTCGAAAGAACACAAGCAGTCATACGTAGATTTGTCTATGACAAAAATACATGAGCTTGAATTTGAAGCCTTATACTCACCCACTGGCTGTCATGAGGACTCTGCCAGGCCAGATGTGGCACCAGCTCTTTATATTCCTTGTTTGGAGTGTGAGAACCGTAGTTCCACTTATATGCATGCTGACCTGACCAGTTATTCTCTGTGGGAAAGCAGACACGTGATCCAGTCAGACTGAAGATATAAAAACTGATACTCCACATGTAGACCTCTTCCATCATCATCAGGCTAACCTATGATCCTGGTATCTCGGTGGGAGTGTGTGTGTGTTTGCTGGCCCATCGTGGTCATAGGTGAGTGAGCATGCTGGACCTCCAGCGAGTGCTCCTGCAGGTATTCCTCAATGACCTCCAGGTCCACCTCGGGGCAGGAGGAGGGAGCAGCTTCACTCCAGACTCCCCGACCTCCATTCAGCTTGATCTCAGCCACATAGGGCGTCTGATGGAGACAGAACAGCTTTCAGACATCATACACACTTTTCTAATCTTATTTTTCTTTTTTATGCACAAAGAGATGAACATTCTGCACGACATCAGTCATTTCAGGTTTAGCATCAGTTTATTATTTGTATAAAATCTATTGTCAGGGATTCATTAATTTTAAATGAGCCTAGAAATTAATGAAAAAATGATTCAAATGAAGTGCATCATAGAAGTAAATTCCTTTGTAATTAATTTAGACAGGACACAAATAAACAATAAAAAAAATAGAAGATCTGTGTGCAGCACAGTGCTGATTTTTTGAATATGCATGAAGCAAATTGAAATTAAATGCTCCAAACTGTAAGAACTCTGACCTGACGTATACTGTGTCCTGTAGGGTTTGTAGCTTGGAAAAGAGCCAGTTCACAACACTGAGATCATGTGTGTTTTAGTTTTGACTGGCAAATGTATGCAAGTATTTGTGTTTTTATTAGCATAGATAACATTCAGATATCACTGATGAGTGCCTCTGCTCCCACCATCAGCCTGTATACACTTCTATAGATAACTAGATGATGTTTTAGAGTTGAATCTGGCAAGCAATAAAACATTATTTAAAAAAAAAAAAAATGCTTCAAACTCACCGTCTCCATTTCTGTCAACATAACCCAGTCTAGAAAGAGAAAAGATTCTCATCACACACCACAAATAAAACTCGAACGGAGAAGTGAAAGACGCTGTCGCACAGCTTCTCAGAAATGATCACATTCGAGTAAAAAACAAGCAAAAACCTTTAGATGTCTGTACCTTTAGGTTAGTGGTATCCTCAGGCAGTAAAAGGGGATGACATGAGAATCTGGATGCTCACCTGTGTGATGCTTCATCCACCTGCACCTCACCGCTCTTATAGTATTCACACCCACCCGCCTTCCTCCTCTCATTGGCCAGAATGTGTTAAAGTGGGAGCGGTTTGCAAAATTCGAGGTAACTGGATATGTGCTGACCTAATGTAATCCGTGCTTGTTCTCATTAATTAAAAACGCTCTACTGTAAGTTTATTTTCTTACACAACCACACAGACTGTTCAGCTGCAGATTTTAGGCCAACTGGATCACATTTGTATTCTTTTATATAAAACAAGAACATTTGACTATTTGATATCAAAGCCTCAGTCAGAGGATTTCACTTGTGATGTTTTGTTTTCAGGAAATCAAAGTGTGCGGTGTATTTGTGGTTTGTTACCACAGAGGAGGCCCCACCGAGGCTAATGATGTGGCTTTGGAGTTCTTCTGGGATTTAAATTGTGACGGAATCAAACAGGACTCCCTCGTACAGCTAGATTTAAAAGAGCTGCAAGGGACTAAAGAAGTATCGGTAGCACTTTACAATAATCCAACAATTTTCAGTCAGGTCATCTGGACAGTTTCTTTTTTTTTTTTTTTGTGCTGAAACGTTTCACCTTCCATCCAGGAGGCTTCATCAGTCAAGGAAACACACAACACAAAACTGATTCTTCCCCCAACAGCTTACTCCAAAGTGGAAAAAAACAGTTATGTTGGTGCTAAGATGGTCTCTTTGGCAAGCTCACTCCTCTGGTGCTGGCCTTCTCCCTCATCGACAGTCATGTCAGACTGGTTCAAAACCAACAAAGTCCATGCTCAATAATCCAGGTATACAATCCAACTGATGAAGCCTTCTAGATGGAAGGTGAAACGTTTCAGCACAAGATTAACTACTAGGGAAGGCCTCAGGAACGAATCAGGAACAAATCAGGAGCTAATGAGTAGTTAACCAGTACTTACTGGGGAACACACAGCCAAGCCTTATTAGGGGACTACCGGTTAGTTACCTTGTAAAGAAAGAGGAACTAATCAAGAACTAATGGGTAGTTCTCAAACCCAGCCGGTCGATGGCCGCTTGTCCTGAGCCTGGTTCTGCTAAAGGTTTCTTCCTCATGAGGGAGTTTTTTCTTTTCCACTGTCGCCTTCATGCTCAAGATGAGAGTTCTGTGATGGAGTTAAACTCAAAGCAGTCTGAGCCTCAGATAATGTTAAGTTATTATTTTTAAATATGAAAATTTCTGTTAACTTATTTTATATATGAATGTTTCTGTTCAATGCCCTGAGATGACTTCTGCTATGACTTGGTGCTATATAAATAAATTCAAAAAGCGTTCAATACAAAAACAACTGGACTTTATTTGTAACAGAAGACGTTTCGCTCCTCATCCGAGGAGCTTTCTCAATTCAAAGAGCAGTGAGTGAGGGGTTCAGGTTATAAGGCTGAGTGAGATAAGTTACACACACACATGTAGATTGGCAGTTCACACCTAAACACCTTAACAGTAGGTGTTTGTTCATCTAATTCACAGACGAGGCCCCTCTGTTCCCATCAAGTGTGAAAACCGAATGGGAATCTGTTTTAAAGTTGCATTATATGTTTTTGAAAGTGGAAATCTGAGGGAACAACGCCAAGCCATTGGTTCCAATATGTGGATGACACCTGGGTCAAAATCCAAGCTAAGGAAATAGAAGCGTTCACCAGACACACTAACTCGGTCGATAACAACATCAAGTTCACCAGAGAGGATGCAAACGACAACAAGCTGCCTTTTTTGGACTGTTTGGTTCAGATGGAGAGAGAGGACAGCCTCAACATTGAAGTTTACAGAAAACCAACCCACACAGACCAGTATCTTCTGTTTGACTCCCACCATCCACTGGAACACAAACTCTCTGTCATCAGAACTTTACAACATCGGGCCGAATGCGTCCCCACGAAGACAGAAGGGAAGGAAAAGGAACAGAAACACATTCAAGAAGCTCTTCAAACATGTGGATATTCTAACTGGGCTTTTGTCAAGTCAGTGAGGAAATCTACAAAACACACCAATAAAATGAAAAAAGGGGAACAACAGACGTAAAAACATTGTCATCCCTTATGTTGCTGGAGTATCAGAGAAATTCAGAAGGATCTTCAACAAACACATCCCAGTACATTTCAAACCCAGCAGGACTCTCAGACAGAGGCTGGTCCACCCTAAGGACAAAACACCCATACACAAACAGAGTGGTGTAGTGTATGCGGTCCAGTGCAGCGAGGACTGTCCAGACCTCTACATTGGAGAAACTAAACAGCCTCTTCACAGACGCATGACTCAACACAGGAGAGCCAGCTCCACAGGACAAGACTCAGCTGTTCACCTCCACCTCACAGAGAAGGGACACTCTTTTGAGGACCAAAATGTGCACATTTTGGACCGAGAACACAGATGGTTTGAGAGGGGGGTGAAGGAAGCAATTTATGTAAAAAGAGAAAAACTGTCTCTTAACAGAGGAGGAGGCCTCAGATTTCCACTTTCAAAAACATATAATGCAACTTTAAGACTGATTCCCAGCCGGTTTTCACACCTGATGGGAACAGAGGGGCCTCGTCTGTGAATTAGAGGAACAAAGGCCGACTGTTAAGGTGTTTAGGTGTGAACTGCCAATCTATGTGTGTGTGTCTTATGTGTGTGTGTCTTATCTCACTCAGCCTTATAACCTGAATCCGTCACTCACTGCTCTTTGAATTGAGAAAGCTCCTCGGATGAGGAGCGAAATGTCTTCTGTTACAAATAAAGTCCAGTTGTTTTTGTATTGAACGCTTTTTGAATTCATCATGTCCTGGATGACTGAGAATCTTCACCAGCATATATAAATAAACTGAATTGAATTGAATAGTTACTAATGAAACCAAAGCGGCACGAATCAAGAGCTAATGGGTAGTTAACCAGTACTTACTGGGGAACACACAGCCAAGCATTATTAAGGGACTACTGGTTTGTTACCACAGAAACAGAGGAGAAATTCTCCATTTGGGTTCTGAATAAATTCTGCACCAGTGAGGTCACAGCTTGTAATTGTCAAAAACCTGTTTCCTAGTGATTACTGATTTTATTGGATTCTTACCACTGATTAGCAATTTCATAATCTTGTACTGCTGTCATCTTGTCTGACTATCACTTACTGAGCACCAAATCATTGCCTGGCTGTTATTTTGTTGGTAACACTTTACAATGAGGTGAACAAAATTTCCCATTAAATACTGGTTAAGTACCCATTAGCTCCTGATTCGTTTTTTTTTTTTGTTTGTTTCCATGGTAACTACTAGGCCAGTCATGATAAACAATAAATCAATCGCATGATAAATGAAAATTATCGACCTAATTTTCATTTATCGACTTTGTCGTTTCTTCATGTTTCTCTCTTTCTACTGAAGACACAGGATGACAAAAGGCTCAACTCAGGTGCTCTTCACTGACCCCTCCCTTTCTCTTTAAAATCAGTTTTAACTGTCCAAAATTGCATTTTTGGATCATTAAAAGCAGCTAAGCTGAGAAACTAAGCTACGAGCTAAGCTAACAGGCCAACCATGGGGAAAAAAAACCCTCTGTCTAGTCGAAGTGCCAAAATTCACGGTTGAAACCCGTACCTTAGTGTAAAAAGTTGTTTTTCCTCTGCAAAAAGAAGTTGATAACTTGTTTACTGATTTTTTAAATTTTTTTATTAAAAGCTTTGTGTGAAGAATACTATGCTAAAGAGCTCAAACCACACTGAGCATCCGTCATTTTGAGAACAAAAAAAAGGAATGAGAGACAACCCATGTCACGACAAACTGCCATCTGGTGTTCAAAAAAAGGTAAACTCAAATTAACCAACATTTCTTCTTCAATTTGACAATAATTACTAATTATTGTCAAAATTCAAACAATATTATCATTTATTGCAATAATTTCTGACACAATTGATTGTCCAGCAAAATTTTTATTGTGACAGGCCTCATAACTACCCATTAGTTATTCATTAGTTCCTCTTCGTTTACAAGCTAACTAACCAGTAGTCCCCTAATAATGCTTGGCTGTGTGTTCCACAGTAAGTACCGGTTAACCACCCATTAGCTCCTGATTAATTTCTCTTTGGTTTCCATAATAGCTACCCATTAGTTCCTGATTAATTCCTCTTTGTTTACAAGCTAACTAACCAGTAGTCCCCTAATAATGCTTGGCTGTGTGTTCCACAGTAAGTACTGGTTAACTACCCATTAGCTCCTGATTTGTTCCTGAGGCGTTCCCTAGTAGTTAATCAAATTTTGTGCACCTTATTGTAAAGTGTTTCTGTAATATCATTGTGGTCATTGAGTTTATTTATATTGTATGTGAAAGGGAGGTTAAAATAGAGCCTGACATACAGTAGATGCCTGAAACACAAACATAGGGATGTATCACTGAATTTAACAGTTTGTTGTTTTAGTGTTTGTGTTCACCAGCTCATTTTGGTAACATTTTGGTAAATGTTAGTGTTGTTTCAAAATGCAGACAGGATTAGAAATAAAAAATAAATCCTGTCTGCATTTTGCAACAACAGTAGCTCCACTAACATTTACCAGCATTTAACAGTAGTAAATATCTTTGTGTACAATTAAGATTTATATTTACTGATTCAATAGTAAATGTTTCACAAGGCAAAACGAGGCACCTTGTTTGTTACACTGACCTTTGTGCATGCAAATCATCATCCAGCCCTATAAAACCATATCATATGAAACTGACAGCAGTGTAGAGGTTTATCAAATAGTGTTTACATAAACCACTGTGAATTTTTTTTTTGATTACTCTTGTTTGAAGATGACAACAATCCACTTTTGGATTCAGATTGGTGCATGAGTTGGTAAAGCTCTTGCCTCTCAGTGAGAAGGTTGCCGGACCAAATCCTGGCTGGGTGGAGTTCGTATGTTCTCTCTGTGCATGCGTGGGTTTTCTCAAGTTACGCTGAATTCCTCTCACAGAACAAAAACATGCATGTTAGACTGATTGGTAACTCTAAATTGTCCCTAGGTGTGAGTGAGAGAATGAATGGTTGTTTGTCTCATTTGTCTTCATGTGTCCCTGTGATGGACTGCAGACTGGTCCAGGGTGAACCTGAAAAGTAAGAAGCAAGTAAAGATGATGGCTGAATGGATGGATGGATGGATGGATGGATGGATGGATGGATGGATGGATGGATGGATGGATGGATGGATGGATGGATGCTAGCTCTTCAGTCTGGTCAGAATTAGTACAATGGGTTCCATTTATGATCTGAAGTCCAGTTTAAATTAGGAAAAAATAACTAAAATAACCCCAATTTTAGAAATTCTGACTTGGAAAATCTAAGATTTCTGTCCAGCACCTATCTCACAAACCAGTGTTCCCTTAAACATTAAAATTAGTGACAGCCACAGTAATAAACTATCTTGTTCCAGTTCTGCTAGTTTATTTCTTATTTTAATCCGTCACAGAAAATGGTACTCGAACTGCTTAATAAACATGTTGTCACTGTGTCTGATTGCAGAGAAATACATTATCTGCTTGTAGTTAGTCTGGTTTAATGACACCTATTAGTAAAGTGTATTGGTTGTTTGAGTTACAATAAAATGTGATGTCCTTCCTAGATCTGATTTCCAACTTCCACAATAAATGACACACAGCTTGAAACACCAAACTGTCATCATTCAAAGAGCCACATATTTACCACAGGTAAAATACCAACAAATACTTTAAATGATATTTCACAAGTAGTGAGTTATAAAATGCTTACTGTATATCTGCTGCTTTTATTACTCAACAGAGTAATAAAAATCCACTTTTAAATCACCTATGTTTGTAACACAGTGTTTCTGGGTACATTCACAGCATTATAGCAGGTTTAAACGCCATCCTTTAAAGTAAAGTGTCACCCGTTTATTGTCTTTGTAAAACCCGGTTGTGTTAACTCAAATTGGAAAATCAGATCAGTCACTGAGGGAAGCAGACAGAGAACGACATTGCATCACAACCCCGGTTAGGCACATGTGGCGTCACACAGAGGTTACTTTGAATGTATGCTTCATTGTGTTCTACTCATCAGTCTGTTCCTGTTTCAAGTGATAAATGCTTGTCATCACACGTAGATTCCAGCAAACAACAGGGAACACAGCTTTTGTTTTCCTCTGTACGTTCAAGCTGAGGGATTTCCACACATTGTGTTTACTGTCTGGAACAAACTTGTTATTAGAAAAGTATAACAACTACAGTGATTTTTGAGGTTTGGAGATTGAATGTAACACTGAACTAATTTTGAAGCTTCTTCAGCAATTCAGTGCCACGCTGCTCCATTTAAACTCTTATCATTGATTGACTGCTTTATTTAACAACTGTTATTAAGTCTTTCATTTCCATCCATCCGTTATCTTTTACCCTCTTCTTCCTTTCCGGGTTGTGGGGGTCACTGGCGCCCATATCCAGGAGTCACTGTGTGAGAGGTAGGGGACACCCTGGATAGGTTGCAAATCCGTCACAGGGCCACATAAAGACAAATGAGACAACCAACCATTCACCCGCTCACTCACACCTTGGGACAGTTTAGAGTTAAGAAATCAACCTAACATTTCCACATCTCAAAATGTATAACTGTATTATCAGTACATAAAGCTATGAAATGGAATAGCTTGGTCTCAGATAGGTTGGCCTCTTGATGCTCTCTAGCTTCATCTTATATTTGAGATTTTATTGTTCCATATTTTCCTAACAGAACGCTTTGCTCTCAGACTGCAGGCTTACTCGCGGTTCCTAGAGTTTCCAGAAGCAGAATTGGAGGAAGATCTTTCAGTTATCAGGCTCCTCTTGTGGAACTAACTTCCAGTTTCTGTCCATGAGGCTGACACATTGTCCAGTTTTAAGACTGGGCTTAAGACTTTCCTTTTTGATAAGTCCTATAGTTAGGGTTTGCTTATTATGCTGCCTTAAGCTTAGACTACTAGAGGACAAATTAACCTCATTTCCTTAAATTATATGTTAAAATTGAATAGTTTTCATCTGATATTATTTCTATCTTAATGTGATTTTTGGTCTGCCATTGTGTATCTGTTCTTACCAAACCCAGCTAGTCGAAGCAGATGGCCGCTTGTCCTGAGCCTGGTTCTGCTAAAGGTTTCTTCCTCATGAGGGAGTTTTTCCTTTCCACTGTCGCCTTCATGCTTGCTCAAGATGAGAGTTCTGTGATGGAGTTAAACTCAAAGCAGTCTGCTCCTCAGATAAATAGTGTTAACTTCTTATTTTTATATTTGAATGTTTCTGTTCAGTGCCCTGAGATGACTTATGTTGTGACTTGGTGCTATATAAATAAACTGAATTGAATTGTAGCATTAATTTCCTGCTTATTGGACATTTCTCAGACAGTCCAAAAACAAGCCAGCCCCCGTCTCTTACCACTCCAGAAATATGTTGGCTGCAGACTGTAGCTGTAAATAACTGAGAACTAGAATGTAAGGGTTTTCTTTCATTAAAAACAAAACAAAAAAAACATGATCCCCAATTTGGACTTATATGACCTATTTACAATATTTTTGCACAGGACATGCTTCACAGATACACATTAACTCAGAATAAACTAACTCAAAGAAGATTATTAAAAATGTG
The DNA here is from genome assembly GCF_014905685.2 of Nematolebias whitei. Classification (NCBI taxonomy): domain Eukaryota; kingdom Metazoa; phylum Chordata; class Actinopteri; order Cyprinodontiformes; family Rivulidae; genus Nematolebias; species Nematolebias whitei. Next base: position 29,392,805 of record NC_056508.1, on the reverse strand, counting down.
CCGTTGAGTCAAGAAGTTGTAACCTGTCATAACAGATCCAAACACGGTAGTGACCTCCATGGACAAGGGATATATGACATGTATACTGCCAATGATTTATACCTGTACTTTTATTGCAGTACGATAAAAAACACTTGCAGTGATGGGATCGCTAATTTGTCATTGTTTAGTGTAGAAGACACTGGCACTATAAACTGTTAGTGACAGAAACACAATAAGCCAAAAGTATATAAATCACCAATTTGTTGTAATCAAAGCACTTTTATTTATGAAAAAAAAAAAAAAATCAGTATACTAGTGTACAAAGACAGTAATTATATTCTATTCTATAAGCTGCACCCTCTATTGCTGCTGTTTTGCAAGCAAACGTCACATTTTTATTTCTTTCATTGTGTTCTTTCATACCCTTGCCTCTGCTGATTAATTTAATTATTAACGTCAAACTGTTTTTTCACTGTTTATGTATTTTGCAGCGTAGTGTGTGCATGCGTGTGTGTGTGTTATAAATTCAGAACAATCTAGGAAACCTGTTGCACAACATAAAACAGCTTCTGTGAACATTTGGAACATCCTAAACGGATGGCACATGATGGGAAACGTCTTTTTTTTGGTACTGTATCCCTCAGGGATACAGTACAAAACATACAAAACATGTCCTGACTGCACATGCAAACCAGGTGAAAGCACATTGGCTGGAACATTACAACTAAAACCACAGAGCAGGTTTTAATCATAGTGACATGGCAGGTGATTATTTACTGTTAATAAAAGCTCTTTGTTTTGCAAAATGTAAACACCTTAACCCTATCAGACTAGTCAAGGCTGCCCCACCTCATAATCAGTATCTAGAGTTTATATTTTGTAGGAGGTGTCAACGTCAAAACTCAGTTGACACAAACATCACATGAACTATAAATCACTCTTTTTAACCCTTTTTCTTTTGTTAAGGATGCTGGCGTAAATGGGAGAGGTGGGATGCACCCTGGTCAGACCATGTCCATCACAGAGACACGCTGAAAGGACACACTCACTCCTAAGGTCATCTTAGTATCAGTCAGGATTATCTTTTTGGACTGTGAGGAATCTTTGAGAATGATGCTTGTAAGAGGAGAACATCGAACGGTTCACACGGACAGGCCTCAGTAAACTAAGATTTGAACCAGGTTCAGGTTAATCAAAGTGTACATGCATGCACACATGCACACAAATTAACAAGCAAAAATGACCATGTAGTTGATGTGGGTCTTTGTTCGATACTTAAATCTAACTGTGAGGTTAGGAAAAATTACCTAAAGCCCTACGTCTAAAATATAAATACAAAAATACTAAAACTCCAAAAACCAAAGCAACTAGATTTTTATTCTGTAGCTGAAGATGTTTTGCTTTACATGTGGGGAGCTTAAGCACCAAGGACCAAGCTTTAAACCGAACTCCACTCCCTCCAGTTTTTAAATTGAAAAAGCTCTCTGCATGGGAAAAAAATAAGATTTCTAAAAGAGCGGTGGTTAGAGAAGGTGAGCCTGTGATCGGAAGTTCGTTGGTTCGATCCCCCAGATAGACAACATCAAAATATAGGTGAGAAAGGTGAAGTACCGCCACCTGCCTCAACTCAGGCCCCACTCTAGCCCTTGAGCAAGGCGCTTAACCTCCACCATCTGCTCACCTGGACGCCCTAGATAGCAGCTCTCTGCTCCCCACAGAGGGCTGTGGTAGCTCAGTGGTCTGTGGTTGTGTCAGGAAGGACATCCGGTGTAAAAACAATTTCCAAGTCTTCATGCGAGATAGTTCACTGTAGCGAAGAGGACGGGAGCAGCTGAAAGAAGAAAAAAAAGATTTCTGTAATTAAATTTTAGACAGAGAATTATTATTTTTTTTTGCATAATTCAACGTTTTACTCTAGCAAATTTAAAATAATTTCATTTTTAGGTTTGTACCTGTCCAGTTCACAGTATTTATGAGGGAACAGGTCAGTTTTGAAGTACTTGATTGCATATTTTTTATGGGTTACCATGGTAACAAATATCCCAACACAAAGACGCTTTCTAGAAATATGCAACACAAAATGTATTAGAGCAAACTTAATTATATTTTAAAACGTGAAAGTAAATTGTAAAAACTAAGTAAAAGTAAATTAAGTCAAACAAAAGTTTTCTGTCTATTAAGCATTTTTTAAAAATGTTTTAAGTTTTTAAATAAAAAAAGAAAAGGCAAGTTCAACGGACCATTATCATAAAAAAAAAAGTTTTGGCATCAGTTCTATGTCTTACTTCAAAATAGAAACATGAGTAATCGTATAATTATCGGAAGTAATATTGCATATTACTAACACTAGAAGTTGATGTTATTATGTTTGCAAAAACATAAAGTTCCTTTCAAGTGATGAGTAAAAAAGTCTTGATAAACGTGTTTGGAAAAACCCTCGGCCTGGAGAGAAATGAGTGACGGTTGGAAGTACTTAAAACTCAGCTTGCACCTGGAGGACTCAGACAAGGCGATAAGGCCAGGGACTCTCTGGACTCTGGCAGCCTGAAACACACACACCTACACACACACACCTACACACTAACCCCCCTCCCCAACAAACACACACACCTACACACTAACCCCCCTCCCCAACAAACACACACACACAATAAGGCAGGTGAAAACTTTTGCTTTACCGCAATATTTATGACTCGATTCCATGTGAAATTGGCAAATCTGGTTTAAACTCGAGAGAGCAAAAAAAAAAAAGCCAACACTTTAATTCTAAAACAAACCCAACATGATGATTTTATTTATAAACGAATGGTGACAATTAGATTTATAAATTGTTTTCTGTAAGTCATTACAGTTATTTACAACTGAACTTACATTTGCATTTTTTTTTTTTTTTGTTGTTGTTGCTAAGCGTGTCTAATAATGTTTGCGTGTAATTGAACTTTAGTTGTGTGTCGGAGCTGCTTGTGATGTTCAACAGTTACAAAGTTTAAGGTTACATAAAGTGCTGGTGCACACATTTCCCACAAACCCTGCTGGTCATCGGTGTGCTAGTTTGAAGCAATTAGGATTATTGTATAGACGCTTATCAACAACGCAATCAGTGGCCGATGAGTTTGAAGGGTCTTTGTGTGTGTGTGTGTGTGTGTGTGTGTGTGTGTGCACGCATGCACGTGTGTGTCCAGGTGTAGTAGGTTTACAGTTAAAGCCTAACCCCCTAGATTAGTGAATATACGCAAATCACCTGTAGACATGCAGGTTAGCGGGAAATCCCCAACGCTTCCACAACAAAAAAAAGTGTGTTTGTGTGTGCCGGGAAATAAGTGATACAAATCTTTGTACTTCAAAATAATTTTTCTACGAATGGATGCACACCTCATATGGTGGAGTAAGTGAAGTGATTTACTTACATTACACATACAAATGATATACATGCGTGTATGGAATAAATAATTGCGCTGGTATTTTACCTTGTAGGAGTAATTTTTGTTTCAGTTGTGTTGTGCTCACATCCAAGGGCAGGGCCTCTCAGAAGGCAGTTGTAATGGTGTTGGCATATGAACTGTCTGTCAAAGTCTCAGGGAAAATATGCAAATCCTAAGGTTGACACCTTCTCCACTCTAACACGGCTTTCCTCTCTGCCTTGTCTCTTATTTTTTGACTTGCTTATAAAAACATATATTAGCTTGATTGCTTTCTTTATTATTAGTGGGCTGCAGCATGCTTTATGGAGCTAATTACCAACCTTGCAGCAAATACATGCAGTAAATCCATATCATTTCCACGTTCACCAGCAGAAAAGTCAAATGGTCCTGCAGGATAATATACATTACTCATATGGGAATGCTGGAGATAAGGACTGGGACTGGGAACTGGTGGGACTTTGCATTCCCACGGAAGATTGTTTGTGTCCTTCAGTAGTCAGTCCAACAATCTGTGGTCTCAATAAACACTCATAAACTACGCAGACATGAACCCAAGCCTACCAGCCTTATCAGAGCGACACCTAAACTTGAGTGCGAAGACTGCACATAAATCATCTGTTTTCACTGCGAGATAAGCAGCAAGCAAAGAGCGAAATTTTATCTAAGGATTAAATAAAACATCTCCATGAGACTGTTTAAAAAAAAACACACAATAAAGGTCCTGATGAAGGGTCTTTGATAAGTTGTTTGGAGACCATTGCACAGAGGAAAACCCACACACACACACACCACCCCAAAAAGCTGAGCAGATTTGTCCAAGCACAGCTTGACCGTATCACAGAGTATCCTCCTGCTACAGGCCCACACCTCCACCCCACAGCTGTCACAGGGACAGGGTAGGCGAAAACAAAAGCTTTATTTTACATCACCCTCCTGAACTGGTCACCTCATAAGCAGCAAACTCATGCAGCATCTGCCTGTTGTCCTGTTTAGTGGGTGAATGAATCTTTTAGAGGGTGATGAGATTGATATTTAACATACGCTAACAAGAACAACTTGTTCTCTCCTGCAGTGAATGTTATACTAAGCAGATGTTTTCATTGATCCAATAATATATAATATTTGACTGTTTTTGATCAAATGTATCAACTGCTTTGATGAAAAGCATGGTATAAAAAAATATATTAAGTCGCCATCTTTCAAGTGTGCACTCATGTAATCACAAGAAATGCTCAGAGTAGCATCAAATGTAGCTCGTGTCTGTAAATTTGACTGTTGCTGTGTTAGCTAATGTTAGCCATGGATCTTGGATTGACTCAGTCAGTTGGATGTACATATAATGACTACTTTTTGCAAGTTTCAGTACAATGTGTTTAGTGGTTCATTATATATTTGGGATAACATATGAGCACATGCACACAGACATGAGTAAAAGCAATCACAGAGTGTGTAATAAAAGCCCATAGATTTTTATTTAACATAAAACAAGAAGAAGAAGAAACTTTTTACACCCTCACGAGGTTGTATCCTTTTTTTTTAACTCTTTGAAGGAAAGTTCTGTGATAAAGTTATGAATCATTAATATCTTACCTGATGTAGATAGATTTTTGAACAAGTTCAGCTGGAATAAATAGTTTATTTCTGACCAAACTGATGAGCTAGTGACTAGAACAGGGGTCTGCAACCTTTAGGATCAAAAGAGCTATTTCTGCCCCTTCGTTCACTAAATTAAACGTGTCCAGAGCCGCAAAACCTGCTATAGTTATTATTGTCAACTTGTGGCCCATGGGCCACTTTAAGTTTATTAGGGGGCTTTTCTGGTCAGTAGATGTGAAATTATAAAGTAAAAACATCTAATGATTAACATTTATTGATATTTTTACAATTTAAGACAAAAGACTGGATTCCATCCGTCCATCTATCCATTCATCCATTATCTTTGCTTGCTTTTTCCATTTTGGGTTGCAGGGGTTCACTGGTGGCCATATCCAGATCGCAAGTCTGTCACAGAAGACTGGATTCTTGTAAAGAAAAATATAACTTTTATTTTGCCAATTTAAAAAAAATAAATGAACTGTGTAGGCTTGTGGTTTTTTTTTTATTATTGTGGAGAAATTGAGTATCCTACTGTGAAGAAATAAAGTTAAAGGAAGTATAATTTACTCTGTGTATTAATACTATTATCCACATATTTTCAAAGGAAATTACAGGAAAACTGCTAGTATTTTTTTTGTTGTGGGTATAACATCCTATAAAATTCAGTTTTATATTAGTTTTAGTGGGGCAGCACGGTGGTGCAACTGGTAGAGCTGCTGCCTCTCAGCGAGCAGGTCCTTGGTTCAAACCCCGGTCCAGGGGCCTTTCTGGGTGGAGTTTGCATGTTCTCTCCGTGCATGCGTGGGTTTTCTCCGGGTGCTCCGGTTTCCTCCCACAGACCAAAAACATGCATGTTAGGCTGATTGGTAACTCTAAATTGTCCCTAGGTGTGAGTGAGAGAGTGAATGTTTGTTTGTCTCGTTTGTCTCTATGTGGCCCTGTGATGGACTTGCGACCCGTCCAGGGTGTACCCCGCCCCTTGCACAGTGATTGCTGGACATGGGCACCGGCAACCCCCGTGACCCAAAATGGAATAAGCAGGTAAAGATAATGGATGGATGGATGGATGGATTAGTTTTGGTCAAAGCTTGAAAGAGCTGCTGCAGAGGGACCAAAGAGCCGCAGGTTGCAGCCCCCTGGACTAGACTGAGCGTGGCACAAGACCAAAGTGAACTGCTGTCTCTCCAAAGGTTAAGATAAACACTCACCGGCCACTTTACCAGGCTTGTTCACACAAACAGCTAATCAACCAATCAGAAGATCAACACTTTTGGGTCTGTACATAGATGACTTGGTGATGTTCAAACAAGCATCAGAATGGTGGTAAAAAGGGCTTTAAGTGATTTTGAACATGGACTGGTTGTTGGTGCCAGACAGGCAGAAACCGCTGATCCACTGGGAATTTTTGTCACCAATCTGCAGCAACAGCATGATGCTATCGTATCAAAATCAGAGTCAGAGATTCTCTATTGTCATTCGCACCTCATGTGGTACATTGGGTGGAGCAAAATTATGTACACAGGGTCTCAGTTACATCCAACAATAAAATGTAAAAGAAAAACAGTAATAACATCTAAGATATGAACTAAGAAAAACATCAACTAAATATACACTAAGCATTAATAGCATAAAAACATTACGTCGAACATCAGCACAAACATGAACATGAGTCTGTGTGAGCAGATGTGCACGCATGAACACATCAACATTGAAACAGATCAGCAGCAACATTGAAACAGATCAGCAGCAACATTGAAACAGATCAGCAGCAAAATTGACTCAAACCTCAGAGTAATGTGTCCAATATCTTGTTTAATCTACACCACAAAGAATCAGTGCAGTTCTGAAGGGGATCAACTCAGTAGCAAGGTGTCCCTAATAAAGTAGCCGGTGGGTGTATATTCAGTTTTAAAGGTTTTGCAAAATCTGAACTATCACTTTAAGATTTTGTTTGTTTGTTTAAAGTCCAACAAAACATCTTTTGTACTGTATTTCAGACTTTGTTACATTTGCTAAACCACTGTGACTGAGTGGCCTTGTATTACATTATGAAGCTTGGTGCAAAAGCTGCGTAGAGAATAAAAAATGAAACGCGACAAAAAACAGCTTTTAGAAACATCCAGCAGAACATTTTGTAACAGAGTGGCTGAGGAGACGAACTGAACTTGACAGATGAGTCCATATTAGGAACAAAGAGCATAAATCCATCTGTTTCAACCGTCAACAGGATTATCAGCTGCAGGGTGGAGACCTTAATACAAGTTAGTCATCGTTTTGAACTTTAGGGCTCACATGAATTTTGTTGCTGACTAATTTGAATTAAAATTCCCCATTGCTCATTTCGTGTTTTCAGCACAATAATGCACCTTCTTCAGCCAGTTTTATGGGATTTAAAGGCTCAGTGGCCTCCTAATTGATCACATCTTAGCTCTATATCTACAGAATTTAACGTTTAAAGCATTCATGTGTGGCTAACAAATCTGCTCAGATAACCTGATACATCTGTGATGTGTTGTAATTGTTGCCAGCAGGAAAATGAAAGTGACTGAACATCAAGTTTAAACCAACTGCACATCTCTGCTGTGAGCTGAAAAACATAAAACGCTCATTTGACTTTGAGGCATAAATGTCAGCATAAAAATCCCAAAGGGAACGTATACCAACAATACACTGCGGAGGTTTATACGGTTATGGTTTTATCCCTGGGAACTATGTTCAGCTGGGGGGTTTTCTGCTGTAATTTTTACACGTTCAGGAGTGCCCAGTGGCGTTCAGATCATTGAGTCAGTTCACCGTACTGAGGGATGGTATATCATAGCAGGTGACAGGCTTCCTCTTTCCCCAGAAAACTGTGTCATCGTCAGGAGCGACTGCTGTGATATTTATTACTTCTCATCTGCAGACATTTTCACAGGCCAGAATGAGGTCGGTGGATTGAATGAGATGACAGTCGGCTTTGCAAAGTGCACGTGACGTGGTTCATGCGGTGAGATTTGTGCTGAGAGTGCAAAAAGAATTATTGAGTCATAGCTGTACAGCATTAGGAAGCGATTTATTATTTGATTTATGGCCTAAAAATCAATTTAATATTAAAGAATATGCTTTTATTTTTTAAATACTTTCAATCACATGCACTTTACATGCACTTTACATGTAAATAAATGTGCGGTTATGATGGCCCGCAGTGTGATTGTCAGCAGGGGTTTCACCTAGTGCTGAACTTCTGTCTGTGATAACAATGAATGCTCTTTTTTTGTTTCCTAAACACGACTGGTGTTTAAACTGGCCACTTCTGCTGAAAGAGACATTTTTATTGTTCTGGGAAGGCTGGTAATATAGAACAGTCTATTCTAACCTCTAAGGGGTTGTTCAGACCTGTCCTTTAAAGCTGTTTTTAGCTGTTGGATAGCGCTCAACACAGGTCTGAACGGCCTCAATGCACATTTAAAAATGGTTTCACTCAAACCACCTTTGGAGGTGGTCTGAACCGCTTGTATAAATGACCCCCTACCGAACTGAGGTGACCCCACACGGGCAGAGTGTCCCGGTGTTGCATCAAGGTAAAGTCAAAGTTTCTTTATTGTCATTCACATCATGTGGTACATGTGGTGGAACAAAATTGTGTACACAGGGTTACATCCAACAAAAGTATAAAATGTGGAGAAAAACCGTAATAAGATCTAAGATATGAACTGAGAAATACATTAAACTAAGAATACACTAAGTACAAAAACAATACGCCAAACAGCAGCACGAACATGAGTCTGTGTGAGCAGATGAGGATGAATGAGCAGTGTGAAATAATCAGCAGCATGAGATCAGCAGCAAATATCAACAATCAAGTGGCATTACAGTGATTTTTTTTTTTTCCACAGTGATAATCCTGATCAGGGATTCATGAGTCTAAGTATCTTAAGTATCCCAAAAATAATTTGTGCCCCCTGTCTCAGGAGTGCACACAAATCTCAGAATAGCTGGGAGTTTTAATTTATTGTGCGAATGTTAGTTTACTGTTGAGGTTGTGGGTCACAGCCAGAATAAATGGTTTTATTGTTCTCAACGTGTCTTCATTTTAACAAATTGAGGACATCAGCTGAAAAAACAGGGCAGTGGTGTCTTTGTGAACTTGTTTCATATGATTTTTTTTTTTGTTGTTGTAATGGTAACACATCACTTCAAATTATGTTTGCTGGACTCACAAAATGCACCTTTCTGATCACATCACTGTAAACAGGTGACTAATTTATTCTCTTAAACCTTTTTTTTTAAGTGTGTGAGTGCATGCTCCTCAGATTCATAAATTAAAACAAAATATTTTGCATTCCATCAAAAATAACACCTTTTAATCACACTTTTAATCTTTAATCTCTTCATTAGGCAGTGCTCTCTATAACAGATTATGAAGCACACCACTGCCAGAAACCCCACCCCCACCACCCCAGCAAAAGATAAATACACCATTGGAAGTTTTAAATAATACATCCTCAGAATCATGATTCGTTCTTCCTTTAAATTCTGAGAAGACACAGATTAAAGAAGGACTCATTCTGGCAGGCAAAGTCACCTCCTCTGCCAGAATCTGTCTCCCTACTACAGATACTAAAATGGACATATAGGTTCAAGCTTCAAGTAATCTAATATATATATAATCACGTAATATATATCATAATAATTAATTATTTAATAATTAATGTCATCATTATATATATAATATACATAATATAAGCGGCACGGTGGTACAACTGGTAGAGCTGCTGCCTCAGCAAGCTGGTCATCCTGGTTCAAATCCCAGTCCAGGGACCTTTCTGGGTAGAGTTTACATGTTCTCTCCGTGCATGCGTGGGTTTTCTCCGGGTACTCCGGTTTCCTCCCACAGAACAAAAACATGCATGTTAGGCTGATTGGTAACTCTGAATTGTCCCTAGGTGTGAGTGAGAGAGTGAATGGTTGTTTGTATCTGTGTCCCTGTGATGGACTGGAGACCTGTCCAGGGTGTCCTCCACCTCCCACACAGTGATGGCTGGATATGAGCACCAGCGACCCCCGCAACCCGAACAGGAAGAAATGGGTAAAAGATAAAGGATGGATGGAATATCATCATAACATATATAATCACACACACACGTTTATACCGGTATATACAGTATATACCGTATTTTCTGCCGTAAACGTCGCACTGTCCTATAAGTCGCATCAGTTCAAATATGCTTAATAAAATGGAAAAATCCATAAATATGTCGCTTTGCCGTATACGTCACATCTATTATTCGTCACTGCTGACACATTGCGTTTGTTACGCGTCACCGCTGACAACCCGGAAATGTGGACCGAACGTGGAAATGTGGGCCGGTGTTGTGCACGGGAGGACTTTAACAAGAATTTAACTAGATTAACACTTAAAAGCAATTATTTGTTTGTTTGAAATTATAGTAAAGGTGTGTCTTAGTTTAAGTGTTCCTTAATAAATGCACTTTGACTGTCAAATCAGCTGCATTTCAAAAGCCGGAAACATGAACGTGTAGAGGGTGACTCAGTGCATTTCATCAAAATTTAACAAGATAAACACCTAAAACAATTATTTGTTTGCTCAACATTATAGTAAAGGTGTGTCAAACTTTTACTTAATAAATGCACTTCAATGGTCAAATCAGCTTCATTTCGCCGGGGCGATGCAACGAAATGAAGCTGATTTGACGGTTGCTCATGCAGAAGGCGGCAGTCTTTGGCAAGCCGATTGTGTCATTAATAGCCACTTTTACCTATTACATGACCCATTGGCATGCCAAACTCTTTGACTGCCACCTAGCGGCTAAAAATGGTACTGTTCAATATTTTCAGTCAATGAATGAAAACAGTCGTATCTCAGCCAAAAATTGGTTTATAAATATGGGAAAAAATCCATAAATACATTGCTTCGGCCTATAAGTCGCAGGGCATGCAAATTATGCAAAAAAATGCAACTTATAAGGCAATACATATGGCATAGTAATACACTAATATGCATGTTTCAAGTAATAAAGTAAGTAAAATAAAAGATTTTTCATGGTGGGACTGATTCTTCTAGAATTGTGCAGCTCAAGGTGGCTGCATGTTGGAGCAGCTCGGTTACTTTCATTCTGAGATTTGGCTTTTGGAAACTTTAATTCCTCTTTTGCTGGATGTAAATCACATTTTTTGGGGGGATTATTGTTTCCTCTGGTATTTGATGCTGTGCAGCTGGAAGGATTTTTACTGAAACCTTTAGTTCTGGACATTTGTTGTGATGCGTAACCATGGCAACAAGGCAGTTTTCTACAACCAACAGCAGCTGATTAACATCTCAAAAGCTCAAATAATATCTCAACTACTGCTCCAAATCTCAAATGAGTTGAAAGGATGTTCTGTGGACGCATTCTCATCTACCTGCCGGCTGTGCTCAAGTGCCTGACCACTGAGATCCTGGAACTAGCAGGAAACACGGCTCATGACAGCGGAAGGCCATGATCATCCCTCAGCACTAACAGTTGGCTGTCCGCAGCGACGAGGACTGCTGGGAGGAGTGGCCATCACTTTGGGAGGAGTTCTGCCCGGCATTCGGGCGGTCCTACAGCCCGGGGGAACTGGCCAAATAACCCCTTCTAGAACCGAGAGGCCAGCCGAGTCTGGGTGGACGGATTGGACAACATCTGCAGCCAGTTTCTTGGGATCCACTGTGGGATGGACCTTTACAAGAGATCCTTCCTGTCTACAGCCATCAGTATCTATAACATCTCTTAATGAAATGAGTATAACAAGTTACAACAACAAAATAATTTCCCTTTGGGATTAATAAAGTATTTTTGAATTGAATTGAATTGATAATGGCTGAATATTCCTGTGATTTTAAAGATAATCACTCATTTTAAATACAACACTAAAGAGGTCCAGAATCTAAACTCTTTATAACAAAAAGAGTAAACCTTGACTATAATAACAAAGTCCATGCTCAATAGTCCAGGTATAAAATCCAACATTTTTCAGTCAGGTCATCTGGACAGTTTCTTTTTTTTGTGCTGAAACGTTTCACCTTCGATCAGAAGGCTTCATCAGTCAAGGAAACACAACAAAACTGATTCTTCCCCCAACAGCTTACTCCAAAGTGGAACAAACCAGTTCTGCTTGTGATTAGATGACTATAATATGTTCTGGATCTTCTGGATGGCTGAGAATCTGACCCAGCATACACATTACCAAAGAATTAGTTAAAATACCCATCGTTTGTGCCAGTTTTCATGTTTCTAAAAACATAGTCATCAAATTCAGTCAACTATTGGAGGGGCAACATTTCAGTGACAGCATTAGTTGGAGCCGCAAGCCTGCAGTTTTACCTTTTGACAATAGGTGGCAGCCTTTCCACACCATACTGAAAATTCAAAGCTGGCTCCAATAAAAGCAGCTCACACAGTATTGTCAGATTTAATAAGATAATTATATCCATGCTTTCAGTGATGAGAAGTTTCAGACCTCTCAGGTACATAATTTTCGTTTTAATAACTGTAATTTCCATCTGAAACGGTATGTACTTCCCAAATGACTGATATTCTCTGACGCAGCTGTAAAACCTCCAATAATAAAACTTCTTTCTTCTTCTCTCCGTTATCGAGTCTTTTTTCCTGTGCTGTCTGACCCCTGCATGACTGAGACTATATGGAGATCGTGCAATGCTTTCCATGATGGTCCACATCTGTCTCCCTCTACAAGGACACAACTGATACCATCGTGCAGAAGTGAGCATGACAGCAAAGACAAGAGCACACATCACTCGTGCATGCAGAAATGCACACAGACAGTATTGCAGAAATAAACTGTCTCATGCAGACATGATCAGACAGCCTCCACCACAATGATCTCTACTGCTTTTCAAGGTCATTCAACTTTTTATAGAGAGAATCAACAGGTGTAGTTAGTTACACACACACACACACACACACCAACAAACTCACTAAAAACACACAGCTCTGATTGCAGTGCCCGTGGCTCTGCTCAGAATAGCATCAAACGAAGTGGAGCGTCTCCGTCTCTCTCTGACAGGCTGCATGTGCAGACCTGTCTGCTTCAGTCAGCCTATTTCCCCATATTAACCCTCGTATATCACACTGTCACCGCAGAGAAAACAAGCGAAGTGGGGATCAAAACTCCAGAGAGAGCTTTGTCTTATTTTGACCGCTGCCCTGGAAAATATGTGTGAAGAAAAGTGTTTCGATTTGATGTCTTTAGACTTGAATGCTTGTATTTCAAACAAATATTGTACTTGCATTTGAGCTGAATGCACTTGATTCTCAGAGAGGTGTTTCCAGAATCAGCTTTTTATTCCAAACGTTTGTGAGTTCTCACTAATCTGATCTTGTCTGTTGGGAGAAACATGCCACACTGTCTTGTTTTCTGTAAAATCAAATAAGAAATAGCTTTACTCATGTACCTCAAGAGGCTCCCTCTTATGTTGTTAGTTACTACACTGAGAATTGCTCAGTTCAATGCTTTGTCTTTTCTTAACGGATTTTGTCTATTGTGTCCGATGCAATAAAAAGAAAGCCATTGATTTATAATGTAATATATTAATGTATGCAAAAGTTAAATATGTATTTAACGACGTGGGGAGAAAAGTTAAAGAAAAACTTGAACTCTTGACCCCTATTGTGAGAGGATTTAGTCGCTTTGTTATCCTGTGGTTTGGATCTATTTGTTTCCATTGACTGAAGCGAAATGTCAAATCAAAGTATAATCACCTTTAGCGAACGATGACCCAGACATGTGAAAATAGTCTCTATTACCATAACAGTGAATTAGAATTCATTAAGGGGATACTGATGGGCATAACATCACCACAATGTATGTCTTACTGTCATCACAGTCACCACGTCTGAACAGGAATTTAATAAAATAAATTATATTCATTGTATTGTCAGTATTCACGAACACTGATCTAGAGAAAATGCACACAGGAAGTTTGATGACTTCATATTTTTTGTTTTCCTTTATGTTCATAAACCAGATTAACAACAACAATAAATAAATAATACATTTTAGAACCAACGTGGTCCCACCTTTATTACCTTCATTTACCTTTACTTGGAGAACATAAAATCTTTGCGTATCACAAAGATGCACAGCTGTATCCTATTGTTTGTCCATTTGAAGCCCGAATTTTCAGTAAATTAATCAACCACAAAGAGATTCTTTTCACGTAAGCTATCCAGGCATAGATTGTCCTTCGGTTTGGGCTTCATATCAGAAACTCCCTCTGACTTATTAGTGTTGCACACATGAGAAAAACACTTCCACTACCCAGTTTGGTTTGCTCATCAGCACCTCGTGATCTCCGTCCCCTTGCGCCACCCTGGTGTCCTCGTCCCTTCATTTCATCCCCCTTCCTCTGCTGTTCATTCATTCATTCCTTTGCTTTGTACTGCGAGATGCAAAAAGGAAGGGAGGAAAAAGGGAGGGGTGGAGGGAAGGGAGCGAGACCTTTTGTTGGCTTTCAGGTGGTTTCACATGAAAAGCCAGAGTACACACCTAGGTTGCCGCCACAGCAACCCAAGTCATCTCAGTTGCTTCCGCTGAGTATGCCTGAGTTAGCCTTCAATTGCCTTGACACCCCAGGCATGTTTAAAGAAAAATGCACAGTGAGCACATGCACCCACTGAAATGCACAAACATACATAAATAAATCTGACAGTTTTCCATTTGAGACCGTTTGAGTTGTACAAACAAGATGGGGGAAAAGATGTGTGCATGTGTTCGAGTTTGAAGGGAATGAGGTGATTTGAAGTGTGTGTGTGGTGCGAGAGAGGGGGGCCTCGCTGATTGCACTGCTACCTTCTCTGTTCTTTCTCTCTGAAAGGAGCTCAGGTAGCCTTGTGTGAGTTTGTTTTATTCCCAGGCAGACCACGCTGAGTGCTCTCAAGTTAGAGTCAGGTGTCAGGTAGCTACTTGTCTTTGTGTCTTCAAGGCTGCCGTTGCTTGGATAGTGTTTACAGCCCAGAGAGCACAGAGGTGGGGGGTGGGGGGGGGGGGGGGGGGTGGGGGGGTGAGGAGATAGCTCTGACTTTGATCTGATGCAGATTGTTTGATAGTGTGTGAAAGTGAGTGTGAGAAAAAGTGACACAAAAACAAAATGTGACTACGTTAGTGCTTTAGTACAAATGTTTGCACACAAACTTACAACTCTGTGTGTGTTTGTATGCATGGCCATGCACTCATTAAAAAAGACTTGTTTGATAGCCCTAAGCTGATAAAATGTGCAGGGATTCACGTCAGCTGATTTGTACAAGGCCCACATTAAACGTGGATGTCTTAGAGTGGACATGCATGCTGGAAATATTCAGGTTTAATTGCTTTTGGTAAAGTCAAAGGTGGTCTTGAGAGCTTAGGGTTGGTCCAGATTTGACTCAGACATGCTGTATACTGTACTAAGAAACTGTACTTGTAAGAAATGAATCAGTTCAGTTAGTCTATTTTGCAACTAAAACCAGGGCATGTCAAAATGGAAATATGTGATAAAACCAAAGAACTGACATACTGAATGTTCATGTGGGCAAAGATGGAAGTGATAAATCATTTTAAGCTAAGATGCAGTCTGGTATTTGTTATATTAGATAACAGACCTACAAGCCTTTTAAATGAGAATACATAAAACTAAGCAGAACAAACACAGACAACGTGTTTTGGCCAATGCGTTTTGCTTCTTTACTTTCCATAAGTTTTTTTTTTTTCACCTGCATGCAATCAAATACCACTCAGAGATAAAGATTGCATTATTGTATGGAGAAGAAAAAAAAACATTTCAACCACTAGGTCAACGATCTGACAACCCAGAAAACTCCAAACGCTAAAATCTTTTTCTAGCCTGCAGATTCTGCTGTACAAATCTATGAGAAATAATTCATCACTCAACCTACGAACTGACTGACCAACCAACTGACTGGTCATCCAGCCAACCAACCAAACAGCCAATCAGCCGACCAACTGACCAGCCAGCCGACTGACTGACCAGCCAACCAACCAATCATCCAACTGACTGTTCGTCTAACCAACCAACTGTTCATCAAACCAACCAACCAACCAACCAACCAACCAACCAGTCAGCCAGACAGCCAACCAACCAACCAACAAAACTGACTGTTCATCTAACCAACCAACTGTTCATCCAACCAACCGATGAACCAACTAATTAACCAGCCAACAGACTGTTCAACCAACCAACTAACCCTTTTAAACAATCCAATAACTGACCAGCCTCCCAACTGATTGGCCAACAAATTAACCAACCAAGAAAATCCTTTGTTTCTATATTTTTTGTGTGTGTAGGTACATGCCATGGTAATCCCCAAACAAGGTGGTACAATGCAACCGATGGACATTCAAACTGAAACACTCTGATGTGAAATTTAGTTAAATAATTCAAGTATGCATTAACAAATATAGTTTTTTAACGTTTCAGAGGAAAATGTAACATAAAACATTTATTCTACATAAAGATTGTTTTTATGTGACTATATATTATCATGGAACATTAAAATAGCAATCAACTGTGTGAGAACAGGTTACTGATCAATTTGATCAAATCCTTCTCAACAGAAAAGGCACACCATGCTCTGCGTATTTGATCTGAAAAAAGGACAAAATCAGGAACAAACACAAGGTCGATTGGTGAGAAGAGCAGACAGGCAGGAGACCAGACATGCAGCTTTTTACAGTACGCCATGTGTGTTTTAGGGGGGCCCCGGGGCCAGACAATCAACGAACATTTAAAAAGATGACAGAGTTCACACACAAGAAGGGGAGAGGAGAGCCCAGGGAGTGGAGAAGTTTACAGGTGTACAAGGAGCATGTGCATATTTTTGTGTTTTTGTATATACTTCATATGTACGAGTGCTTATGGGAAAGTGTGTTTGCTGCTTGTCAAAATGCACGATCATGGAAGGTGTGCCTTTGAACAGAGTCAACGTGATACGTATTTAAGCTTCTGAAACAAATCTCATAAAACTATTTATACAACACTTTATAATCAGCAATAACAGAGAGAGTAACAACAGACATTCCACTACCAAAAAAAAAAAAAAGAAAGAAAGGAGAGCATGAAGAGAGCGCACGAGAGGCAGAGAGCAAGAGAGAGGGACATTGTGAAGAACGGCTCTGAAAGAGTTTTTGTGGGGCCGTAACAAAGGCCCCTCAGAAAACACAGTGGCATAGGAATGTTAATTAATTAATGAGAAACTATTCAGGCTAGAGGATTGAGGAGAAAGAAAAAGAAAGATGAAGAGACAAAGAGGGAGAGAGAAACCTTGAACTGAGAGCAAAGATTTTCATCTGCCTCGTTATATGTTTTCTATAAAAAAATTGTTCAGTTATTTTGGTCTAACATCCCTGAATGATGCATTTTTGAAGGAGCTTGGAGGTCATAAATATTCCTGTTGCATCACTGTACTTGGTTTTGCACGTGTACATTAGTATGAATTTAAACACATAATACATGCATTCATTACATCTAGGCTTGATTACTGCAATTCGCTCCTGTTTGGTATCAGTCAGACCTCCACTGCACAACTACAACTGGTCCAGAATGCAGCAGCCCGATTTTTAACCAGTACAGGCAAAAGAGAGCACATTACACCAGTTTTGGCCTCACTGCACTGGTTACCGGTTCACCTTCGAATCCAGTTCAAAATACTCCTGCATGTCTACAAATCGCTGAACAGTTTCGTGCCCCCCCCCCACCCCCATCTCTCTGATTTGCTACAACCGTATGTCCCACCACGTTCCCTGAGGTCAGCGGACCAGTTGCTCCTCACAGTTCCAGGAACTCGTCTTAAGCACAGAGGTGACAGGGCCTTCTCTGTAGCAGGACCAAGACTTTGGAACAAGTTGCCTCTGCTTGTCAGATTGGCCCCCTCCCTCTCGGTTTTCAAATTCCGTTTAAAAACTCACTACTATTCAGTAGCTTTCAACATCAGAGGATCTGTGTTTTGAACCTGTACGCTCCACACTGGTTTGTTGTCATATTTATTATCTGCATCGTTTTTATGTCTATATTCTGATTTACTTCATTTGGTATATTGCTTTGTGTGTTGTCTGTTGTTCTGTCTGTACAGCACTTTGGTTGGCCTTGTCGCTGTTTAAGGTGCTCTATAAATAAAATGGTATGGTATGGTATGGTATAAAATACATGTAAAATATGAAATTAACAATTTACTGTATATTAAAGACTGCCAAATGAAAGTCCTACATTTTTGAGTTTCAGTTTCAAGAATGGCTTTTCTGAACCTGATTTATTGACACTAACATGTTGTGAAGATATTAGTCCCGTATGAAAATAACCAGACATTAATGATGATAAATTGCAACACAATGCTTTATTGTATTCTTTCCACCGGCTGGAAACAATAAAAAAAACAGCTGTGAAAGATGCACCTAAAATTTTGTTTGGCTGGTGCAGCTTTGAATACCAAACCTGTTTGTGTTTGTTTGATTTGTAATATGTGCTGAATGCATCATTATGTTTTTATGCAACATCTCTGGCATAGATGAATAGAATGCAAGAAAATAAGTCCTGTAAATCCTACAGGAGGGCTCTATACAGGAGATAAAGTGAGATAATATGCTTGCTTCTAGTTTAACTCTAGGTTCACTTTTATTTCTGTTTAACTGCCTATAATTTTGTGTTGAATGATGGCAGCTTTTTTGTCCTTGATTTTTATTTTATTTCATTGGATCATGATTTTCAACCTGTAATAATTGACTTTATTGCGTCACTGTTTAGTTCTCTTTTTTTAAACTCCCTAAATGGAAATCATTTTAGTTCAGATTGTTTTTTTTCATAAAGGTGCCCTAACTTGACAGACACACTATAGTATAGATATGTGTGTGTGTATGTATATATAAATTAAGTCTGATGACACAGCCAGTATTTTAAAATAGCTCATATACTTTGTTTACAATAATATTTCCAAATCTTGGAAAAATAAAAAAAGAAAAGAAAAGATGGTCAGCTGTATGTTGATACTGGTTTAACCTTTTTTTTAATCTGTATTTTTAACATTTAAAAAAATACAGAAAAATCTGATCTAGTTTTATTTACAGAAAAATTAATCCATGTTTAATGATATCACAAACAAGCATCATCACAGTGCTGTCTTTCATATTGCTTGAAAAATCATTCTGCTTATAAAGAAAAACAAAACATGGTTTCATATCCATCCATCCATCCATCCATGCATCATCTTCCACTTGTTCCAAAGTCAGGTCGCATGGGCAGCAGCTTGAGCCCAGACATCGCTTTCCACAGCCACCTCCTCCAGCTCTTCTGGTAGGACCACAAGGTGTTCCCAGGCCAACTGAGAGACATAGTCTCTCTATCATGTCTTGGGTCTTCCCC
>NC_056508.1:29332557-29373013 GCF_014905685.2 Nematolebias whitei | reverse complement strand
ATATATATATATATATATATATAATTTATATTCTTAATTGTTAAAAATGCTTGGTTATTGTACGAGAACACAACCTGTTATGTAGAATTTTGCTGACACTTCCCAAATCTACATGTTGTCACAGTCTTGAGTCAGAGCACTGACAGGGATAGCCTAGTGTTTCTGCACCGCTCACACATTATCTGCTATTAATCAGAGCATTTGTGTGCATGTGACATTCCAGCAGGGGAAACCTGAGAATGTGCGACTAACGAGACACTGGATTCTGATCTTTCTGCAGACGGGAGGGTGCTGAAGTGTCAGAATTTCAATTTTCTCCAAATGGTCACTCCCAGTCACACGCTCTGACCCTCAGCACCTCCTTCACACTGCAAACACACTTTGCTGCTTTCGTTCTGGTCCTGTGGAGCTTTGGTTTTATTGGTGTTCAGCTGTAAAATTTCATATGAATCAGTGTTGTGTGAAAGCAAAATAATGTCACAGCCACTTCTTTTTTTTTTTTACCCTTGCACAGTCTCAAACTAATTACTCAACCCTCTCTGCTCAGATTGAGCTTCTAGGCAAAGCAAGGGTGGGGTGGGGGGGATTGCGTGACCCTCCCACTTTCCGGAGATGCTCCAGCCCATCCCTAAATTGTTGGCCAATGAGGGTGGCTCATTCACAACTCATGCAGTCCTTCTACAATAGGTAAGGAGAGAGAGACGCACAGAGCAGGAGATATATATCAAAGACAGAAAGACAGAGAGCAGCTAGAAACAGTGAATGTGTCTGGGGTGGACAGTAAAGACCAGAGTGGGAGAAAAGGAAAGACGTCCCAACAAAAGTGGAACCCCCTGAGAATGAAGTAGAGGCTGAGAGACAGGCAGATGAAGAGAAATGAAGAGCTTCTGACAGGACAGATTTACAGTGTGGACATCCTAAGAGGCAGGGAAGACAGTAAAAGAAAACAGCAGCATTCAGCAAAGAGGAAGCTGTTCATCACAGCTGTCTTGTAAGACATCACAGAGGACAAAGAGGAAGTCCCACAGGTGTAGACGCAGGCAGGTGGACAGTCAGACATGCTGCTTGTGATTGCGCTTTTCTCCATCGCGGGAGGACATTGGGGGCTCAACCCTGGAGCGTGGGGGTACGAACAAATCCAGGACAGACAGGGGCCAGCAGCATCGTCATGCCCGTCTCCCTGCCAGTGTGAAGAAGATGGCATCTTCATCATGGTGGACTGCTCAGAGATGGCACTATCATCTGTGCCATCCAACCTCAGCTCTCTCACCACATACCTGTAGGTAACCTGTTACTGTCTTATACCTCTTTCTGTTGTTCATGTCTCACTTTATTAACACTTCTAATTAATAATTTGCTTGTATTCCCATCCTTTTCCCATTTACCCTTAATTCTCTTTTCTTTTGTCCCATTTTGTCAGAGGTGCATGTATGATTCAAATTTATAGAAAACATTTATTAACCCATGCTTTGTTTTAGTTGATATTTAATCTTGTTTAAAAAAAGAAGAAAAAACGCAATATAGGCAACAGTTGGTGTGACCAACAATCACTGGAATAATCCAAATTTAGACAAAAATGTAAAAACGTGACGAGCAACAGGACCATGTGTGTACAAGAGGGACTGTGTGCATGTGTTTCATGCTGGCCACTACAGCTAAACTGGACCACTTTCAATGCAAGATTTCCCAGCACCAACTGGACAGTGAGAGCATGTGTGTGCGTGCGCACTTGTGCAGGGTACGGCCATATGTGTGTGTGCAAGTGTGTATGAATGTTTGTGCAACTTTGTGCAAGCATAGTTAAAGAATTGGATGTGTAAATGAGGTTTTCTAAATCTAAAAGTTTTCCATTTCACAACAATCTGTGATGCTCAAATATTGCTGGCCTATAATCCACTTTTTCATAACATTTTCACAAAGACTGAAAAAAGCTGAAGGAACTTAATACAATTTATGTGTTTGAAAGTCTTGGCACTGTAAATACATATACTAACTTTCAGCCTCCTTAGAGGTAAAAAGAGACACTTGAGGAAAATATTCTATAAAGGTCCTGAGTGTTTCTTACGCGACTTTGCTGTGACTTAAAGGCAAATCTGTCAAATTGTTTCAATGCTCAAGGACAGACTGCACATGTGCTACCTGATACTAAAGTGACGGAAGTCAAATTCAGAAAACAGACCGTAAAGGAATGGTTCTTTTGGGGGCTCTGCTAATACATCAAAAGCAGGGGGTCCAAATTAGGAAAGAACAACAGCTTATATAACAAATGACTTTATAAGTGACACAAAAAAGAATTCAACTTGAACTACGCCTGGCTCTTCGGTCATCTTGGAAGTCTGTGACAGCCAGATTTCATTGTGTTCATTTGAAAGTAAAAACACATGTACAGTTTATGGGGGTGAAATATGGTCTAAAACTTTATCCAGGAATCCCTCTGCATATGCGAGAATCGGACTTTTAGCACAAGCAGGAAGGACACGTCTAAATCGGCACACACTTAGAGAGGGATGACCTATAGGTAGCCTCTCAGTCCACCTCTGAATTACAAATATTGGTGACCCGAGGCTCTTTCAGCAGGAAACCACGTTGCTCCTAAGTCCTCTACAGCCACACACAAACACTCATCCTTCCCTGCAAACACAAGCTTAATTGTTCATTTCCCCTCGTTACCTAACGCTGGAACTGACCAATTAGTGAGTTTGAGGGTTGATTTAGAATAAGATAAATAAACTCAGCGACCAACCGCACACGCCTACACACACACACACACACACATTGCTTAAGGAGGAGACATGAAAGGAATGCAGAAAAGATGCAGCAAATAAAGACACAAAAATCACAGATTTTTCTTTCAACTTGTTGATAAAAACGATCAAAGACAAACAAAACATCTCCTTCCTGACTCTTCCCACATGCATACACACACGCGCACACGTGCACACACACACACACACACACACACCAGCAGGCTACAGTTTCTTGTTTCGTCCCGGAGTATAAAAGGTTACGACAGCAGAGAGCTGCTCCAATCCCCACTAGGATCTGTGGAAGTGTCCAACATCCCACTGGGCTGTTTTAGGCAGGATTAGCCTCCAAGCACATAGTCCAAGAGTGCCGAGGTCACAGGGATTTTCTTGGGAACAGTCTACTTTACAAACTTCATCGCCACAAATCTGCGTAAAGTGTATGACATCATTCACCCATGTCACAAGAGAGGCCTTCAAAGTGAGCCGAAAGGCTCCAACCACAAAAACTATGAGGGGCAGTCCGGGCAAGTCATGATCCACTGCATCTCAAAGTTTTCACACTTGGAAAATCTCACTGAAAACTGGTATGCAACTAATAAAATCTGATTTAGCAACAAAAACGTCATCATAAAACTAATGTGAAAACACTTGGACTCGATAAAGGAATTCGATCGATGGGAAGCAAAGGTGCTCCAAGCAAACCAGAGAGGAGTGCTTAAAGATTTATGGCAATAATAGTTTCCGTGGGCAACACATGAAATGAGCTGTCATATGAGACGCTTTGAAAGACCT
The DNA here is from genome assembly GCF_014905685.2 of Nematolebias whitei. Taxonomy (NCBI): domain Eukaryota; kingdom Metazoa; phylum Chordata; class Actinopteri; order Cyprinodontiformes; family Rivulidae; genus Nematolebias; species Nematolebias whitei. Next base: position 29,369,474 of record NC_056508.1, on the reverse strand, counting down.
TCTCTTTGATATCAGATTAGGAAGGAAAGACAGCGCCCAGGGGTGCATGATAAGTGTGGATGGATGTGTGATGAGTTTGAGAACACCGAGTACAGTGGAGTGGTTTGGGGGTCTGTGTTGTTTTGTGTTCAGCTGACGGCAAGGCAACTTGTCATAAGAGAAAGGTTCTCAATGACTCAGTAAGTAGATTGTATGTGAAAAAGTTTATGAGACCAAATTAGTCAGCTATCCTTATGTTAGACTTGTACTTACGTACAGGAGTGTGAGAAAAATTTAAACAAACAATATTTTTGGATTAAATGGCTTCCAACAAGGCAGGTTCTTGAAATCTTTTAAAGTGGGATCTGATCAAAAGTTCTTTGGGTTATCTAAAACTTGTCCAAAGTTTTTTCTTGAGGCTGCATTTTGACTCAGTTTCTGTCCAGTACTTGTACCTGACAGCATATTGTGATAAGTGTGTTTATAAAAATTTGAACGCTAATCAATGAAGGAGAACAGGAAAAGGTATAAAATAATTTATAGCTGATGAACAGAGGATGAAGGTCATGTCTTTAAAAAACTGGAAAATGGTCAAGCAAATTCTAAAAAATGAACACAGGACCTGAGAGGTATACTGGTTTCTCCCTTTAATTTATCCTCTAATACTTGTGAACTTTTCAGCTAATTGCTCTTTAGGAATAATTTTATTTGTTGTTGTCCCACAGCAAGAAGGTCCTGGGTCCCAAGATTGGACCTGGAGTCTTTCTGTTGGAAGTTTGCATGTTCTTCTCGTGTTTGCGTGGGTTTTCACTGAGTGCTCCCACAGTCCAAAAACATGCATGTTAGGCTGATTGGTAACTCTAAATTGTCCCTAGATGTGAGTGAGAGAGTGAATGGTTGTTTTGTTTGTCTCTCTGTGTCACTGTGATGGACTGGAGACCTGTCCAGGATTTACCCAACCTCTCGCACCGTGACTGCTAGACATGGGCACCAGTGACCCCATGACCCAGAAAGGAAGAATCCGATAAAGATAATGGATGGATGGATGGATGGATGGATGGATGGATAAATCATACATCAGAATTAGGTCACTTAACAAGTAAAACCAACAAAAAACCTTCCTCTAAAATTGGCAAGTGAAAAAGCAGCCAAAGTCCAAAAAAGAGATGTTTCCATCTTTTAAAGGTTTAATAAACCTTGAGATTAAAATGTAAAAATAAAGGTTATAGCAAGGCTTTTTCTTTACAGTACAGTGAAAAATAAATCAATAAAAACACATCTTTTATGTACATTACATGGCTAGTAAAACCTTCTGTACTAGTAGTCAGTTTCTACGCTTGTTGGGAATTCATGTTTATATGTTTCACACTTCCAGTGTGTGTATGCTTTAAAAAAAAAAAAACTAAATTAAAATGAGTGTGGGTTTGGGAATGGGTTGAGAGTGAAGTTGAGCAGCGTTTAGGTGATGCTTTGTGGTAGTGGTGGGTGCGGTGAACTTCTAACAGTGTTTTGGCCTAGGCCAGGAAACCACAGCTAGAGCATTACCAGACAGAGCAAAACCAAGGCGAGTGCGAGCATGTGTGCGTATAGTGCATGTGTGTGAAGACCACCCACACTGCAAAGGCCATTTTCCCCATTTTTACAGCGGAGGTGAAACGAGATTGTAAGAATAATGGAGAAATGGAAGAAAAAGGGAGACAAGATCACGTGAAAGTGGTGACAGAATTACAGACAGCATTAGAAAATGTTGAAGTGTTTGATACACAGCCCCCCCCCCCCCCCCCTACACACACACACACATGTTGTACATGTATGAAGGGGACAACATCCTGCCTCTGTGTGGTGGCCGTAACAGTAACAGTCGTGTGCGTGTCATTTAGCCATTATGTTGATGGAATGATTCCTATCAGGAGTGACCGGGGTCACACTGTAAACATCATTTTTCAGAGACAGAAATTAGAGAAACTGTATGTGATAGAGGGAGAAAAGGATTCAAGGGGCGGTGAGGGGATGAGCTAAAAAAAGACAAGAGAAAAGAAAGCAGTGTGTGTCTGAGTGTGTGTGACAGTGGAGGGTTCTCTTTAGAGCAGCTATCAGCTCCAGCATCAGTGTCCTGGCTCCAGACGTCTATGGTAGTCCCCCGCCTTAACTACACTGCCCTCCCTTGCTCTTTCTTCTATTTCCCCCCACCTTTTCTCCTTTCCTCACCTGTTTCATCCAGTCTCCTTCAGATGGAAGAGGAATCCATAACCCCCCCATGTGTCTGAGTGTGTGCGCCTGCTTTGAGAGCAGGTGTTGACGCTGGTCGTGATGGAGTGAGTGTACATGTACGGTTACTGAAAATCAAAATGAACATATGCTGCTTCAAGGAAGAGGATTGGGAAGAGTAGATGGTGTGCGCTGAAGTCAAATGTTGTACATGTTTTCAACGAGCTGCTTTGGCTCTGAGCCCAAAAACTGCAAGAAATTCTGAGGCCCATGTCAGTGGCATCCACCATTATGGTTAATCTGTTCAGCTGAAAGTGTTGCAGGAGGAAGCACACGTTAGTTCTCCAGTTTTTCCTTTGTGCCTTCCAGCCTTTCATTCACTCCTTTGTTCTTTCCCTCCTTCACACAAACTTAAAGTGTTTACTCCAAAGTCTCAGTTTCTCAGCTTTCTCCTACATTCCCTGAGGGGCTTGGCAATGAACACGAGCAGAAAAAGGCAACTTCCGCTTGTCACAAAAGATATATTTACAACAGAGGGGGTGTTGTCAAGAAGGGCAAACGCAGTTAGTGAAGGATAGCACCGGTTTGTGGTTTCCTGAGAGCTGCCTGGGAGGCTTTTAAATGCCGCTCGGGGACAGACGGCAGGTAGGCAGGTAAGAGCGAACAATGGGAACAATGACATTTCCCTTAGGAGCAGCAGCCGGAGAAGACACTGTGGATATAGTGTGCTCCACCAGTCCATATCCTGTTCTTTAGAAAGAAGTAGAAAGCAGCTATGATACAAAATCTTGAAGAAGACCTGGGTGGAGGGGGGTAGAGATCATTGGAGACTGTGTTTGGAGTTTATCTTCTCGTGTGTACAAAAAACAACAAAGTCTGGTGTCAGGACCAGTCCCCGCTGACTGAAGTTGTATGTTTTAACTGATAGTAGTATGACGCAAATGTGAAACATGGGTTAGGAATGTACTCTTTGTGATGTGAAGAGTTGCCTATGACAGAGAGGATTCTGATAGCCTGCGTGGCCCAGATTCCTATAGTCCCTTTCCAATCCTGAGAATTCATGGGGAATGTTTGTGTGTACGTGCATGTATGCATGTGTATGTATGTCCAAATGGAAAAGCCTTCTCTTTTTCGCTACAGAGAAGGCTTTGTCCTATCCAGGGACAGGCTACAGCAAATGTCCGTAACTGTCCTGACACACGTGCAAACATCTCTTTTACTGATACATCCTTGCAGATTGTCATTTCTGTCAGTATACGGACAAAGTAGAGTCAATATTTCTTTTTTTAAGTTCTGACACATACAGGAGAATGCTTACATGAGTGGTGACAGCAGTATGTGTAAGACATGCAGTAGCTTCTGAAGTTCCCCTTGTACTTCACAGACTCATGTTCATGTTTGTGCTGATGTTCAATGTTTTTATGTTATGAGTGCTTAGTGTATATTTAGTTGGTTTTTCTTAGTTCATATCTTAGATGTTATTACTGTTTTTCTTATACATTTTAATGTTGGATGTAACTGGGACCTTGTGTACATAATTTCGCTCCACCACATGTACCACATGAGGTGCGAATGACAATAAAGAAACCCTGACTCTGACTCTGACTCTGACTTCAGATTTGTTTGTCTCCTGTCTTTTTGAAATTATCAGCCAGTCCAAGGTAAAGTGGCTCATGTGAGGTTGGCAGTCTGCAGGTAATAACTGGTAAAAGTTAATGATGCTTAATGCAATGTTCAACAATGTTCAACAATGTTCAACAATGTTCACAACAGCGCAAGACCCTATGGTGCACATTTCACATGGATAACAATGTTGAACAAGCATAAATGTGTGCAGCAATGCACCTCCCACAGATCAGTGATGCGGAACAGCTCAGTTGAATAAACACCCAGGTTGTAAGTTAGTTAAAGGTGCTTGAAATAAAAAAAAAAAAACACAATTTTGAGAGAATCATAACCCATAACATGGGTTCATGGGTGAATTAAGGCAGAAGAAGGAAGATACCAAATATCGGAAAATACAGTTCCTTACAACTTTAGAGGCTGTAATCATAATTCCTATCAAGTTACAATCTATTAACCAACTATATAAATAAAAAATACTAGATGTACATTTAAATGTGATGACTATATGAAAAAATTTGATTAAAACCTATATTGTTTTGAATAAAACTTTTCAGTATTTATTAGTTTTTTTTTACTTGTTGCTGAGGTTTTTGAGATAATTCTTTTAGACTCTGTTTCACAGGTGACTTATCCATCTGTTGAAAAGGGAGGAAAGAGGAAATTTTGCCACTGCAGGGCCCCTGCAACAGCAGCCAAACTTAACTCATGTCTCTATTACATGTCTGAGAAGGAGTAAAAGAGAAAATCTGGACTTTTTAGATGCATGGCAGTAGGCCAAACTAAATCCCTTTAAACCGACAGCAACCACATGGCTTCACTGAAACGGGGTTAGATTTTGTCAAGTGCTGATCGAAGTTCAGTTCTAGATGTTATCCACTGGTGATGGTAAAATACATGGAGTGTGTGAGAGCAGATGAAGAGGAAGCCAGCAATGGGATTTGAGTGATTTTCTAACTAGATGCAGTACCCTCCTGTTGCTGCCATTCAACCAAATGAAGTCATAATAGAGCCTGACACTAATACTCATCAGGTTTCCTTTACTGTTGTATTCACAGCTAAGAATCTGCCTTGAATCAGCACAAAGGGGGAAAAAAATCCTCCTCTGACAGAGATAGCCTTTCAAGATGTGCAGAAAAGTGGTGAAATTTGTAACCATTTCCACACATCTTCTGTGATATTTGAACAGATTTCATTGATGTGTGCCTCTTTCTTAATATGATTCAGCATTAGCTTTAATTTAGGAAAAAATGTTATGTCACAGATGTATTCAAACCAGATGAAATATACGTGCCAGAACAACAGATTAGTGGGCAGGGCTATGCATGCCTTCCTGCCTCTCAGAGCTAAGGCCCGCTCACAACAGCTGCCTGTCAGTCCTGTCCACATGTTGGAGGCAGTTGTATGTTGTGTAGCACCGACTGTTCCAACACTTCCTGTTCCATTACTGAAGTGCTTGACCTTTCACCCCCTACCCCTCTGTCTTATGACAGGGGTGTGTGTGTGTGGGAGGATACAGATCGGACAGGGAGTGTGGATGTGCACATGTGTGCATTTGTGTGTGTGTGTGTGCATGTGCAGTATACCAGGGTATGAATAAGTCCCAGAGGGCATGAGTATGTTTCCCATGACATGGCCTCAGACTAAACAGCCGTTCTCTCCACCCAGACATCCGCCTGCCATTCTCCCCTAAACCGCAGCAAGCACAGAAGAGCACAAAACAAGGAGGCATCTCCATTTTCTGCACCCCCCCCCCCCCCCCCCCCCACACACACACACACACACACTCTGTTCCTCTGCACTTTTTGTAGCTGAATCCTCCCCACATTTCTTCTTGTCCAGGTGAAAGACTTCTCCTCTCCCTCTCCCTCGCTCTTTGTGCGCAATGAATGAGAGAAACAGAGAACAAGAGAGGGAAAGATAAAGAGAGAGTGCATTTGGACACAAAGGGCAATGTACCCCTCCCAGGAAGTCTGGGAGAGAGGGAGAAAAAAAAAAACATCTTCAGAGAAAGGAGGAGGGAAGACAGCATTGTGCCTTCCTTCCTGACTCTTTGTGAGCGTGCATATGTGACTGTGTGTGTGTGTGTGAGAGTTTGTGTGTGTGCAAGCTCATGTGTGCAACGGGAGAGTAGCTGAATGCCAGAGCAGTCAGTCTATTCAGATAGGAAAAAGCAAACACACTTAGATCTCACCCTTGCGCATAATGCTCACACACATACAAAAAAACACACTGCTCTCTTTCACACACACACACGTAATGTGCTCACAACCATTTAGGCCCTCTTAAAGGCAGCACCCAAGCAGTGCTACCAGTTGCATTGTGTGGAATAAAAGATCCTCTTTCATCGTGCCTTAACTGTTTCAAAGAGCTAAGCGGAGAGGATCAGACTGAATCCGACTGAAGACATTATTGTCATAATTACAGTCAAAGACAGCCAAGGTGCGGCTCAAGCACCCCTAATGCAGAACTCCTGCCCTCTGGGCAAGGCTCCGACTGCTGCTTTCCACTAAGATCTATTACTCTAATGTTCTTCACATATAAGTCTTCTTCAAAGTGAAAGAGCTTACTGACATTATTGGCTGTTTGTCTGGTAAACATATCCACCTGAGGAATGGAGAAAGGGATTCACAAGGAGGCAAGAAGAAAGAGAGAAATGCAAAGGGTTTAGATTGTGCTTTTCCAAAATTGGTTGAGTGTCACTAAAATCACCCCTCTGTGGGCAATGTAAAGGGGTTTATAAACATTTTATTTAGTTGTTGCATGCAGGTTTATGCTTGAGCTGCAAGCCAGACAGTATCTCACTGCCAGCTGCTCACATATCAAACCCTTTAGGGCAGTTCTTTAACAAATCTTCATATTAACTTGTTGAGTGAGGGCTTTTATAAACGTACAATGTCAGTATTTCGAAATTCAGACTGCAAAGTGATGAGCAAATAAAATGCCAAATTTAGAACTACGCAAATGGGTAATTCAGTCCACAGATTGCTTGGATTACTTGATTTTTAGAGTTTCTTTATTGTTGCCTTTTGGTTAAACAATATAAAGCATAATGACTTGTGTAATTCATGCGTTTTTGTCCATGCTTCCACAAAGATCTTTGAGTTACTAGGTTTCACTGACTGAATTACACTCGTCTGCTCTGTCACTGCAACTGTGTGCATTTGATTCATAGTTGGTATGTGTGGAGTACCTCAACTGCACGTGTAGAGCACATTATCCAGGTGTACTGGGTGTGGGAGCAGTAATGGGAAGTAGTGGCACTTGCTAGGGTTAAAATAACACTAGAGTGAGTGTGCATATTTTTCCACTCTTTTCAATGATACAAGAACATTTTAAAAGTGAGTAAAAAAAAAAAGTCTGGAAAATGGTTAAATAGCACAGCAAATCTACCTGAGTTATTGTACCAGTGTGAGAACAAACCAGCAATAGTAGGTTATTCTAACAATTCTATCAAAACTAACATGTAAGGTGTAAAAGGTTAATAAACTGCCAATTTGCCAGTGTTTGCTAGCCAGTTGAAGCAGATGGCCGCTTGTCCTGAGCATGGTTCTGCTGGAGGTTTCTTCCTTTAAAAAGGGAGGTTTTTTTCCCCACTGTTGCCATTGTGCTTGCTCAGGGTGGGAGACTGCAACTTAAGCCCCCAGTATACTCCCACGTATGTCCGTCCACGCGTACATATGCGTGTACTGTACGCAGAGGGTTCAGACTTCGTACTCGAGCGTACACCCCGAGTAGCTGCAGAGCAGCTTCCCAGACAAGGGGCGTTTACCTTTGGGACAAATTGAGGTCGCCGAATGGTCATGTGCTGACACGCCTACTGGATTGAGTGACAAGTCAGAAGAAAAAAAAAAACGAGCACAGGCAGCCTCAGCCGCAGCGGTGTTCTGTGTTGATATGTTGTTAATAAAAAGATCTAAAATTTTTTAAAAATAGGGGGCGCTGGCTCTGCAGCCCACACATCAGACCAGCTCACCAGGAAATCTGCAGACCCTCCCGCAGCCACGCTGGACCTGAGTTTAATTCGCTCGTGACAAATTCCTTCATTTCTCACCATTTTAGTCATGGCATCAACAGAGGAGGAAGAGATCACTTGCCTCTTGACAAAAAAAACAAAAGAGAAGGCCAGATCAGGGATGAAGAAGGGGAATTTAATACATTGGTGTCGCATACAAAACAGTCTGTCGCCGGGCAGTTTATTGTATGACACCGCGTACACGTACGTGGTCGTAAAAATTGAGCTTTGCACGGACATGCCCTGGGGGGTACGCTCGTACCTCTGCATACGTACGCGCGTACCTCCGCATATGGACGTACGCGGGAGTATACTGGGGGCTCAAGTGAAGATTTAACGGGTCTGCTGGCTTCCTTAGACAGAGAACTTTACTAATTGGCTTTTCTGTGTACAAAGTAGGGCTTTAACAGACTACTCGAGTAATCTACACATCGATTCCTAGGACACCTATCGAGGTTTTTAATTTCATGTCGAGTATTCGTGGCGACGTCATTACGCCACCCTTACGTCATCGCGTCACGTGTCACTTGATCCGCACCGGGCGCGGGTTACAAGATGGATTCCTCCAAGCAGACGGATGGAGCAGAGCAGACCCAGTTTTGGCAAACAGGTAGAAATGCATCAATAGTCTGGAAATATTTTACTAAAGATGAATCTTCTGGTTCAACCACCGTAAGGAAACAGAAAATGAATCAACTTCCTGACTGTTTGGAGCGCGTTGCGAACCGGTGTTACACCATATTTTGTGACCGTACAGGGCGGTGTTGCATGCACTGTTGCAGGTCACATACTGTGGTGTAACACCAGGTCCAATCGACCGAACCAGAACCAGCTTTCTCGAACCTTGTTTCACAAACCAAAAGCAAAAATATTAATCTCTAAATCTATAATAAAATCTATAAACATATTAACCCTAAAACTAAACAATGCGCACCACAGCTGGCGGTGGTGCGGGGTGGTCGACCCCCCACCCCCCCCCGTTTTAATTTTGTTTTTGACGTGATGCACGTTTCTTCACGTTTCTTCACGTTTGCAGCTTCATAATTATAATAACTGATAGTTTAGTTTTTCCTGTGACTTATTTGCAGTATGATAAATGGTAGGAGCATAATATACACTCCCAATGTTTTGTTGGTCTTTGTTTTTGTAAATAATGACCTTTTTTGCGGTTTTATTTATTTATTTATTTTTGTATCTTTAGATCCTATGATGTCATCAAGTACTCGAGTTCTACTCGAGTTTTATTATGTTAATGTTGAGTTTAAAAATTATGTAGTTGTTCAAACCCTAGTACAAAGTATGTGAATGTTTCTGTTAGAGCTGGACAATAATCCAATATCGATTTATGTTATAATATACTTTTATTCAATAACGGTGATATGACTTTTAAGCACATTTTCGATATTTCGATATGATTACAGCGTTTCACTGACGCATTTCTTTTTCTGTTCGGGTTGAAATGACTGCTTCAGTTTCAATCCTAATAGAAAACGGTGCAACACAACTATGTAAGTGCATGGTGACGTAGATGTTACGCAAAGCTCGAGTTCGGAAGGAGTCAGCGGTAGCAGGCTAGGCTAGGCTAATCTCTAGCGCGCGTTAAGTTTTCGCTTCAAAATGAGTGCCCATGACCATCAGAATGTGACTGAACAAACTTTCACAAGCGAAGAGAAAGCAGATGACATAATTGATAAGAGAGGAAAGACTAATTCAGTAATGTGGAAGTGGTTCGGCTATCTAATCCGCTAAACTGCAGGTTTCAGTGTGCTGCGAAATGTGCCGCTGGGAACACATCTAACTTGATCCACCATCTGAAAAGTTTCCACTCTAGAATATGCTGAGAGTCAGAAGATGAAGCACAATAAAAGTTTGAGCCAAAATGTCCCAATGTTTAAAAGGTGAACAATAATTTATTTGTACAGTTTCTACAGGTTTTCTGAGGCTTTTATATTGTTTATATCGATATCGGAATTTTATCATTATCGATCGAAATTAAGAAATATATCGTGATAAAAGTTTTGTCCATATCGTCCAGCCATAGTTTCTGTTCAGTGCCCTGAGACAACTTTGTTATGAATTGGTGCTATATAAATAACCTGAAATGAATTAATTTAAACTCAAAAGAGTAGCCACAAATGAACACTAGCATTTTTTAACAGGTTTTTTTTTTTACATATGTGATTTTGTTTGGTATGCCAGTATGAGATTTGAGATTGGCAATGATAATCACAAGACACCGCTGTCATCCCAAACCTTGCATGCAATAAACCTTCTTAGATTTCTGGATTAATGAGATGGTGCATCCCATGAGTAAAACAGCCAGTTTAAAAGATTTGTCAACAATATGAACGATGTTAAATTCATCTGGACTACCATGCACAATGGAAAATGATGCTTAAAAAGCAAAGGATGCGTGTTGACATTTGACAGCAGGGAATCTCACAAAGTGTTCAGAAACGCAAAACTGCAAATCAAATAAAGCTTTTCCCCACTACTTACGTGCTCACATTTTTATTTGGGGAAAATGTATTTTGCCAAAGTGAAATTATCTGCTGCTCAGCTTTGTCCGACAGATGCATTTCATCACTAATGCCAGAATAACAAACACCTGTCTCCTGATGGTATCTGTCCCAGTCTCAGGGTGTATTCAGTCACCAGGGTGGTCTGTCGCCGAACCCACAAAATACAACCAGAGCTTGGCGTGTGTATGACTGCCTTTGGATGTAGGGCGACTGCATGTGTGTGTATGTCTTTACGTGACCGGGTGTTTCTCATGATGTGGCTAGTTGTTTTGCCGCGCTAAATCACCAGTTCTTGTCAGAAAGGCTTCCAGTTTAAAACTTGCAACAATGGAGCTAGGGGCACATTCACACCCACACACACACTCTGCCTTTGATCACAGAGGTGATAACATACTTCAGTAGTTCTGTTGACGCCAAAAAGGAAATTTGATAAATCGCAGCATTGTAACTACAGGACTGTGTAACCTCATGCTCCGACTGAAATTTAAAACAGAGATGTCGAGGGGAAAGAATGACTGTTCAAGACTGAATGGTAGAAAGAGCAACTAAAAGGGCCAAGGCTGATGAATGGAAATGTATCTCAGCTTTTTCATACTTCTGTTCCTCCCTTAAGAGCAGCTCCTTGCCATGGATACTCTATCAATCACAGCACAATGCAGTCAAATATACACTGTTTTAATTTTCTCCCTATGCCAAACCTTCCTTTCTTCCATTCTCATGCACACAAGTGTACACATGCTCGCTTTGGAGAAGAAAAACTAGCCAATCTATCAATGCTCACCGAGTAGTGCAAAAATCACGAAACTTTGATGTAATGAAAGTGGAAATATGACAAAATATTATATTTTCTCCTGAAAACTCTGCAATGCTGGCCTCAGTTTCTCACACGCTACTGTGTTAAAACACGCATAAGAAGGAAAAACACTGAAATCACCCCCAGTAAAATATAACTTCTCTCAAGGGAAAGAGAAAACATCACTTAGGGCTTTGTCAGTCATTCTGCAGAACAACGTACACAAGTGATAAAAGGACCAGTTAAGAAGCACATGTGAGCGTGTTTGTTGACGAGCATCAGTCAGTTTCAAACCCAGCAGAGGAGTCTTGAGTTCATCATTCAACAGAAAAATCAAATCTAAGTGAAGGCGTTGTCTCATGAGCCTCTGTTAGCGGACAGATGTGTTTTCCTAGAAGAGACATCGGACAGCTTTCCTGACACTGATGGCCAAGAAAGGGCCAAACAGTTGCTACTGAAGACTTGTATTTAAAAAAAGCAACCTCGTGTGCTTCTATTTTCACACACACGTGCACACTGAGTAAACTATTTCTATGCCCCAGTAGAGCTGGGCCATATCATATAGTTCACGATAATACCGGTTAAAAAAACTTGCCCGGGAAAGTAAATGATATCATGATATGCTAATTTCATGGCATAAATACGTCAGTGTTTCCCCTACAATTATACAAGCGGGACGCCCTGCCCCGTTAACAGAACCGAGTGCGCCGAACTGAACCCCCCACCTGTCAGAACTGGCGTAACGCTAACTAGCCATTTGCTAACTAGCTAGCTAAAAAGCTCAACGCAAACATCGAAACACCAACAAGCTTCAGGGTCAGCTGAAGACACCGTGTCACAAGTTTTGGAAGTTATAGCTCATTTAAAGGCAACATATTTGTTGTTGTATATTACATTTATGCTCAACAGATCTTAAGCTTTCATTTCATTTAGTGTTTTTTGGGAACTGCACCTGCACTTTAATTTTTGTGCTGGATTTTGTTGATCAATATGTTGTGCAGACTTTTTCAATCTAAATAACAGAAGGATCATTTTTATTTTCTTTATTTTTATACTTTGAGACAGAATACTTTACTAAATAAAATAATTTCAGTAAAATTAACCCTTTGTTGTTTTTTAGGTTTCATATAATATTGCAAAGCAACATGCTCATTTAATTTTGTCAAGCAAATAACTATGATTTCTGTTTTTTGTTTTTTTTGGTTATATCATAAATGTATCGTTATTGTCAGAATGCTCTGAAATATCACAATATTATATATAAGCCATATTGCCCACCCGTATGCCCCAGTCCACGAATGATGTGGTGAAAATGCATCTGTACCCACCACGTCTGCATGCTCACTGGGAAACAATAGGAGTGTGAAAATGAGCGACAGACATCTCACCACACACACCGCAGCCGCCTATAAATGGGAAAAAAATATTGCATGGCACATACAGATACTATCACACATCTTTGCACTCAGTCTCCCACTTTTTCCCACGTGCACACACACAAATATCATAAAATAGGAATTCAGTTCTAGTTGTGAAACTCCCGTACGCAGCTCAGCCTGCAGATTCTTTATGCACCCTTTTTCTCATTTCGTTTCGCGGCCGTTTGTTTGCGCTGAAAATATCTGCACGTCACAGCGCCAGCCGACACAATTCACATGTGGTAGTCATCAATCATAATTATCTCGGTTTAAAAAAGCCACAGCTGTTATTTGATTTTAAAAACAAGCCATAGCACAGTGCCTTCCAACGACACGTCAAGCTGTCAGCAGAGGCCTTGGCCTGCTCAGCAGAAATGTCTCTCTCTAGCTTCCCAATGAGCTTGTTGGAGTCCACAGCCGAGCCGAGCAGCGTTCAACCTTTCCCCATGACTCACCGGTGAGCGTCTTTATTTTTAAACATTTTCTCTCTCTCCATTGCCATGTGTTTATCCTGCCTGAGAGAGGCCGCTGTTATGGACTTCACACAACGTTTGTTTATGGCTTCTTTAATCAGGACCAGATAATGGAGAGTTGTCTCCATCTGTGGGCGCATCCCCAGAAGCTGGCTGCGTACATGTGTCTCCATGAGTGTGTTTGTGTGCTGCTCGGCTTTAATGATCCTTCCAGAGCGTTCCAATAAATACTCTCCTCAACAGATAATTGCTGCACAGACGATGAATAGGATTAAGGTGTGTATGTGTATTGTCCGTGAGGCCACACACCTTTTTGGGGCTGTACATGATGTCAAACAGTCCTAATTATGTCATCTGGTGTGCTATTACTGCTTGCTGTGTAATCTCCATGGCAACTTTATAGTCGCTTTTATTCATCTCAGGTCTAATGTGTTACCCTTGCTTTATTATACTCAAGGAACTAGGCAATATGTGTAGTGGTTTTAAAAAAAAGTACATTCTTTTATATGTATATTGCTGCATTTATTTTAATTGTTTTACAATTATACACTTTATAAACCATTGTTGAAGAGCAATACAACAAAAAATTGTTTTGAAATCATGTATTAAACAAAATATCAATAAATGTCATAATCTTTGCATCAGATGTTTGTATTACCCATATAGTAGAAATAAAACGTTCAAGATGTGTTTGCCCACCAAAAATCACTGTGCTCTTTTTTGAACAGGCCTTCCCTGCAAAAATAAATAGCTGCAAGATATATGAGAACTTGCTGAATATCTACCCAGTTGAGGCAAATCAGGCTATACATATGAACATTTTAGAGGGGATAAGTGGTAATAATTCCATTTTTTTCCCATGCAAATAATGTGTTTGTGTTTTTGAATGTCCATTGCCATGGAAGGTGGGCAATCATGCAAGTGCCTGTGCATGAGTGTGTGTGTGTGTGTGTGTGTGTGTATGTGGTCTATCAGCAAAACATTTAATGAACCAGCAGATGGATTTCATTGAATCTCTCAAAAAGTAATCACTGGATGAACTTCAACTTATTGACTTCAATCAACTTGAGTCTCACTTGAATCAATCCCATTCAAGATGGTTACCACTGATAATTAGCCTTAGTGTACTCAGTTAGTCTTACAGATTTGGAGCTAAATTTTGGTGTGGTAGTAGCTGAGAGTCATCACTAACACATGCTCTGAATGCTAACAAATCAAGGTCCAAGGTTCTTTATTGTCATTCGCATCACATGTGGTACATGAGGTGGAACGAAACTGTGTACTCAAGGTCCCAGTTACACCCCAAAATAGCAAAAATATAAAAAGAAACAGTATACAAGGATCTAAGATATACACTAAACAATAATAGTGTAAAAACTACGGTACAACAGCCTGGACATGAGTCTGTTGTGTGCAGATGAGTATGAATACAGCAGCTTAAAGTCAAGAAATCAGTAGCATGGATAATCAGCAGCACAGATAAAGTCACATATCACCAATTAAAGTGTCATTACAGTGATTTTCCTGGTTAGGGATTTATGAGTCTAACAGCTTCAGGGTAGAAGCTGTTCCTCAGTCTAGTGGTTCTACACTTAATGCTCCGCAACCTCCTGCCTGAGGGGAGCGGGGCAAAAAGTGTGTGTGCTGGGTGAGTGGGGTCCTTCATGATGATCATCTAATGTATTTTAAAGTTTTAGTTTACAAGACAGCAGGCTGTAATGATTCTTTTCAAAGGATGCTAATAGTTTAAGTTGTAAGGGACAATTTGACTTATTCTCAATGCACTGGAAATAATTTCTGGTTATCTTTTTAAACTTTTGTTGAGGCAAAAACATATTTGGAATCTATTTCTCTGAAAGACGGAAAGCTCTTCAGATTTTAAATTGACGTCACCAAGTTTACCAGGAAAAAAAAAAAAGACTATTGGACCCAAGAAGTCAGAGGCTACATAAAATAAAAAAAATAAAAAAACTTTACTACTTCACGTAGTGTCTATAATATTTGGCACCTTTGGTAGCTTCTGAATCTAATGTTAAAGAAAGGTTTTATATGGAGACCTTTTTTTTAAATGTCAGATTTAATAAGGATACAATTTTTGATTATTCAAATGGGCCAAAAAGGTCAACACTTTCCATGTGAACGTTTTTTTCACGTCATATTATTTGCATCGCACTTTATTAATCTTTTGTGAATAATGGCAACAGTAGTGCTGAGAAAAATTAAATAAAGTTACGATTGGCTCAATTAAACTTAGTTGGATTCAGTAAAATCATAATACTTGCATATATTAAGTGACACTGATCATTTTCATGAATTAGTATGTGTTTTTCACTTGTATGTTCTCCACCTCTTTCTTTTATTTTATTTTTTCATGATTTGCAACATATTATATAAATGAAACTTGGAACATTTTAGAGGTTTTCAGACATCTTTTGAAGTAAAAATGCATGTTTTTCATGGTAAGTAAATGCACTTTGGGTTGCACAAACAGGTCAAAAATATTTTGTTTCTCCATAAACATCTTTATTAAATGTTTTTGTACCTGAGTTATTTATGGTGCCATGCAATCTTCATCATTTCCTTTTTTTTATTTTTCCAGTCCAACTTAATGACATATTATCACTAGCTGTCAAAGCACATTACCATGCTCCATAGAATAACTGTGCAAAAAGCAACATCTTTTAGTGTGTTTGCAAAATAATAGGGGAGTCACTTTATGTCAGACAGAAATGATACTCAAGTTACCACCAAGACAGAGTAATAATAATCAAAATATCACATCAAAATTTTTAAATTTAAGGATATTTTTCCTAAATGCAATTAAGGAATGAGCTATTTTTTATATAACAAGAGTCAAAATAGTCTCTGCTGTCAGACCAAAAGCTGTGGCATTTATAACAGGAAATTTCCATCCAAGGAAGCTAACATGCTGTTGTTACGCTTTGAAAGGAAATTGTTAAATACCAGCAGATGATGCAAAAATGATACATAATGATCCAACCTGCAAAACTTCACGGTGAAAAGAAACACGACTGCATGCTCAACATTTGGTGAGATCACATCTCCTCACTCCAAGTGACAGCTGATGTCCACACCCCATCGTTTGATGTTAAATGTTATCATTGACAAAATCCCAAACTCTTAGTATACTCAACTTGTCTCATCTACTAATTATGATTGGCAAGTAAAATATCCAAATGTTTAAAGCTGAGAGTTGTTATACAGGGATTTTTCCAGGTCTCCCTTGAAGCTGGATGTAGATCAGGCCCGAGGACAGATCCATTCAGAGCCCCAGTCAACTTGGCTGACTGGACAAACAAACAGCCAGTGTGTCAAAACTCCCAACTGTGAAGGGCTTCTGAGAGCACAGTTTACACTTGCTAGCCTGGTGGTCTGGCTGCATGAGCAATGGTTATTGTCATATATACATGCAGGCACACACATACTGACGAACCTCACTGCTGAAGACTCATGCAAGGCCCCAAGGACTGTGAAAGCAAAGAAAGGATGACGTAATACCTCCTGTCTTTCATTGTGTTTATCAAAGAGGTGACCTTACACGACTGGGGCCACAAGGTTATATATGTTTTCTACCAAAAGCTGACTCATGAGTCTTGAAGTGTTAAAATCTTGTGTACGTGCCACAAGGATGTGTGCGCACATGCTTCACCTCTTTCTCTTTCACTGAAACACAGCTGCATCAACACCCATCACGCAACACACACGCTCGCGTCGGCGTACGTGTCAGGCAGGCATAGAAATGTAGTGTGTCTGTCAGAGCGCTGAACAAAGAGGGAAGGTGCTGGACTCCGGAGAAACCTGAGCAAGAACCTCAAAAGGAGAAAAAGAAGTGAGGGGGGGGGGGGGGAAGAGATGGGTAGATACGAGGGGAGCCCGAGGGGTCAGATGTGAAAGAAAGTAGAGTGAGACATCTGGAAAAGAGAAAGAGTCCATGGGATGAGGAGGAAATTACAGCTGCCCAACTATGATTCATTGGGGAAAATTCTCTTCTGCATCTCCCTGTTCACCCTTTGTCCTCCCACCTCGATACCTAACCCTTTAAACTCCCTCTCCCTTGCTCCCTTCTTTTGGTGATTGATTGCCAAGTGAAAAAACACATTATAAACATTTGTTATTTCACATCCTGAGTACTTTCAAAGGCAAACAATAAGGTATGCACTGATGCTTTCCATTTTGTGTCTCTAGAGACCTGAGCATGAACAACATCAGTGAGATCCAGCCCAGAGCCTTCCACCGACTGCACCTGCTATCAGAACTGTGAGTACAAAATCATTCAGCTAACACTCAGTTTATGAACCCCCTATTGTGACAATTTACACATGACAAGAAACAGCCATTTCCTGAACTGCTGATACGCACAGACCTCAGAGATGAGGTTGATGGTTCTGGCCTGCCTCTGATCTCCCCAACCAAGCTTATTGCCTGCAGCAATAAGTTAGTAGATCCCAGGATGGCTGTACAAAAAAAGAACAAAAGGGAACCTGATAGTCACTCTGAGAGTGAATATATGGTCCTAAAGTATGTGCTGGGTAGGTCTTGTGCTCTGCATCAAAGTTGCTGCTTTTTTCCACCCTTGATTTTGTTTCAGCTGGACAGCTCAGCAGAAGAAACACACTTGTGGACACAAACCTTTGCCAAAGCACACTATGGAGGAACTATAGTTTTTGGTTAATGAGCTACAAGGGCTAAACAGTTTTCACAAGTCTTACAAGGTTGAGTCAGGTCCTTTGGACAGATTCTTCTTTGTTGACAACAACTTCTTTGTTCAACAAAGAAGAATCCGTCCAGAGGACCTGACTCAACCTTGTTAGATTTATCTACCTGGATTATTGAGCATGCGTCAGGACAGTTTTCACAACTTTGGGGGAAAAAAGTGATTACAAGGAAATGTCCATCCTTTGGGTGCCCAGATGTATTTATTTTTTGTAGATGGTGTAGTTGCAAGCGTAGATGACCCTCCATAAAGGCTCTCAGCAATTCCACATATATTTATCCATTGGGATTTCAACAGTCAGCTGAACAAAATTCAAAGTGGTAAATTTGGGGGAATTGTTACACAATTGGAATACTTACAAGTAAAACAGATACGTTGAATTATATAGTTAAGTTTGTGCATTAAATGCAATTTTTGTACATCCTATTCTAAAATTCTTGCTGTGTAACAGTTGTATTTTCTTAGTGGCAATTCCAACTGTTCAGGAGGACTGGAGTGAGTACAGCTTGTCTCAATATAAACAGCAGCTCTGCTACGTTATTGTAACAATTTGCTCACACCATGACCAACAGATGAGTATAATTTCACCCCTACTCTCATAACTGTACAACCACTGCTAGCTGAAGTATTAAAAGTTAAAGTGCTGGAATTTCAGAGAATAAAATGTAGCTACCACTTCTATCTACTGAAGCTGCTACAACTCTTACAGTTGGTGATTAGCTTTGTAACCACTGCCAACCAAACTATTTAGACGTCTATGACTTTTTACTGACCTGCAAGTTTCACTTTATAGTAGCAGTAATAGGTTAACGCCAACGCACACACTCCGCAACAATTTAATACAGTTACCATGGCAACTGGTGGGACAAAATGAGAAAACTATGTCTTCCATAGTCTCAAAGTTTCATTTAATCAATGCTCAGATGGATGTGGTAAGTTGGTTGTTTTAATATAGTTAGTTGGTTACAAGATTACTATTTTGACATAAAATGAACACAATAAAAACTATACTTTGCCATATTTACTATGAGCTGAACAGAAAGTTTGTGCTTTCACAAAGAAGAAAGAAATGTAATTCTCATGGGACTGATGAAAGACATAAATTCACCTTTTGAACACGATCCCCAGTAACATCGCCAATATTTGATCTGACCATTCAGCAGAATTTAGCTAAGTCTCTGTTTTATAAAAGCTGCCTGCAAATTTGCCCCAAGGGTGTGAATATGTGTATGTCAGTCTTCACATGATTATTTTCCCCTGAATCCTGCAAATGTGTGTGTGTGTCTGTCTGCTTTAGGTGTTTGAACAGTCCTCTGTTTTCTTTACTAATTCCTGCAGCTGCGTGAGGCATGAGCTAATGATGATGAAGGTAAAAAGCCTGACTGGTTAACTGCTCAGTTCACTCTGAGTCCCAGTCCAACTGTGTTTGACCAGCAGGAGGATGCTGAGCAAAGAAAACTGGCCACACTTTGGTATTTGAGCATTTGTCAAGACGTTGATTTATTGTGGTTTACAGTATAGCAGCTATGAACTTCTGCTGTAGTTGGTGGTGTAATATTAGGAACCACAGAGTGCAGAGTGAACCTGAACATCGAGACTGCGCTGGGAAAATGAGTCGGAGGATGTCATGGAATGGCGTCTTGAATTAGGCTACACCTGCAGTGCTTGTCCACACACAGTCCTCCTGATGTTTTACAGCCCCACTGATCTATGCCTCTGTAGCGCTGAAGTTCTGACACTTTATGGAGACATTCTGTTGCTTTGTACTTCTTCCAAGGAAGATGCAACTGCTCTAAAGCCAAGTTTTGTTGCTGGCTGACCAATTCTGGAGACGTGCAAGGAGGATGATGAAGTTCCAAGGCTTGGAAAAGTAAATTTTTGACATTCACTTCTGTCTAGACGGTTTAGTGAGATGGAGCATAGTGGGCTAAGGTAAACAGATTATAACTGCAACAACTTATAACGCTTAGAAAAACAAGTCATGGTTGTAAACCTAAACATGGTTTGAGAGACGCAGCTTTTGATGTGGGACTTGCACACTGGTTGGTAGCACAGGGAGAGGCAAAGTCCAGGCATGTTGTGACTGGTAGAGTGATAAACTGTTTGATGTTGGGCTCTAACTTCTCCCTTCCTAACTCTGTCTCCCTCCCAGCCAACTCATTCTTATAGCTCCCCAATATTCATTTAACTGCAGGCTATTGCAAGCCAAAGTCTATGCCTTTGATAGTTTTCTTTTTCTTCTTCTCTTTTGGCTTCCGCTGCATTCTTAAGACCCAATCAAACCAATCAAGACAAATGTGCTTGTGGCAAGAACATTCATTGCTTTTACCCAACAGCAAGAAGAGGGAATAAAATCTCAAGAGCTATGAAGTATCCCTTAAGGGTCCCGCTCGTAAACGTAAATGATATTCATTCTTTTGCTGAGTTCTCACCTTTATAGTGCCGAGACAGCTAATCCTTAAAAACCTATAAGGCAAATCATTTACAAAACAGGTAGCAAAATGTAAAAAAAATAAAATAAATGGTGCCTTTGATTTATCGTGCATTAACATTAAATATAAGTTGTCATCATTGCTCATCCTTTTCCTGACTTCTAATTCTTTTTTTATTGTATTCAATTGATCCCAAAAACCTCTAATTAAGTCCTCATTTAACTCTTTGATCAGTGAACTACCTGAATTTAAAAACAGAACTACTGTCGGTGTAACGTAGCATAAAAAGAGTGAAGCGACTGTGTGTCTGGTTTAATGAGAGGGCAGCGATGCCCACACCACAGACTGAGAATTGTTACTTATTTATCAAAGACATCCCCTCCATTCAGACGTTCTGCTCAAATATCAAAGATGTGCTATCTGTTTCTGGTCAAATTGCAACTTGGAAGTGGATAGATGCAGTAAAACTGCCCTCTAAGAAGCTATTCCCTTAAACCGCTTTAAAGATGCCAGTGTTTCCAGTCTATCATCTTTATCAAAGTCCACACTGTTTGTACCTTCATAGATCACGTTTCACTTTTCCTTTTGTCTTTTACTCTTCACTTCTGGCTTACTCGAGTCTCTCGTGTTATCTGGAGCCATCAATCAACTTCTTCCGGTAATTATAGACCTGAAAGGAAACCATTTAAAATAGCCTGAAAGGTGAAGCTATCAGACTACCTATGGTTTTGCCATTTTTCACATGCAACACTGTGTTAGTTCCATAGTTAATGAATATGTAAAACATGGTGATAGCTCCCACTGTTTTGCTTAATTTGAGTTACAACTCCACACACCCAGCTCTAAAAGATCCATTCATCTAGACATGTCAAAATTCACCAGCAATCATGCAAACTGCATGAAGTTCAAATAAGAGGAATGAGATGGTGAGTGGAGGCCAGTGCTACCCTGCTTTTCTTCCTTGCAATGATAAGATTGTCTGCAGATATGCGAAGAGTCTGACGTAGCTATGGGTTAGGAGGTTGCAATATTGGCTGTGTTGGAGCTCCAGGTGCACCTCACAGCTGGAGCTATCCAGGTCAATTGGAAGTTCTCCTGACAACATTGTCGTTTGTCGGCACGTCTGCTGCTCTCACACACAGACATTCACAGAAAACAGACACTCCGGTCTTTATTTTACTCCCGCAATTTGAGAGGTTAACGGCAGGTTAAGTGGCTGACCCTGAGACTGGGCTGAGGGGTTAAACACCTAACCATTAAGATGTCTATTGATGGACCACTGCTATCAAAGGTCACACATGCACAAGCACTAACAGAAAACATATGTGCAACTTGTCCTCTCTCAGATAAGACCTGTTTATCCTCTCTGGCTCCTTTCATCATTGACTCCTATCACCCGCCAAGACCCTGCTGTGTCTCTATCACTACACAAGATTGAATCCAAAAATTTGATGTTGTTCTTTATCCTTGTTCTCTAACTCTTTAATCTGACAGTTTGTTTATTATTCTGAGGCAATGGGACGTAGCGATACATCAGATAATCAGCAGTTGGTATGCTTCAGTAAAGTCCTCACTGATTAGCACTGATAGCGGGGTGGTCTCACCTTTGTAACAAGCAGCACCACTGCCATTTTTCACCCACACATTCAAATTACACTGGCCTCTGTTCTTTCACATATGATTCATTTCAGCAGGACTGAATTAAGTTGAAGTTTATTTTTTTTATTGTTTTTTTTTTTTTTTTGTATTTTTTTATGCTGAGTGGGGGCCAAGAATAATCCCCAAATCAAATTAAAAGAAAAAACATTTGGAGCCAAGGTTTGACAAGAGTAAGGCGCCTTTCATTAGAATGAGATTGATGTGGAACGACTAGGAGGCTTAGTGTGGAACATTCACACATACGTACAATCACTCACACATGCAGACACACAAGACGACGCACATTGATATCATGGAAAGAGTTTGTCAATGGAGACGGCTAGTGTTCCGTGGATCGCTGTCAAGAAACATCTTTTTTTTTTTTTTGTCATTTATGAATATCCTTCCTCACTTTTGACATAACTGCCTATTTAACAAATAAAGTCTGCAAACATGAAGATTCAGGAAAAAACAAAACAGAGTTCTAGTCAAATGTAATTTTGACTTCAGTCATGCAGTAATGAAAGACTGGTTCTAGTTTAGAAGAGGAACACACATATTCAATTCAGTTCAGTTCAGCTGGGTTTGAGAGGAACGGATACACAATGGCAGGTCAAGAATCACATGTTAAGATAGAAGTAGTATCAAATTAAAACTGTTCAATTGTAACAATTCATTTTTAGGAAATGTGGTCAATTTATCCTCCAGTAGTCTATGCCTATGGCAGCATAATAAGCCAACCTTACTTAAAGGATTTATCAAACAGGAAAGTCTTAAGCCCAGTCCTAAAACTCGACAATGTATCAGCCTTATGGGCAGAAATTGGATGTTGGTTCCACAAGAGAGGAGCCTGATAACTGAAAGATCTTCCTCCCATTCTGCTCTTGGAAACTCTAAAAAACTTGGAAAAATAAGATGTGCAAAATAAGATGGAGCTAGGTTGCTGAGAGCCTTGTAGGCTAGAAGTAATATGTACACATTTTATTTTCTTAAGTATGAAGTCTGTTTTATTCCATCTATGGATTTTTTGTAAAAAAAAAAAAAAACAATTTAAGGTTGTTGATTTCATCCTACATTTCTACAAACAAATGATTGTGTTTGAACAGGCTCAATTCAAACAAAGGCACTTGTGCTTTTTCTTGACATATCCCTCTGTAAAATGTCCCCGCTGACCACCTTACATTGTGAAAACTGAAAATGATAGAAAACTAGTAGTTTATTTTTTGTCTTGGAGAGAAAGTAATGGGTACAATAATAATGAAAATCCAATCAAAAGCCAAATATGTTTTATTTTCATTTGACTCAAACAAAATGGAATTGGAAGGATCAGCTGTGTCTAATTTTTGTCAAATCTATACTTACGACTGTGCAAGGCCCAATTAATGTCTGTTTGACAAAGTTTTGGCTGTGGTTTGAGAGGCATGTATAAACGGCACCAGAATAGCTGGATAACAATCAGTTTGCATCCCAACATGCTGATGTGCATCTTTGTTGAAAAAAATATGAACTCTGTGAGAATTCTAGACTGAGCTGGGTGTGAGATTTGGCAGGCGTGGGTGGGGTTGTGCGGTTAGCCACTGCACAATAATATGAATGAGGCTTGTTGACATCAATATCAGATGTCAAATTGAGCTTTTTTTTTTCCATATACTGCCTGGATTACAACATCTTGGAAAGGCAGGATGCGATCAATGCTAATATTTCACTATAGACATTAATGATGCGACTTGGCCAGAGATCTGTTTAGCATAAAGCTGGAATGTCACCTGTAGAGAAATGGTTTGAGTTGGAGGAGGGTGCCAATGACTAACTTTAATTTGTGTGTCTGTGTATGAGTGTTTAATAAAAGTGGGTGGTCTTGGGCTGTGAAAACCAAATCTGTGTTTAAACTTTGTTTCAAGCTTGTGACCTTGAGAGTTACTCTGTTGGACTGAGTGTTATTTATTTGGACATTTTATACACATTCACAAATGACCATTAGGTGCTGTGTCTGATAAACAAACTGATTGGATTGCTTGTATGAATGTGTGTGGTTTCTCTCCCATGTCGTCCTCAAGGCCACTTGGATTGGGCCTAATTTCACCTCGAGAAAATGAAAATAGGTCAGCAGATTTACACCACACATGTGTTTATGTGCACAAACATTATATACATGCTCATATTCGCATACACACGAGCACACTTTTGCACACTGCACTTGTTGACCTAGTCTCAGTTTTTATTCTTTCATCAAAGCTCCAAGGATTGGTGAGGGTTTTAGGGTGCTTTCAGGGCCAATGGTAACCACACTGAAGGGAATAGAATATTATTTGCATACTGCCCCAACAGTAACCCCACAGCAGTAATTCTGAGATGAAGTCATGTCATAGCCTAATCCAAATACCCCCCCTCCAAGAAAGAAAGAAAAAACATTTGAAAAGTAAATGGTAAAACTGCTCTTTTGGGACTTGTAGATTTCTTTGTCAGAATTGTTATATTTCTTTTTTTCTTTCACATTTCTCTCTTTTAAAATTCATGTTTCTCTTCCAGGCGTATCTCAGGGAATCAACTGAGATATATCTCAGGCCAAGCTCTCCAAGGTCTACACAACCTCAAAGTCTTGTAAGTGGCTTCCTTCTTCCACCAACCTCTGCTAAAGTGGATTTGTTTTTATCGAGTTCAAAACCTCTACCCGTTTTTATACTCCGGCCTTCACAGAGTTGTCCTCCTGTCTCAAATGAAACACACTAGCTATGCATCATTAAGTGCAGTTAAACTTTATGAGTTGGAAGAAACACGCTCTGCTTGCAGCACCTTCAAGTCTCCAACAAGTTCCGTTGGCAAGCACACGGCTTCACAGGTGCAATGAAAGGACCTCACAATCACACTCGCTGCCGAGACTGCAGCGGGTGCCACTTTAGAACTGCATTTAAAGCCATTCTCTTAACACCCTGTTTTTCATACCGTATTCATTTCCTTTTGATTCGAGGCCACCAACTCTGTTTGAGCGACCATGAAGTATTAAATTATAAAAAGAGCGAAGCAGCAGTAAAACACATAGTACCTTCTGACATGCGGCATCTAATGAGTTGTGGTCATATTTCTTGTGGGTGCAGGACAAGGGTTTTAAAGAGGTTTTCATAAGCATTGGAAACTAGCCCCGTTTTGGGCTCTGGCTGAGAGAATTTTGAGAGTCAATGCCACAGGACATAAAGTTAGCTAGCACAATGTGGTTTGAAATCTGAAGGCATCTGGAGAAAAACCAGAGCCACAAGCTGATATTTTTAGACCTTGTTTTGCAAAACACAAAGGCAAAACTAACATATTTTCCGGCATATAAGTCGCATCAGTCAAAAAAAAAAATCATGAAGAGAAAAAAAACATATAAGTCACTTCGGCATATAAGTCACATTTATTATGCGTCACCACTGACCTGTCACGTTTATTATGCATTTATTTAATGCTCAAAACAGCTTCATTTCACATGGGCAGCACAGTGCCATCCATCCATCCATCCATCCATCGTAGCCAGAGCTTAGCGTTCCTCCACCTGCACCAGCTGAGTCAAGTAAATTCAAATTTATTTGTACTGTAGCACATTTAAAACAGGAACTGTTACCAAAGTGCACAAAGTGAGTGAAACAAGCGTGCACGGGAGGACTCGCTGTTGCAGTTCTTGGAAATTTAAAGTGTTAGTCAAAAATCGCGTTATGAATATGGGGGGGAAAAAAAACATATATAAGTCACTTCAGTGTATAAATCGCAGGACTGACAAATCTATGCAAAAAACTGCAACTTATACACTGGAAAAAAAAAAAAAAGGTAAATCAAGGAATATTAAAATTAAAAAATAATTTAACTAAGATGCATGTAAACATTCATGCTTTACACACAAAATGTGTGTAAATCAAAAATGCTGTAGAGCCACAGTCGTAAGGAACAGGTTTTTAAAAATCAGGTAATGACAATATAAATTAATCTTATATATGATCCTCACAGCTGATGGGCTTTGCTGTGAAATAGGAATACAATGCAGCGGTACAACCATATCAGCTCTGCTGCACAACCCAGTGGCATTTGCATCCCCCATGTTCAGTCGACAGGTCAAAATAAAAACTGATGGCAAGAGACTGAAAGAAAATTGAAAGAGAAAGCAGGAAAGGGTGAAGGATGAGAGAAGGCTATTGTTTGCACCTCTCTTCCCCCTCATTTTTGCGCCATTATTTTGAGAATGACATCACCAGCCCACCCAAGGAGGTTCTCTCCCCCCCCCCCAGCCTTCATCCTCTGCTTCTCTTCAAGCTTTCACAGGCCTTTCCCCTCTTGTGTCAGATTTCCCTCACTATGAAATAATTTGTTCTCCTTGATGTGAACTAACACACGATAAATCGTTTATAGCTGAATCATCTGTTTGTGTGTCAGGATGCTGCAAAACAATCAGCTGGAGAGACTTCCTGATGATGCTCCATGGGACCTGCCCAACCTGTTGTCCTTGTGAGTCTCTCTCTTGCATATGTACACGCACACACACACACACACACTAATCATGCTACTCCACCTCATCCAACAGGGAATTAAACATCCCTGTCGGCCACCCACACATCTTAGCTTTGACCGCAGTGCAGGTATAGAATACCACTGACAAATTACAGACCGTACCCCAGTGCTGGCTGCAACAGTTTAGCATTTAGCATGAGAGCTTGACGGTAGGAGTCACAGCACTGATTGTGTCAGTGCTGCTCATGGTAGCATCTGGAAGCCATGAGGGAAACAGCAGACACTGCAGGCCAGGGAGAGCATCTCCAATGAGCTGTGAAACAACCCTATTTTCCATCAATTCCCTCTCTCTTCCTCCTCCGTTCCTCCTCCACCACCCACACTGTTATCCCCCTGGCTAGTGAGATTGTTGGGTGGCTTAATTGTCTGATCTGTGGGGTCAGCGTATGCGTGTGTGTGTGCGTGATGAGTTGAGTGTATTTGGACTTTCTCATCCCTGCCCGTTGCCCTCAATTTTGCACAACACACGTAAGCCACTTCTCTGCGTTACAAATAATAATTATTTGTGGATATCCTTTCTTTCTTCACACGGATGCACAGATTGCTCAAGCCGTATCACAGAAAGGCTGGATGTGAAACACAATGAACTCCTCTACCACCTACAATGTTCTCTGTCTGCTCTAAGTCAGGCCTGTGTTTCCTCAGAAGCTAGAAAACTTGTGCACACGCATCCTTTTTCACAAGTTGAATACAGGACATGCACGCATACATTTCACCTGCCTCTGCCCTCTTGTGAATATGTCTTTCCAAAAAAACAACACAAGAAAAAACAATTTGCTCCCATGATGATCTGCCTTCAGTGTGTGTGAGGTCTTCTATCAATTTTATTTGGATAGAGATCACCTAATGCCATGAAAAGGCGCACATACTCACAGAATACACACAGCCAATGTAGAGACGCACCTTGTCATTATAGTAATGATAAGCTCAGCAGAGAAAGATTACTGGAAAGGCTTTGGAGAGTGAAGCTCGTCGGCGCCTCTCTTTGGCACAGAAAAACACTAGGTAAAAAAGACATAGAGAGAGAAACAGCAAATGAGTCACCGTACAAATTTTACATTGGTATAAGCGTATAAAGAAGACTTAGCCAGAGTAAATCATGACTTAATTTCAGCTAAAATCTCCTTGTCTGCAGACACTGATTAAGAAGAATTCTCTCACCTTTTGAAACAAAAGCGTTACCACACATAGCGTGAGTGCAGGTGTTCAGTTTGGTGCCGTCACAAGCAGAGCAGCAGTTGTTTGGGCTCCAACCCACAGGTTAAATTTCATAATCATTACTGATGAGTTTCATAAGCAGTTTTAAATCAGCAGAAGCCTGTTTTTAGAGATGTGACTTTCTGGCTTTACAATGGGCTCGTCCTGGTTCCCCACTGTATAAAACCTTAGCCATCTGGAGAACTGAACCAACAGAAAGAGGTCCCGGGATTTACTGAGTATTTTAAGAGATCTGTCTTTCTGTTTCTGCATGTCACTCCTATAATCGTACATCGGGCTTTGAAGTGATGGGCAGGAAATAGTCTGCTTTATTGGCTTCAGTGGAATGTTCCCTCGTTCTGTCTGCACCTTCTGGAGACCTGGCAGGTCTACCCAAAGGATCAACTAGACTTTTTGCCCCAGAGAACAGCCGAGAAAGTTGAAGGGCCTTCCGTTGCTTTCATCCTTTGACTTCACCCAGGGACAAACAATGTCCTCAGGGGGCACAGAAAGCCTGTGGACAAAGATTAGCAGCAATAAAGACTATGCTCAACCTCCAGGGACAATGAAATTTCTTGAAGTTTGCTTCTGTTTGTTCATGACATATTAATATATTTATACAGGCTGCCTGTGCATGCTTGTTTTTGAGCATCTATCAGCATCTACATTTGCTCACTTGATGGAAAGGTGACCTTGGGGAGTAAGCTCCTAAGTTCAAGTTCAGATGTTGTTTGGTGTAGCCTCAGAGGGTGATGAGCAAAGGAATCAACAAACCTTCTCAGAAGACTGAGAATAGAAGGTGCTTAACAAGATCTAGAGACTGACGCAAAAGAGTTCAGTGGCTAAGGGTGCATCAGTGACGATGTAAGAAACAAAATGTGTGTGGGTGTGTCTGAGGGGCCAGAGGGAGCAAAAAGAGATTAATGAAAAAGTGTGAAGGGCCAAAGAAAGAAGAATAGCAGAAGGAAGTGGTCTCAGCTTGTCAAGCCTGCCTTGAGGGGATCATTTATCACTATCAACAGTGTGTATGTATGGGTGTATTTACACGGGGTGGGTGTCCACGTCTCTTGCCTTTGGGTTTAGGGTGTTAAGGGAGAAAAGGGACAAACTTCTCTGAGGATATTGTATGGTTTGAAAAGATGAAAGTGTATGCATGAAAGCATAATATGTGTCCACTGGCATACCTTCAGTAGATGAAAGAAGACGTATTTGTGTCTGAGATGTGGAACTGGATGGAAAGAATGCAAAAAGAGGAACAGCTGAAGATGCGTCTTTAACCGTTTTCCCTCTTTTTCCACACGCTGAGCAGAAAAACCTTTACAAAACATAAATAAACCAAGGATGAAGAAAACAGGCCCACGATAATGGTTACTACATGTTTGTGTTCTTCCTCATCTTACATTTCATGCATGTCTGAGCTGGTGAAGCTCAACGTAGCTTGTTTAGCATGGGGGAATAAATCATAATGAGGAACTTCTAAGAGGCTGCAGCAAAGTTGAAAGAGAGAGAATAAAGGGCAAATAATTCGTATAATACCCTTCCAGTAATCCTGAGTTTGGAGTCATGACACATAGCCACTAATGCACACAAAAGCACAGATTTGCATGCTCATTGGCAGAAATGCTGCAATTAGGTGATTATCCTGCTAAACACAGCTCTTCTCATCTTGCAGGCGTCTTGATGCCAACCTCTTGTCTGATGTTCCAGCTGAGGCCTTTAGAGGCGTTCACTCTTTAAGACACCTGTGGTTGGATGACAACTCCCTGACAAAGATCCCTGTGGTGGCTCTGGACTCTTTGCCCTCCCTGCAGGCAATGACGTTGGCCCTCAACCAGATCACACACATCCCGGATTACGCATTTACCAACCTCTCTGCCCTTGTTGTACTGTAAGTGACAACTTTATTTGTTTTCCTGTAGCTCTACACTCCAGAGAAGTCCATTTTGTTTCATACTGACCAGAGTGGTTTGGGTGCAGAGCAGAACACAATGTCTGATCTACAAAACATTTTTTGTGAATTTTTTCCAGGCATCTCCATAACAATCGCATACAGAGCATGGGCTCAAGATGTTTTGAAGGTCTGCACAGCCTGGAAACACTGTGAGTACCTCTCTTGCTTTTGAAAAGCTGTTAAAAATGTTTTTCTTTCAATAATATCGAATGCACACAAACTCTGTCTTGAAGTAACCTTCAGATATATCTGGAATCTGATGATTAATACCTCAGAGGTAACGCAACCAAGAACCAGCATTTCTCACATTGTGTTCCTGACTCCTTCCTTGTATTTTGTGTGTGAAATATTTGTGAGCGTTACTAGGAAAAATTAAAATTAATGTGTTTTTATAAATCATATGTAAAGAGTGTGCCAATTTTTTATATTTTTTTTGAAGTGTGGCGTTAAATTGTAAAGTCATAATGATTAATGTGTCGGTAATTTCAGCAGGTGCTTGAACATTTCTCAAAACCACAACCAAAAACAGAACTGCAGGAATGCGAAGATGAAAAGATTCCCTTTGATTACCTTGAAATATCATCAGTGGATTTCTCTCTGTTTTTTTTAGGTAATTGCAAGGCAGTGCTAAGGTCAAGAAAAGCATAGAGTGGTTCCAGAAAATATACTTGTGCGTGTGCGCTTGCACATGTGTGTGTGTCATAGCTTTAATAACTATTGCATAACCACACACCAGTTTGAAGACTGCAGAAAACTGACAGTCTTGTGAAGGAGGTGAAGAAAAACAGCAAGACAAACTAAAAAAAGTTGCAAATGTGTCTCATATAAAATTCATGGTGGTCTGATGAAAACACAGTTTCTGGCATGCTGCTTAACAACCTGTTGAAATGAAAAAAAAAAATGTGTTGGTTTTTTTATGAGCATGTGTGTGGGCACATACAAGATTGTGTAAGAATATATGCAATCACCTCTGACTATGCAATCACTAGCGTATGGCCAGCTTTACGCTCAACTTAAAAGACATTATGCATGCTGGGAAATGTGAGAAAATCGGGTGTGAGTCAGGGTAGCCACGGTTTGAGAAGATGAAGGGAAACTAGAGAATGTGAAAAAGAGGGATGGAGCTCTTTGGATAAGAATAGTGTGAGCTAAAGTGTTTGAACCGTCACACAGATGATTCAGAGGGATAAGATGACAGGTGTCATTGACGTGGAGATTGTGGTGGTATGAAGGGTTAAGCTCTCAAGGCGGCTTTGCTTATGAGAAATATGAGACACCATCTGCATTACCACCACCTACCAACCCCTAGTATTATAAAAACATTAGTACCAGGAGTCGTCCAAAAACCTGCTGGAAAGCACAGTAGCAAACAAAACCGAGCATATACAAACAGGCACGCATTTCTGAGCAGCTACTGGAAAACACAGGTGTTTCACTCCGTTTCATCAAATGCATTTAGCTCTTTTAACAGCATAAAGAGAAACTCATTTGGGTAAAACTTTTAGATAATCTTGCTGTGAATCAATTAGTCTTTAAAGACATTAGTGCACACCTGCTGTGCCATATGTTTAAGTGAACACATGCTCAAGCATACACATGCAAGCTGATATGAACACCAGCTCTTCTTGTGTGCGTGGGAAACATGTGTTCTAATTAATATGTTTAAACTATACTTAAACCAAGTATCCATAATATTTAAATAAATTAAAGTTGTGTGAAACGCTTATTCTATGTACATTAAACTGATCCAACCAATCAGAGCTTGAATTCAGGGACTATGTGTCTATGCTGTGTGGCACTGGTATGTTTTCCAGTGGATTGTTTGGGTCTTGTGGATTTTAGAGTGTAGACTCTGTGGATCAGTAGTTCCAGTTCATCCTGTGGATGCTTGAATATATTAGGATAGTTCAGAAGTCAGTTGTTAAAGTCACTGTTGTACCTACTGCTGCAGACTTCTGAACACAAAAGTTTACACATTATCCTTTACCTCCCTGCTGCATGTCTCATATTATACTTTTAAAGTGGATATTTCACTATCTAGATGTCACTGAAAAAGCCCTTTTCTAGTTGCTGTCTTACCTGTCTACTATGAAGCAGTTGTCAACATTGATAACACTTGTGGGCCAGCAGCCTTGGTTAATCAAGGAGTACCTCAAGGCTCTAAATTTGGACTGATCTGCTTTATCATTTAGGTGTTTTTCTTTGGTCCAATTATTCACAAATATGCATCAGCACCAATCCAACCCCTACCTTTTCACCTCTCTTGCTGAGATATCCAAGCATGAATGTTTTCAATTCTAATGTATTTAAACTCAACAGCAGAAAAATTAGGCGTTTGATTGAGACCCCAAATACATTACGCAAGAAGATTAGATATACAGTACTGCCTTCTTCTTGATACAGATTTCTGCCACTTTTCATCTC
This sequence comes from Nematolebias whitei, assembly GCF_014905685.2. Taxonomy (NCBI): domain Eukaryota; kingdom Metazoa; phylum Chordata; class Actinopteri; order Cyprinodontiformes; family Rivulidae; genus Nematolebias; species Nematolebias whitei. The sequence goes on along the minus strand of NC_056508.1, from coordinate 29,337,530 downwards.
AAAAACAGCTCAAGATTTTGACTATCACCATTGTGGTTTAGCAAAACCTCTTATTCATGCTTTCATAAACTTAATTTTAGACTACCGTGATTCTAGTTTGGGATGCCTATACAAGCTGTCAAAAACATTCAGTGTGTCAAAAATTCTGCTGCCAGTGTTCTTACCTGCACCTATCCTTGGCAACACATCATTTCAACCTTCATTCAGATTCACTGACTTCCTATTAGATCTCAGATTGTCTATGAAATCCTTCTCACCTACAAGTTTCTGTGTGGCTGTGCTCCTCAGTACTTCTTTAACCTCCTCCTTTTCAAACAATTTATTGTGAAAACTGTCATCACAATATCTAGTTTTGAGTATTTTGATGTATTGTGTTTAGTGTCATTGCCAATCTTACTTAGCAAACAGAAAAATAAAATATGTCCAAGTTACAAGCTAAATAAATTAGGGATGCACAATATTGGATTTTTGGCCGATATGCAATATGTTAAAACTTATTTGGCCTATAACTGATACCAATACCATTTTTTTCCCTTGACCTACTTACGTAGGCATATTATTTTTGTACTACTAGTGCTTAGCGTATTCTTAGTTTAGCATATTTCTTAGGTAATATCTTAGATCTTATTACTGTTTTTTTTTTTTTTTTACAGTTGATACTTTTGTTGGATGTAACAGGGACCCTGTGTACACAATTCCGTTCCACCCCATGTACCACATGTGGTGCGAATGACCATACCATACCATACCATACCATACCATACCATACCATACCATACCATACCATACCACTTTATTTATAAAGCACTTAAAACAGCGACAAGGCTAACCAAAGTGCTATACAGACAGAACAACAGGTAACACACAAAGCATGACAAATAGAGAAACCTTAACCTTACATAGACTACATAGCTTTCTCTGCTGTGGAACTAAAATACTACATTATTCTATATGGTCTTTATCAATTTGGCCTGCTACCAAATGCAGATGTCAAAAAGGGGGCTGAAAATGATGCAACACTTTTTACAAATCTAAACTCAACGGTGCGCGTAATTTCATAACGTGCATGTGCAGGCATCCTTGTCACTGGGTTGTCATACAAAAACAGTGCCTTACACACACACACACACACACACACATATATATATATATATATATATATATATATATATATATATATATATATACATATATATATATATATATATATACAGTATATAAACAGCACCTTTTATATCGGAGAGTTATTTTGATGGAATTGCCGATGTCCAATATTTAACTTTATTGTTCATATCGGCCGATACCAATACCATGCAATAATATTGTGCATTACTAAAATAAATAGTTAAATGTTATAGTTATATGAGCATATATGACATGATTTATTTATGTAAGAAAATGTGAACAAGTGATTTCAGGAACTTTGTTGAAACATATGTCTCCTTTAAGACTGCTGCACATTTTACTTAAGTTAAATAATAAAAATGTGTACGGGTAATCCAAACCAGCCAAAAAAAAAAAGTATAAATAAAGCCTGAATTAACAAAAAATCTTTGTTACCAAACAGTCACACTCACAAAATGTGTTGGATATTTTTTCTCTTGTTCTGTTTTATTCTGAAAATGCTCTGTCTGTAGGACTGTGTGAGAAGAAAGAAAAAGCCGTAAAGCCCCTTTACGTGCCATCTGCATGTGTGCATACTGCGATAATGGTTGTTTGGATAGTTTTTCATTGGAAACCTATAAACCAAATACCTAAATAAAATTAACTCTTGAGGCTTTATGCTTTGAGAAGTACAGTATACTGCTTTAGAGGCGTAAAAGTTTCAAGAGTTAAACTTTATCCCAACAGCTGTTAACCTCTGAAAAGGGAGAAAATCTATATTAAATATGTATATCTTTATCTGACATGTTTTTCTAGACACAAAAATATATTAAATCAGATTCAAACAACTTGTGATTTCCACCAAAAATAATGAGAAGCCTCCTGCATGATTTGGACCTAACGAGTACATAAGGACTATTTAACTTTTTTGCAGGGATTTAAACTACAACGATCTGCAGGAGTTCCCTGTGGCCATCAGGACGCTGAGCAAACTTCAGGAACTGTGAGTATGCGTGTGCACGTGCACACACAAAAAGACACCTGCCCAACATGACTATCATGGTTGGGCTATCCCAAGTAATCCCGTTAAGTGATTTTAATGTGGCACTCGGATACAATCTCTCTCGCCCCGAGCAGGTGCTGGCTACACACCCACGCAGCCACTTGCCTGCACATACACACAGATGCAGCGCACAAACACACACTAGCAGTGTTTTTCCTCGGCTTCAGCAGATGTTTCGCAGCGTGCATATGTGTCACAGATACAGCGTATGTGAGCATGTTTACATCTCATGTATCCACTAAATGTTCTTCAGCTGTGCAGCGGCAGGTGCAATATGACATATGACTTGCCCCTCACTCACAAACACACTTTGTGGCTCCTCCAAACACACCAAATCCTAAACACACTGATTGAAAGTATGACTAACTGCATGTTTTTATATTTTCAGGGGCTTCCATAACAACAATATCAAAGCCATCCCTGAGAGGGCCTTTGTGGGAAACCCTCTGCTCCAAACCATGTGAGTTTAATGCGTTATTCATAATGTTACAAATTGCACATGCAAAATAAACACAACTGAAATTTCATGTCAACATCTAGTACAACCCAATTTATCTCCGATGCACATGAATCAGCACGGTTTTGCATGCTTTTCCTCACTTTCTTGCAGTCATTTCTATGAAAACCCCATCCAGTTTGTTGGGAAATCCGCTTTCCAGTTCTTACCAAAGCTACACACGCTGTAAGTATGCGGTCAGTAAAAACCATTCCAGTGAGTTAGCACAAACACTCTTTAAATCATCCTCTGCCCTGTGCTGTGAGAGCTCAGTGGTCATGTGTAATAGTCCACTGAATGATGTTGTGTGAACATATTGCTGTGCGGCGTGACGATGTGGTAAGAGAGAGTGCGCTGTAAGAACATGTTGAATGGAGTGACTGATGATGTCTGGTGAGACGGCCAAAACAGCTCGTGTTGATGTTGGAGGAACGGTTTGATGGTTGAAATGAGCTGTTAGACAAGTTCTGGGTGCGTGAGTGTAAAAGAGGGGAGCAAAGAGAAAGACAAATGTCTTCAAAACTTTTCTTTTTTTGTTCATTTGTTTTACAGCTCCCTAAATGGGGCAGCCCAAATTCAAGAGTTCCCTGATCTGAAAGGAACGACCAGCCTGGAGATTTTGTGAGTATCAAACACACATATTTCACTTGAGATGTTTAATTCTAGGAGATATGGGGGAATTAACTAGAAAGGGATGGTTATGCCAGCCAGTGATATATTTGCCAAGTTAAACTAATTGCCTATCTGACCAAGATGGACTCACAGAAATAGGGGAGCATCTTTTGATTGCTGATGGTGTAGATTCTCAGTCATGAAGGCCATGACAGTCTAGAAGACAACTTAACTTCTTTAACTTGCTTCTTGAAGACTAGATCTAGACATCAACAATGATGGGTGAAACCTCTTTCCCCCTGTAGGACACTGACTCGGGCTGGTCTCTCAGCTCTCCCTCCGGATCTATGTGAGCAGCTGCCTCGCCTCAGAGTGCTGTGAGTTCACTCAAATACCGTCACACAGACAAGGAAGGGGGAAGGGGAGAAAATGACATAAAAAAAAAACTTATACACAGAAAACACATGTGGGGTGCTGTGACTCTGTACAATGAAATCCAATCACTACCTCCACTCCTTTCCTCCCCAAAATTAATGTCCTCTAGTTGTGCATTGCTCACAGAGCTGACACCCAAGTAATCCTGTCACCCCATAATTTCCCACACTTTAAACCCACAGCTGGTCAGTGTGGTTCTGAATGCTTTGTGTAACTGTTTTTAATTTTGTCGGATGTTGTAGGGAGCTGTCCTACAACCAGATTGAAGAACTTCCCAGCTTTTACCGTTGTTCAGCCCTGCAAGAAATGTAAGTACTTCTTGCTTTCAAAACAGTCCCAAAGAATCTGCCAGAATCCACGTATGTTCGTGTAAACTGTATGTAAGCGTCTATATTTCTCCACTCACAGAGGACTACATCATAATAAAATCAGAAGAATAGAGTCCACCACCTTCCAGCAGCTCACCTCTCTCAGAGCTCTGTGAGTCCATCTTTGTTCTAACTTTGCTTTCTCTCATGATTGTTGTGAATTTTCTTTCCCTCTGACAGGAACTGAACTCTGAACTGCCTTTTCGTATCATCACGTGGGTGTTAGGTCATCAGTAAAATCACTGGGTGGATGTTGCTTTTGATGTTTTTCCTGGTGCTTTTTCTGGACTATCGCAATGGTTTATTATCTGGGTGTCCAAATACTTATTTAAAAAGTATTCAGTTAATCCAAAATGCTGCTGCCAGAGTCTTAACTGGAGTTAGTAGGAGAGATCATCTCCAGTTTTAGCTTCTCTCCACTGGCTCCCTGTCAAATTCAGAACAGAATTCAAAATCTTGCTTCTGACCTACAAAGCTCTCAACAACCTAGCTCCATCTTATATTAGAGATCTTATTGTTCCATATTTTCCTAACAGAGCACTTTGCTCTCAAACTGCAGGTTTACTTGTGGTTCCTAGTTTCCAAAAGCCGAATGGGAAGAAGATCTTCCAGTTATCAGGCTCCTCTCTTGTGGAACCAACTTCCAGTTTCTGTCCGTGAGGCTGACACATTGTCCAGTTTTAAGACTGGGAGTAAGACTTTCCTTTTTGATAAATCCTAAACAGTAGTCCCTCGTTTATCGTGGTGGATCAGTACCCTGAAGCCCCGTGATAAGTGAAAAACCGTGAAGTAGGAATAGTAGTAAAGTAGTAGTTTATTTTAGTATATATATAGTGTGTGTGTGTGTGTATATATATATATATATATATATATATATATATATATATATATATAT
>NC_056508.1:29308496-29332547 GCF_014905685.2 Nematolebias whitei | reverse complement strand
TATATATATATATATATATATATATATATATATATATATATATATATTCTCATTCACCCCACCCTGGGCCCATGAGCAAGGCCCTTAACCCCCTCCTGCTCCCTAAACAGGTCTCTCTTGAAAATGAGTTCTCGTGGCTCAATGAGACTACCTGTATAAATAAAGGGTAAATTTAAAATATATATATACAATATATATAGGAGTTTAAAACCCTTCCCACACTCTTGCAATATTCTAAACAATGTTTCTAAACACTAAATGCTCTTAAGAGCATAGATTGTCATGATTTCAGCTCTTTACCTCCGGCTGCACTCTCAGCCACACCCACTTCTCCAATCTGCACGGAGATCAGCTGATCAGCTCCAGGTGGTATCTTCTCCCACAGCTGCAGGCTGCACACTGTGTTAAATCATTTAAAATAATTTATTTCAAATAACAAATCCATGCCGATCGTGCAGCTCATCCATCAATCAGTCATTGTGTGTCACGTCCAATCTTACTTTGAAAAACCACGAAGGAGCGAGTCCGCGAAAAATGAACCGCGAAGTAGCGAGGGACTACTATAATTAGGACTGGCTTTTTATGCTGCCATAGGCGTAGACTACTAGAGGACAAATTGACCTAATTTCCTTAAATGAATTGTTAAAATTGAATAGTTTTCATTTGATATTATTTCTACCTTAACATGGGATTCTCAACCTGCCATTGTGTATCTGTTCCTCTCAAACCCAGCCGGTTGATGCAGATGGCCGCTTGTCCTGAGACTGGTTCTGCTAAAAGTTTCTTCCTCATGAGAGAGTTTTTCATTTCCACTGTCGCCTTCATGCTTGCTCAAGATGAGAGTTCTGTGATGCAGTTAAAGTCAAAGCAGTCTGCTCCTCACATAAATAATGTTAAATGATTATTTTTATATATATGAATGTTTTTGTTCAGTGCCCTGAGACGACTTCTGTTGTGACTTGAAATAGAATAGAATTGATGTAAAGCACTTTGAGTTATAAGGTTAAAAATCATGAAGTAAATGCAGCTCATTTATTTTTCTTCTTCTTTTGGCTGTTCCCTCTTCAAGGGTCACCAGTTATAGTCAACATCCTTCTACCAATATACCCACTGTCCCTTCTCTGGACGTGTCCAAATCATCTCAGTCTGGCCTCTATAACTTTATTTCCCAGTTATTCAACCTGTGCTGTACCTCTGATGATCTTATTCCTAATCTCAACCTCCTTGTCACTCCTGAGGAGAACCTCACCATCTTCATCTCTGTTTCCTGTCTTTTTATCAGGGCCACTGTCTCCAAACCATACGACATAAATGGCCTCACTACTCTCCTGTAAACATTTTCTTTGACCTTTGCTGACACCCTTTAATTTATTTAGCGGCTATAATTTTTTGAAGGAATGACTGTCACTCACTTTTATGATAGAGGTTTACATAAAGATAATTCTATGTTGAGAAATAATGGGATTATGGATGTTTTCATCACACCCTGACAAGACCTTGAAAATGTGCAAAATCGTGCACTTTTGTGAGATGGCCAGAGTATGTTTTGTGAATGTCTCATCAATTACTATCACACCATATATTAGCTGAATATCTGTAAAATGGCTGGGTTTTAGTCATTTTTGTGTTGGTTAATGTTGATTTGTGTGGTGGTCATCATGAATTGGATTAACTCCAAAATGTATTCAGTTATAGATCTGAATCCAGTGATTGCTTTCTGGTCGTTTGTTTTAGGTTTTATTAAAATCCTTCTAGTGGTTCATGAACTAGTTTGCTAACAAATCAAGCTGACTCCATCAGTTAATGCTAATCTTTTAATTAAAGGTCTTGTGTAATGAGTAGCGCTTGGACATTACATCATGAATGACTGTTAGCGACCATCGCAACTTATTTTACCACATCTGTAAAACTGAATGAATTATAACTAGATTCATGTTCTCCAAGTTCAGTTTGTTGTGGTAGCCATCTTGAATTGGAATGACTCCAAATATTATTTAGTGGTAGATGTTCAACCAATGATTGTTTCCTGAAAGTTTTATTAAAATTTGTCCAGTGGTTTGTGAGATTTTTTGGTAACAGATAGGCACAAACACTCTTCCACGCACAAAGATAACACCCCCCCCCCCCACACACACACACACACACACACACAGACAGACAAGCAAAAACATGATGGCCTGTCTTCATATTTTAGTGGTAGGCAATAAATATCAGTGGTTTCAAACACTGGTGTCAAGATCCCATTAAAAAGTCAAAAGTTATTTGTGTTTTTTATTATGTTTTTGATTAAATGGCTGGAAATAATAAGATCTTACATAAGTTAGCTTCTTTGAAATTATTTGAATAATAAATTTAAACAGTATGTGGAGTTGAAAATACTGATATCATATTGTTGTCATTATGGGGTCAGAAGTAAGCAGAGGTATGTCTCTTTACTGACACCTAGTGGTTAAGTATACACAAACTTTAAAGAGAAAAAAAAAAAACAAATGTGATGATCTCCTGATGCATGCTCAATAATCCAGGTAGAAAAATCCAAAAAAGTTCAATCTGGTCCTCTGGACATTCAAAAAAACAAAAAAACAAACAAAAAAAAAAAGCAAAAAAAAAATCTAGAAACGTTTCGTCTCTCATCCAAGAGACTTCCTCAGTCTGAGGTGCTGTTTTCAGCTCAGTCAGAAGATCAACATCATCAGGCCAGGACTCTGCGGTCTACACTCATCTCCAGGCCAGCGGTCACTCTTTCAAGGATGAAGATGTTCACATCCTGGACAGAGAGGAACGATGGTTTGAGAGAGGAGTAAAGGAGGCCATCTTTGTGAAAAGAAATCGTCCATCATTAAACAGGGGTGGAGGCCTCCGGGTTCAACTGTCCCCCTCTTACAATGCTGTGATTGCTAGTATCACTCAGCCCTCTGTGAGTAGTAAACAGCCATCAGTGTGCTAATGATCCATTGTTAGGCTGATGGTCCTTCTTGAGCATGTGATCAGTTGGTTTTGGTTGTCAGCAGCAAAACTGGTTGATCCACTCTGAGACGGTGCTATTTAAGAGACTGAGCTGAAAACAGCACCTCAGACTGAGGAAGTCTCTTGGATGAGAGACGAAACGTTTCTAGATTTTTTTTTGCTTTGTTTTTTTTTTTGTTTTGTTTTTTTGAATGTCCAGAGGACCAGATTGAACTTTTTTGGAAATGTGATGATGATATGTCCATTTTTAGTTCACTTGAGAATGTTTTTGTTTTCCTTTCTAACAGAGATCTGAGCTGGAACGTGATCGAGAGGATCCACCCAGATACCTTTGCCTCCCTTCACTCGTTAATAAAACTGTGAGGAAAAAATAAAAAAAATAAACAGAAACATTTCTATAACACTATTTTACTTTTTCATTTATTACTTCAGAAGTTTCAGTCTTGTCCCTTTTCAGATGTGAATAAATTAAACACACACACACATATGTGTGTGTGTGTGTGTGTGTGTATGTATATAAGGCTCAAGGACACTGACAAGTATTCAATGTTCAAACATGTGTAGCCACAAGCCCTATTTTAGGTCACACCAAAATAGCATATTTCTGTGAAATCTTTTTTTTTTCTCGCTAAATTATCTATATCTGATGATAGATCCTATCTTAGGAGAATGTGATACAGTGCCTTGTCTGACCAGGGTGAAATATCACAGAGACAGGATCTTCTTTATTTTACAAAGATTTACCCCAATATGATATTTGAAATGATATTTGAAATACGGTAATCTCATTTAGCAGAACTAACATTGCATTTCTTTTGTAATTGGCTTTAGGGACCTCACTGAGAACCATCTCACCTCTTTGCCAGTTGCTGGTCTGGGAGCCCTCACACATCTCAAACTGAAGGGGAACAAAGAATTATATGAAGCTTTCAGTCCTGATAATTTTCCCCACATGAGGTAATAACTTACAAATACACTACTAACTCTTTTCACCTCAGTAAAAACTGATTCAAACATTCACGTGGGTGTTCTGTGAGCTTTAAGGAACAACGCAGCCCAGACAATTTACTTCAACTATCCCTCATCTCACAATGTCGTTAAAATATTGTGAAATTACCAACGTCAGGCAGTTGGGTAACTGCAGTGTATCCTTTGAGTCATTGCTGAGAAGAACTTAAACATTGAACGCTTGAAGTAGCATGCCAATTCTTGTAAACAAAAAACGTCCCCGAAGGCCAGGAGAGGTAAAATCAAAGTTAAGGGCGAGGATGGCATGTAATCAAGGTGCAATAACATCATTACTGAAGAACAGTCTACAAAAACAGAAGTGCTGGCAGAAACCAGCTTTTGACTCTGACATGTTAATAATGTTTTTATCTCTATGCTCCAGGGTGATCGAGATGCCTTATGCCTACCAGTGCTGTGTATATTCATCCTGCGATAGCTACAAGCCAGCCAGTCAGTGGGACACAGAACCGAGCAACACACATGAAGATCTACACAAGAGGACAGTAGCCATGTACCCCATCCACACTGACACCCACTGTAAGTCGCTACAAACTTACAATATTTGTTGTAACACATACACACACAGATCATAATAGATGGGAATCTAAAACAAATAAAGCTTGAAACATGTCGGAGCCTCGCTGAAACCACGATTACCTGGCACCTACTACACATCCACGTTTATCATCCCGTTCCTGTGGCTGGCAAACAATATAAACACATATAAATCATAACTAAGCTGACAAAAAAAAAAACACATACAATCTAGACCACTAGAACTCCAAATAGTTACAGAGTTTACTAAAACAATATCAGTGAAATGTCTTCAACTGCAGAACAAAAGTTTGTTTAGTTTTTAATTTGGGGGTATTTATCATGTTCTGGATGACTGAGAATTTACACCCACACCTGGCACACGTCTAATTAAAATTTATCACATTTTAATTTATATAAACAAGTCATGGAAAGTGCCAGCTATCTTCCTAACATGTTTGTGTGTCACTGCAGAAGAATGTTAGCCCGCCCCATATTAAAATAATCCTTTTCGCCTAGCACAAATATGTAAGCCGTCAAGCACATACCGTAATAAGTATACACATGTAGTAACAACAGAACTAATTGTCTGGCACATGTCAAATGGGATTGGAACAGCAAAGTTGTCGTAAAAGAAGATGGCCTTTTGAATTTTAACCTGACAACAATGTTATTTTCTAGATGATCCTGATCTGGAGGAGTTCCAGCTGGAAGTCGAAGAATCTAAACTGCAGACCAGCGTTCAATGCACACCCACACCTGGTAATGCAACTTCCAGCTTGGTGACATTATACAGCTGTTTTTATATTTCTATGAGAGCTACTAGCTTCAGGTTTGGTTTATTTGTCATATGCAAATCAACACAAGGTAATGAAATGCTGAGGATGAGAAGAACCGTCTCGACTCGCAAAATAAATAAATAAAACACCACCAAAGCATGCAACAAAAATTCTAGGGGTGCACCGATAAATCGGCCCGATTTCCTTAATTTTGGGAAATCAGCGCATACTTGCATGAAAAACCAATTTTTTTTTTTGGTTTGTTTTAATAACAATTGTCTGAACTTATTTTATATTTCAGAACATGACCTCAGGGCCAGTTAAAACAAGTTTGTATTGTTTTTGTTCAAGGATATGTTTTTCAACAAAATAATATTGGAATACTGAAAATACATTGTGACCGTATAACACCTGACAGTGTCGCTTATAAAACAAAATCGGTATCGTCCAAAATTGGAAGCTCAGACTTTTTAGAAATCGGTGATTGGCCAGAAAACTGCAATCGGTGCACCCCTAAAACAAAAACAAGGCGCCAAAAGTGAAAACGAAAATATCTAGTGTGGTTCGGTTGGCAGACGTGAGGTTCTTTCAGCATCATGGTTCTGCTAGCGGCATTAGCTACTAGAAAACTGTACCATACCATACCATACTGTACCAGCTCTTCCATTTTCAGCTCATGAGTTGTGTTTGTTACGTTGCAGGTCCTTTCCGTCCGTGTGACTCCCTGTTGGGCAGCTGGATAGTCCGCGTTGGCTTGTGGATCATCTCACTAGTGTCTCTGCTGGGAAACTCCATCCTGTTCCTGTCCCTGTTTGGCTCGCCTGGCTACTTGTCGCCACTTCGCTTCACTGTGGCCTGCATGGGTGCTTCCAATCTCCTGACGGGGGTGTGCACCTGCACTCTGGTCCTTGTGGATGCTCTTACTCTGGGAGAATTCAATCACTACGGAGCACGCTGGGAGGGCGGACATGGTTGTCAGGCGACAGGATGGGTCTGGGTGTTTGCGTCTGAGGCGAGTGTGTTGCTGCTGACTCTTGCGGCAGTGCAGTGCGGTGTAAGTGTGACCTGTGCCCGTGCCTATGGAAAATCCCCATCCCTTGGGCGTGTGCGCACATGTGCATTGTTCTGCCTTACTTTGTCCCTCACTCTTGCCTCTCTCCCACTGTTAGGTGTGGGAGAGTATGGGTCTTCCCCTTTCTGCCTTCCTTCACCCTTGCCTACTACATCTGTGCACTTCCCATCCTCCCTAGGCTTTCCTTTGGCGCTCATCATGATGAACACCCTGTGCTTGCTCATAGTCACAGGTTCATACATCCGCCTCTATTGGGAGTTACTTCGAGGAGAATGTGAGGGTCTGTGGGACTGTGCTATGATCAAACATGTTGCCTGGCTAATTTTCACTAATGGTCTCCTCTATGTACCAGTAGCTTTCCTTTCCCTTTGCTCTCTTTTGGGTCTCATCTCTCTGGGGGAGGAGGTCCTGAAATCAGTCCTTCTGCTCCTGCAGCCACTGCCTTCATGTCTCAACCCTCTCCTCTTCCTTCTTTTCACAAGAGACCACACTCAGATTTTCTCCTGGTCTCGCCCCAAAGCACGCCCACAACTGCGTCGAGACCGCACCTTGGACTCGCTGGTTTCTGTAGCCACAGAGAAGAGCTCCTACTCCGATTCCTCCACTCAGGTGTCACTGACTGATGCTGATGCCATGTACTGCGTTGGGTCGTCTCCCCAGCCCAAAATGGACCCAATCCAATTTTCCAGCTGCTCCTCTACTTTGTCTGTTCCGCTCATTCCTTGCCAAGTGCCCACTCTCACAGCCAGAGAAAGGGAGAGGGTGACTGAATGAAGTCTGAGCAATGTGCGAAGTGCTCAGATTGAGAAGCAACTCATAATACTACCCTCTCTGTAATGTGCCTTCAAAACTCACCTTACATCACCAACCCTCCCTGTCAGCGGTCTCAAAATCTGGGAAACGGTGATTTAAGGACAATTATTTTAATGCAGCAGGAAACCTTTATGGGCCATAAACCGAAATGTTCCTTAAAATCACTAAATGAAAACTGATGATTAACTGAAAAGATGATGAGCGAATAAAAAGTGGGACAAAAACTGCTTTTACAGAAAAAAAAGACCTCTAGGACATGCCAGTACTGATGAACTCAAGATTCCTAAGAACTATCCAGCAGACTGAGTCAATCGACGTTTTGATTAACGAAGAGAAATTTCAAACAAAGCTGGTTTTTCCATGGACAATCAAAGAAAGATCTAAATCAATGGCTTACCCACAGGGAATAATGTTCATACTGAAATGTGATTGCAAAAACTTGTGCTATAAATTGTTAATGTTTTAAGTGAAGTTACTTCTTTTAAAATGTTACGTTTTTTTCTTATTGCTAAGTTTTACTTCCAAATAAGGGACTCTGCCAAACGCAGATCATTTTACCAAGGTAAGCTAGAATTTTGTCTTCAGCGATGTCATCATCTGATAAAGTGCTTCATGATTTTATAGGTGACAGCAAACTGCCTAATGCAGTTTCATATGGTTTACATGTTTTAGTCTTCAATACGCAACTCTACTCAACAAGAGTCAAACTGAATGGGACATAGTTATATTTCTGCCGACTTTAAAGCAGGCTAGCAATCTGCATATATATATATATACATATATATATATATAAATATAAACAATGTAACTACCTCTGAACTATGGTATTGATTCACTACAGCCTTATGATGTTTGTCTCCTTTTTATAAACAAATATATAATTTTATATATGAAAAAAAAATTGTAGTTTGTAAAAAAAAAAAAAAAAAAACTTGTACGGTTTAGGTTGTACATACTTAATATACAACTGTTACGCATATGTTTGAATAAAATTAAGATTTTCATATATTTTATTGACTCCGTCTATGGTACCACACAAAACACACCCTGATACATGAGACGACGCTGCGTATAATGAGTCTGTCAACTTTAATGTCACAACAACGATAAAGCCTAATAAATGTTTCACTTTATATCCTCCCATACACTTACATACATTTTAAATGGAGGTTGGTTCTAGCAATAAAAGAAGTTAAAATCACAAAATGTTGAAAGATGTGCAAAGCATGCTGGTTAGCTTAACTGAAAGGGAAATTAAACACAGCGTCTCTTTGCTGACTCTTCTGTCTCCTGCCGGCCACAGACGTCCTCTCTTTTTGTGGATGAGATTTTCTGATTTAGAGCATTTTCTTTGTTGTCCTCCACGACTCCCTGAACAAAGACACATCGCAAATGGTTTTAGACGATCACAATCTAAAACTAAATAAAACATACAGGTATGATGCAGAAGTCTTGAGTCACTCTTATGTTTGTTACAGAGACCTGGCTCGTCCCTGGTGAGTTAAGTGTTTTTTCTGAACTTTTGCCGGTGGATTGTGCCTTTTTTTAATGCTCCAAGGACTTCTGGTAGGGGTGGTGGATTATTAACAGTTTTTAAAAAGCTCTGGAACTGCAGACAGCTACAGGCTGTAGCTTTTCAGAGTTTTGAACTGCTATACTTTGAGCTGGGCCGCTCCAACCCAACACTGTGCAGCGTGATCTACAGACCACCCTCGTACAACAAAAACTTCATAAGTGAATTTTCTGACTTTCTGACTGGAATACTGCTCAACTACGACAGGGTCTTGATTCTGGGAGACTTTAATGTGCATGTTTGCTGTCCTGACAAGCCTTTGGTGCAGAAGTTTCTAAATCTGTTACAATCTTTCAACTTTGTGCAAAATGTTGTTGGTCCATCTCATCAACACTTGATTTAGTTCTGTCTCACGGTTTATCTGTGGTTAATCTGGAAATTGGGGATGCTATTGTTTCAGATCACAAACCCATTTAATTCCAAACCTGTTATTCATGAGTCTAAATCCCCCACTCCGGCCAAGAGTTGTCGGATATTTAACTCTTCAACCGCTGCTCTTTTTTCCTCTGCATTCATTACTGATGCTGCTTCAGTCCCTGAAACCTCTGCCTGTATTAGTAAGCAGGAGCTGCTCAGTAGGCATGATGCAACCTGCTCTAAGATCTTAGACCTCGTGGCCCTGCTAAAAATCAGGCGACCAAAGCGTGCACCACACCCCTGGTTGAACGCGACCACTCGTGCAACCAAACGTCTATGCAGGAGAGCAAGTGGAAAAAGGACAAATTACAGGTTTCTTTTATTATGTTAAAAACGTGTTTGAAAGATTATCAGAGCATCGTTAAATCTGAAAAGAACAAATTCTTCTCCCAAATCATTGCTTTAAACAGTCATAATCCCCGTGTTCTTTTTAATACCGTAAATTCAATTTTAAACGTGCCTCGGTCTGCCAGCATGGAGGCCTCCGTTGACATCTGCAACGACTTTACCAGATACTTTGCTGATAAGGTAGAGTTGATTAGGTCATCCATCCCCCAGTCCACAACTGATTCCTCTGTCTTTGTCCCTTGCTCAGCTGTCTTCAAACAGTTTGAACCCATTTCTAAACAAAGTCGTTGGTCAGATGAAACCCTCCGGTTCCCCCGCTGACCCCCATTCCTGCGTCGTTTTTCAAACAAGTTCTACCCACGATTGGACCCTCTGTTCTTACTATTATAAATAGTAGTATTGTGACAAGTGTGGTTCCCGATGTTTTCAAACATGCAGTAGTTCATCCGTTAATTAAGAAACCTGGACTTGACTCTTCGACTTGCTCAAATTTCAGACCAATCTCAAAACTTCCCTTCCTGTCCAAAATCCTGGAGAAAAATTTGTTTTCATTCAATTAAACAAGTTTTTGAATGAAAACAGAATCTTCGAGATTTTTCAGTCTGGTTTTAAGCAACTCCACAGCACTGAAACAGCATTAGTAAGGGTTTGTAACGATATTATGATATCAAACGATTCTGGTCAATTTGTGGTACTTGTGCTCCTGGACCTTACTGCTGCTTTTGATACTGTTGACCACAGTATCCTTATATCACGGCTGGAACAGTGGGTTGGGATCACAGGTGCTGCATTAGAATGGTTCCACTCATACCTGAGTGGCAGGAGTAAAAAAAAAAAAAAAGAGTGTCAGGAGTTTCTGTGTCAAGGTTGGTAATAATGTATCTGCCTCATTATCTCTTTCTTGCGGGGTCCCACAAGGTTCGATTCTTGGACCCCTTCTGTTCTCACTTTATTTGCTCCCACTGGAGTCCATCCTGAGGAAACATGGTCTTTCATTCCATTGCTATGCTGATGACTGCCATATCTACCTGCCTGTGAAACCAGCAAGTGTTTGCTCCATTCACCCTCTGTTAAAATGTCTGGATGACATTAAGGCCTGGATGGCTTCAAATTTCTTAAGTTTTAACAATGAGAAGACTGAAGTCATTGTCTTTAGCCCTAGCTCAACTGCCACCACTGATCCTGTCAACCTGGACTCTCTTCAGCCATATCTTAAGCAGTCTGGTAAAAATCTCGGGATGGTTTTAGACTCTGACTTCAAGTTTGACAAAAAAATCAACTCTGTTCTGCAGAAAAGCTTCTTCCAACTCAGACAGGTAGCTAAGCTCAAGCCAGTATTGTCCAGACCCGACCTTGAGAAACTAGTCCACGCCTTTGTCACGACCCAATTGGACTATTGCAATGCACTGTATGCTGGGATCAGCCAGGCCTCCATCTCACGTCTTCAGCTCATCCAGAATGCTGCTGCTCGGCTTTTAACCGGAACTCGTAGGTCTGAACATATTACTCCAGTTCTGTCCTCCCTTCACTGGCTCCCTGTTCGTACGAGGATAGTCTTTAAAATTCTTCTGTTGACCTTCAAATGCTTAAATGGCCTCGCACCCCTTTACCTCTCTGAGCTACTGGAACCTTACGTTCCCTCTCGGGCCCTGAGATCATCCGATCAGCTGCTTTTGGCTGTTCCAAAAACAAAACTGAAGCTCAGAGGAGATCGGGCTTTTTCAGTCATGGTTCCCAAACTCTGGAACAACCTGCCCCACAACATCAGGCAGGCCACCTCCCTTCCTCACTTCAAATCCCTGCTTAAAACACATCTGTTCTCACAGACATTTCACACAGTGTAATTTGATCTAGTGTTTCTTTTAATCTGTGACCCTATGTTTTAAATGCTTTTTTTATTAATTATTCAGTTATTATTATTAGTGTATTGTGTATATATATATATATATATATATATATATATATATATATATATATATATATATATATATATATATAATTTTTTTCTCTTTAATTTTACGCTCATTGATTGATTGTTGTTGTTGTTTTTAAGCACTTTGATAACAGGTTCTGTTTTAAATGTGCTCTATAAATAAAGTTGACTTGACTTGTGCAGTGAGATAAAAGGCAATCATTTGATTGATTGTGTCTATTTATTTTCCTGTTTGTTAGCAAAATATTTCATGAACCACTGAACTGATTTTTTTTTTTAAATGCCCAGAAAGTAATCCTCCAGCATACATTTTTAACTGATTTGGAGTCAGGCCTCCTTAAGATGGCCACCACAGCTAAGCAACCCTTGCAAACACAAAAATGGCTATAACTCGGCAAGTTTTACATTAAAAAACGAGCCACGTCGAAGCTGATTCTGAACTCCAACGTGTCCTCTGAGCGCTAAGTGATCACACAAAATCTTTGTTTAAAACTTCGGCATGCAGGGCAGTGGGCAATGTGCATTACTTTAAGGAATACTATGTTCACTTATATCTTTTAAATACTGTTTTTTCTTGTCCTTTTCAATAATTACCTAGCTGCCTTTTAAGTTTTTCTCTGAACATGGGACATGACCATTTTTAAACGTTTTTGTGGTTATGTTAAATCACTTCACATTATATTTGATTGATTCATAGGTCACAGACACCAAGCCAAAAAATATAAATAAATACAATTAAAACATTTTTTAGTGTCTATGCAAAGCAAAATGGTAGTTATTTGTAACCAAGAGCACTTTAAAACACATGACAAAAAGTCCATTTTCTTGAAAAAAATAAAATAAATCAGGAGTGACTCAAGACATTTGCACAAGGGTCACAGTTGATGTTGATTCCTACCAAGAAAACAGCACAATCTTGTGGTTTAAATAAGTCAATACACATAACTAACGCCATGACAGGCTAAAGCTGTGAAGACATCCTATTCATGCATGGAGTGGCCTGTCGTAGACATTAGTCTCCTTCATACAACACCTACAAGCTGGTCTAGCACATCATCTTCCTACATCAGTGTTGTGTCAAAATATTAAGGTGAATTGTGGAGTCGGATATTGATTCAATAATACACATTTGGCATGGCATGTTCCAAGATGGCGGCGCGCATGGTTGCAGCGGCTCACAGCTCTCCCTTTCAGTGCTTTTTAATGTTATTTTTGTACGTCCTTTTTTCTTGTGTTTGCATTGCCGAGTTTGCAAACATCAACTACGGACGTCAGACCCTTTTGGACATCGGTGAGCAGCACCAAATACCTGTTTCGAGTGACTTTCATTACACGCACAACATCCCAGACGACATAGCGAGATCACCGGGCTCTCCGTGGATTGTTGTCGGGCCTGGGAGGCGGCGCAGACGGAGAAGGGAGAGGAAGTGGAAGCGAGGAAGCAGGTCTGGCGTTATGCTAAGGCTAAGATCACAACCTCACAAGCCACCTCTACCGAGCCTTTATCGCTCCAATGCCAGATCCCTGGTGCATAAAATGGATTATTTGCAATTACAACTCGCTGGAAATCGCTATGTTCGTGACTGCTGTGTTCTGATTATCACCGAAACCTGGCTTCACCCCGGGATACCCGATGCTAGCATACAGCTAGCAGGCCGCTCTCTGCTACGCTGGGACAGGACTGCAGACTCCAGTAAGAGCAGAGGTGGGGGGCTCTGTATTTATGTGCATGAGAACTGGTGTAACAACGGGACAATTATAGACAACCACTGTTCCCCAGACCTTGAGTACATGTCCGTGAGATGCCGACCTTTTTTTCTACCGAGAGAGCTAACAGTTGTGATAATTACTGCTGTGTATATACCACCCGATGCTAATGTAAGTCCGGCGCTCTCTCTCCTGCTGAACACCATCAATGAACAGCAGCGGGCTCACCCCGACGGTGTTCATATAATTGCAGGAGATTTCAACAGGGCTAATCTGAAGACTGTACTCCCAAAATTCTACCGACATGTTGTGTTCTACTAGAAGGGAGAACACTCTGGATCATGTTTACTCGAACATTAAACACGCATACAGAGCCATACCACTCCCCCACCTCGGGCAGTCAGACCATCTTTCCCTCCTGCTCCCCCCAGCTTACACCCACTCAGACGCAGAGCAAGGCCTACAACAAAAACTGTTACAAACTGGCCTGATAATGCACTCGATGACCTACAGGACTGTTTTGAACAAACTAACTGGGACTTATTTGAACATCAAGTGATGGAAACATACACAGGAACAGTACTGGACTACATCAAGTTCTGCATCGGAAATGTGACTATGGTCAAAAACATTCAGGTTTACCCCAACCAGAAACCTTGGATGACCAGCCAGGTCCGCACACTCCTCAGAGCCCGCGATGCTGCCTTCAGGTCAGGTAACAGAGCTCTGTACCGAGCTGCTTGAGCCAACCTGAATAAGGGAATAAAAACTGCAAAGGCTGACCATAAAAGGAGTATAGAGTCCCATCTGTCCAGCAGCAACTCATGGGAGGTGTGGAAGGGCATAAAAAACATCACAAACTATAGAGGCTGTGAGGTGACAACAGGAGACCTGAGTGCATCACTAGCAGAGGAGCTAAACTGCTTCTTTGCACGCTTTGATGCTCCACAGCAGCACCCATCTGATCCTGCCCTGCCCCCACCCGGTTACTGCTCCACTCACTGTACGGGAGCATGATGTTAGACGTTCGTTCCAGTGAACCCCAGGAAAGCTACTGGCCCAGATGGAGTACCTGGCAGGGTGCTCAAAGCATGTGCCCTCCAGCTCGCCCCCACCTTCACCAGAATTTTCAATCTGTCCCTGGCCCAGGCTGTCATCCCTCCCTGCTTAAAAATTGCAACCATCATCCCAGTGCTGAAAACACCTACCATCACCAGCCTGAATGATTACCGACCAGTGGCTCTCACTCCGGTAATCATGAATTGCTTCGAGAGACTGGTTCTCCAGCACATCAAGGACTATCTCCCTCCGAACTTTGACCCCTACCAGTTTGCATATCGCACCAACAAGTCCACAGAGGATGCTATTGCAGTAGCTCTCCACACCGCGCTGAGCCACCTGGAACAACAGCACAGCTACGTTCGAATGCTCTTTGTGGATTACAGCTCGGCCTTTAACACAATCATTCCGGACATTCTTATAAATACATTGGACAATCTCGGCCTCCCCCCACTCACATGTGCTTGGATAAAAGACTTCCTAACCAATCGGCCCCAATCTGTAAGACTTGGTCCCCACCTCTCCTCCACTCGTACGCTGAGCACTGGCTCCCCACAGGGCTGTGTGCTGAGCCCCCTGCTGTACTGTCTCTACACCCATGACTGCAGCCCGGCCCACAACAACAACCTCATCGTCAAGTTCGCTGATGACACCACAGTGGTCGGACTAATCTCTAAGGGAGATGAGACATTTTACAGACAGGAGGTCCTGGAGCTAGCAACCTGGTGCTCGGAGAAAAATCTGGCTCTGAATATCAAAAAAAACAAGGAGGTGATTATTGATTTCAGGAAGCACAGCACCATCCTAGCCCCCCTTTACATCAATGGCGAGTGCGTGGAGAGGGTTCACACTTTCAGATTTCTTGGTGTCCATATCGCTGCTGACCTTAACTGGAAAGAGAACACCACAGCGGTCATCAAGAAGGCTCAGCAGAGACTACACTTCTTAAGAGTACAACCTGAACACCAAATCGCTGTTGACCTTCTACCAATCGTCCATCGAGAGCCTGCTGACATACTGTATCTCAGTATGGTACGGCAGCTGCACCCTGGCTGACAGGGAGAGGCTTCAGAGAGTAGTCAAGACAGCACAAAAGATAATTGTCTGCCCTCTCCCCTCCCTGATGGACATTTACACATCACGCTGCCTCAACAGATCAGAAAGCATAATCAAGGACAGTTCTCACCCGGGTTTTGAACTGTTTGACTTGTTACCTTCAGGGAAGCGCTACAGGTGCATCAGAACAAGAACAAACAGATTCAAGAACAGTTTTTTCCCAAAAGCCATCACCACATTGAACTCACATATGCACTGATTTAATAATCTAACCTCCCAAACCCCTGGACTTCTATTGTGCAATACTACTGACATTTCATACTCCCAATCACCTTAACTACCTCACTAATATCCATAATGTGCAATATAATTGTGAAATAATTGTATTTTTTACTTTCATAGTGCTATTATATCTATATTGCGTTACATTTTTTATATTTTTAGTGTGTGTTTAGTGTGTGTTTTTCTTAAGGCGTGTTTTTGCACTGAAAAAAGGAGTGGCTCTTAATTTCATTGTACTTGCGTATAATGACAATAAAGGCATTCTGATTCTGATATGAACCAGTGAGAACGGTAGTCACAGAGCTGAGTTGGAGAGTATTTATAGAGTAGAATAGCAAGTGCTGCGTTACACTCCAAACAACCAACCATCACTTCTTTAGGGTCATAAAGATTTCTCACAACTTATTTAGCTTGATTCGTTCGTGTGTCAAACCCAAAAAGTGCTGTCAATACCATTAACGACCAGATGGTTTTTGCAGCCATATCCAGGAACCAGTGACTTACAGTGTTCTTTTGAACTGCATGTTCCTGCGTCCATTTCTTGGCTTTCTCCAAAAACAAGTGCTTGTTATATTTGAACTCCGCCGACTGGATTTGAAGCAGAAAGGAAGGAAAAAAAGTTAACATTCACTGTTTTACTGTTAAAATGCGCCAGATTAAAATTTCAAAACAAAAATAAGATGTTTCAAAAATATTTAACACTTAAATATTTCAGTCCACATTAAAAAAACAAACAAACAGACATGTTGGAAACAAAACAAAACTGCAAAATACTCTAAGTTTTATGCTTATATTTTGCTCTTGATCATTTTAGCATCCCAAAAAAAACCTGGTTATCAGAAAGCTCTGTTACACATCAACGCTGATACCAGAATTTCTTATAAGCAAATAAGTGGGCAGCATGTAAGTATGTAATCATGTGATCCTGCTCAAACAGACAGTTGTGACTTACTATATCAGCCATAAGTGGGTCGTCTGGATTGGGCTCAGACATGAGGAGCTGAATAGAAGTGAGAACTGTAGAGATGTTTAGAGATGGTTTCCAGGCACCCTGAAGAAAAAAGAAAATACACAAAACATTATATTCAACACTGTCACATTGCACACAGCTAAAAATATATATATATATATATATATATATATATATATATATATATATAAATAAATGTGTAAACCAATTAAATTTGGGTTAAACAAAAAATGTCTGTTTTATGCTTCTGATCAAAACCTTTGGAGGGAGTTTGAGAGCATCATGACAGATCCGCCCAGAGTTGTCGATGTTTGGGTGGTAGATTGGAGTCAAGAATCGGATTTTTGGAGGCTCAAATGGATATCTGCAAGAGGCATAAAGCAGATCAGATACATGAGTGAATGCATCTGGTAAATGGCTGAATGAGTTTGGTTCATGTTAAAGCACAAAAAAAGGAGACCTCTCTGGAACCTTGACCTCCAGGGAAAAGACTCCACCTTCATAGGGAGTTCCTGCTCCACCTACAATCTCTGCGAGGCAAAAATAAGCAGTTTAAGAATCGTGAAACATACACACACACAAAAAATACGAATGATGGTTCAAATTTATTTTGCAGCATGTAGAACAGGAACAACACAAGGTCCTGAAAACCTATTGTATCAACAAGAAGAAGAGGAACATTGCTTCAATTAACATCAAGTCAGTCTGTGATTGATGAAATGATCAAATTAAAAATGCATAGAGTAAAAGACATACTACACTGGAGGAAAACTGCAAAAGTTGAAGGCAAATTGTTGTTACAATTGACAGTATTAAGAGTAACACAATCTTTGTAAAGATGGCAACACATGTAACAAATATACACTGACATAAATTATAAACTGCTCATATTGTTTTGTTAACAATGATAACCATAGACAGAGTATATTACCCATTTTTTAGTCCTTGTAATAAGATTTAGTCTCACCTTCAGATTGATTCAACTCGTTTTCTTTCATTTCACAAAAGACACTACTCCCCAAATGTTTGTCAAGCAAAATGGTTCCTTGTTTCATTTAGTTATCAAGTTTGAGTTAAGGATTTTTTTTAAAGATAGGTTGCTCTTATTTCAAAATAAGTAAATATTCTATGATACATCTTAAAATGCTTTTAAAACAATTGTTTGTGATCCCAAGGTCATCGGGAGTTTTGAGTCTCAACATATCAGACACCAAAAGTCCATGCTCAATAATCCAGGTATAAAATCCAACAATTTTCTGTCAGGTCATCTGGACGGTTTCTTTTTTTTTTTTGTGCAGTTTGACATGACTATGAATGAGGGAGAGGACCGTGCCCCAGGGACCATCTTAGCACCAACATAACTGTATTTTTCCACTTTGGGAGTAAGCAGTTGGGGGAGAAGCAGTTTTGTTTAGTGTTTCCTCAGACTGATGAAGCCTTCTGGATGGAAGGCGAAACGTCTTAGCACAAAAAAAAAGAAACCGTCCAGATGACCTGACTGAAAATTGTTGAACATATCAGACACTTTCTCCAGGGCCACCCAGGCTGAGCTGATCAGACCCTAAGTTGTATCTGAGCGGCACTATTGAACCACATGCTGCTCTTCATCAACTAAACTCTTAAAGTCCTCTCTGCTGATAAAAACCTGTCTTTTTCCAGACACTGTGAGGCCAAGAAAACTGTAAGAACTGACCCATGAAACTCTGCAGTGCAGCCCAATTGTATTTAATGTTTAAAATATATTTTACAGGAGTTTCTTGCAGCTATGGATAAGATAGCAGAATGACCTGCAAGTGAGCCTGTTGCATCATGTTTGTGTCAAACAAGTGTGACGCAAAAGGCCAAAGTTGTGCACTTCCTCACCCTCACATGCATTTTTCTGAATTTCAATGTGAAGTTTTAATGGCAACGGTTGTTTTTAATTTTAGCATATATCATCATTAAGATGGGCATGTGGCTTTTTAAAAAATATGTCAACACCTTGGACCTTGCATCAATGATGCACTAAAAAGCAACATTTACTTTGATTTAAAATTAATGACCCTGCCACCCATATAAACAGTGCATCTGTTAACACTCCAGTAACATATATGAACAGGATCATTAAGCACTGAAAGCAGAACATGTAAGATCTCATCGCTTTGCTGTTTGATTAACGTGTTGGAAGTGGTTTCAGATTCGGTGCAAGGGGTTCTCACGTGCACGGAGCTCATCAATCCGCTCCTCTGTCTGCCAACAAGTTACACCCGGAGGAGGCTCGGTGCTCAACATCTGAAGCTCACGCTTCATACGGGAAGCTCTCTGCATCTTTTAAAGCAAGAAATAAAACAAACCGAGCGGTAAAGCGAGTTAGCTTCTAACAAAATCTAGTACAAGCTAAAATAACTTGGCTAAAGTGCATTTAGACATTTACTCTATACATCGTTCACTTACATTTCTCCAGCTGTTTCCCGCCTACTGTAAACTTGCTACAGAGATTTTCAAATTCTCACAATATTTCGGTGTAGAAAAGTCGTTCAGATGTTTTGTTTTGCTCGGTTTGGATCACCCGCGCTATAGGTCTTCTTTGGTGTTTCTAATCGTGGTTTAGCAGCAGCAACATGGAACACTACCGCCACCCACTGGCGGGGAGGCTCAACCAGGTACTACAGCTGTAAAAAGGATTGTGAACTCAATCTTCCAGGTAGATAACAACAAAAAAGGTTAAATCGTGTCATCTGTATATCTGGACCAGTTTGATTTAACCTTTTTTTTGCTGTACTACAGCTGTTTTCACGTTTTTAGATAATAAAACCTAACATTGTCACTTCGTGAGTTTCTTTGTGGAATAAAATTTCAACAGTCAATCTTTACTTCTATATATTTTAAGAAGTTGTTTTTTTTTCTGATTCGTATCTCATTTTAGCCAACATGTTATCTTTAAGTTTACTGTTGTTCTCTTATATTTCCTGAATAATAGTTTTGAAGGTTCTGACTTCAACCTGACTTCAAGAGCTGTGTAACATTGTATTTCTCAATGAACAGATATGAATCCAGGCAAAATATTTGAATCACTTGCCTCAGTCAGTGTTTTACTAGAAACACCAGACAAGTGATATTAAAACAAACATATTCCGTTTTGTTTTCTTGCTTTGAATAGAAGCAGGTTATTTTTTTTAAATATATTTATTTTTTCAGCCAAAAAAATAAATAATATATATATATATATATATATATATATATATAATACAGACTGCTTAGTATGCCTGAATTTGTCCTACCATGTATACCAAGTACTTGAACTCAAAATATTCTTTGATAAAAACTGAGTCATAGACTAATGACAGACATCTCTTTTTAAATCTTTTTTCCTCCTCATAATTGTCTCCTCAGATGCAGATACAGAGGCAACCCCTTTGTTTTTCACTGAGACAGAAGAGAGCAGGGCAGCGGTTGTATTTGGGTTTTGTATTAGGTTACGAGCTTCACAAGACACGTGGTACATTTCCACAATTGTTAACAACAGCTCTTTAATATCTGATCCCCTTCAATAACCACATTATTTTTCATAGACTGTATCTTCTTCCTGTGCACATGTTGATTTCCCCCCAAATACTTTCAGATTCTTCTCACAGTTCAAAAATATGTCTATTAGGTTAACTGGGTGATTTTAGTGTTTATTTATTGCATTTTGGTTGCACATATCTTTAGAAAGCCTATGCAAATACAGAACCAAGTACTCACAGTAAACCATACTGTCTTTCAGCAGCATTTTATGAAAGGTCAAAAATATGTTCTGCAAGATTGCAATGTTAAAGTAATTATGTTAAAAGTAAATTCTTGTTTTCCATACATTGGAAATGTTCCATTTTTCAACAAGCATTTCAATGTTAAAATCAATCTCAGCTTAAAAATTGAAATACAACAATGTGTCTTTTTGTGCAAAGACAACACTGAACAAAGTGCTTATATATAGTGTGACACAATTAATGAATCCTGAAATGTCTAAACCACCTAAAGAAAAATTCTGACAGTATTTTCTTATCAGCTTATCAAATTTAAAATTTTTGTTGTCATTAAACCAACCTGAAATTCACATATCATTTTAAGGCAGTGGCAAAAACAGCTTGAAAAGTTGTGTTTTCATGTTGTTTGTCGTCCATCCTGATATCAGTGAAGCCAGAGTCGCTCAGAGCTGCCATATAGGCCTCTGGACGCCAGTTCTCTCCGGGCATCACTCCCTTTGCTCCCAAAGTAGCTACATGGGAAAGCCTCATTGTGGTCACCATCCGACCTCCTGGGTGGATTTAAAAAATGATTAGATCATAGTGTGCGGGGCAAGTTTTCATAGTCATGATGAATACATTTCGAGAATACAGTCTGTGTTGAAACGTTACCTTGTTTCATTACACGGTGTATTTCTGAGGTTGCCTTCCCGAGGTCAGGCCAGAAATAGTAGCAGTTACAGTGGAAGACTTTATCCACAGTGTTGTCTGCCAGAGGCATCCCAGCTACATCACACAGGTGTAAGGTCACTTTGCCACTGGCAATGAGTTCCTTCATTCGTTCTGCTGCCATCTGCCACAGTAAAATACAAAATGATGCACAGTTCCAAAAGTGAACATGGTCCCTCTACAGGCACTAAAAGCTATTTTCACCTTGGTTTATTCTAAACTCAAAATGAACTAATAAGGTCTAAAATCATGGCTTGTTGAAATTAACTGGAGTTTTTTTTCTACAGATACTGTTTAAAGACAAGCTTAGTGCAACACTTTGTAATAAAAATTTAAAACAGGATATGTTTTAAAAATTACATTCCTTGTGTCTTCATATTCATACTTCACCTGATGCATGTACTTGGAGTAATCTACTCCTATGAGGTGGCCTGTAGGCCCGGTGAGGAGTTTGGCTGCGGCCTGCAGACCCAAACCTGGACCATGACCCAGCTCCAGTACTGTGTCCCCCGGCTGGATCTCCAACATCTGAACAGCATTCTCCTCAAGAATCTGGTTGCGAACTTTAAACAGCTTGCTGACCAACCATCCCCCCAATGATCGAGTGGGGTTGCCCAACTGTTTGCCCAACTTTTCAGCCCACATAACTTGAAAAATGATACAAAATGCTAAGTTAGTTGAGTTGAACTGCTTAAAACCAGTTTGTTTTTTTCAGTATTAGAGGGTTAAAAATGAGTTATACTGCATTCCATTAACTTCTGAGACATGGGAACATTATAGACATGTAAAAAAAAAAAAAACAGGAACATTTGCTTAGTGTTCCATAACCAGACTAACTATTATTAGCACAAACAAACAAATCTTTGCTTTTTGTGCTTTCAAACCCTGTATCAACATGTTAATGATTATTAGGATGTCCAGAGTAACTAAATTACTTGTTTGGACACAAAAAGCTGAGGTGCCACAACATGCTGGACCACTGAAACCAGCCATCACCTTGTCAATCTGGTCAGAATTATCTATGTTTCTCCAAATTGAGGTTGTTCAAAGAGCTTTCTACAACAGGTAAGATATTAATTGTTCATAACCTTTCCATTGAACCTCACTTAAGCTAACCCTTAAGCAAGTTGTCCAGTCTGTCTGCACGAAGCAATAAAAATGAGACGTGGTTCACAACATCTGTAGAGCATTAACCTCTCAAGAAAGGGAACAAAATAAAAGTTTAATGTAGAACAGTATGAAATAAGTTTGTAATATTAAACGTAACTATTTTGTGTTTGAACTGAACTTGTTAGAAGGTCCTTGTCAATAAGTGGCGGTGACGTAAAGGACTTTACTGCAGACGGTGCATGTCTGTACAGTCAGTTCCAGCTGTGATAAACATGTTGTAGCACATCAGTGTCTCGCGTTGCCATAAACTTTGCTTCACCAACGTGGCAGCTGTACTTTTATGTTTCTTCCCGTCCGTCTCCTGCTTGCTTAAATAAACACCGTACCGTAGGTCTCTTAAGATGGACTCACTCAGTTTTTCTTGTTGTCTTTTCCTGTATGGGAGGAGCACGAAGAGGAGGAGGAGGAGCTAAAGTCTGTCAGCACTGCGCATGCGCTAATTTTTGTTAACTTTTTTTCACCCCGAGTTTATTTCTCGTGTCAGCAGCAAAGGGGAGAGACACGGTTCATGCATGGCTCCCAAAACCACAAGGCGGCCATATTTGTTCATAACTTTGTTATTAGTGTTATGACTCTAATCATAAACATCACTGAAACACCATTTCGGGCGGGCAAACCCGCATAACACTGCAGCCGTTCACTGCAACCCATATAATGCATAATCTGAAACACCAACGGTAATAATCCAAACAGGATCGGGTTTCAGGTTTAAAGTTAACAGTAGCATGTATCATGGAAAGTGTCATGGGAAGGTTCACTGATATTAAAGTAATACTGGGAGGGGATTTTAATTGCACAGTTAATGATGACATTGATAGATGGCCTGGTAGAAATAAAACTAACTGTTTTTTTGACAGATTTTATGAATGAAAAAAGTCTTATTGATACTTGGAGAGTTACTAATCCAAACAGTAAAGAGTTTACATGGACAAATAAGGCTGGTTCTCTGCGATCTAGAATAGATTTTTGGTTAATCTTGGAATCGCAGGTACTCATTAATTAATCTCATTACTCAGGTAATTTGCAAGACAGAAATTATGCCAACTCCCTTAACAGATCATAAAGCAATTGTACTAACTTTAAACTTATCACCTGATAAGCAAACTCAAAGATACCCTGCATACTGGAAATTAAATAGTTCTTTATTACAAAACGATTCTTTAAATGAAATAATTAGAAGAAAAATTTTAGAGCGTTTCAAAACTGCAGAAGATAAAGGGGAATATCAAAAACAATGGGAGCTTTTAAAATATGAGCTAAGAAGATATATCAGTAAAGCTAAAGGTGCATTTGTACGCTCAAGAGCGAAGTGGTTGGAGGAGGGAGAGCAAAATTCTAACTATTTCTTTAAATTAGAAAAACAAAGACAAAACAAAAATAGTATAAACAGACTCTCTTCAAATGGTAATATCATAGAAAATCCAAAAGAACTATCTAAACTATGTGAGAATTTCTATAAAAAACTATATACCTCAACTATTTCACCTACTCAAATGGATGATTTTTTTAAGGATCTAGGTAATATTAAGACAATTGGCGAATTCAAAAAATCCATTTGTGACTCACCATTACACTTATAGAAATCTCAGATGCTATTAAAAAACTGAAACTAAATAAATCCCCAGGTATCGATGGGCTAACCTCTGAATTTTACAAATTATTCTCAGCTGAACTTGCTCCATTTTTGTTGAATGTGTTTATAGAAAGTATACATAAAGAACAACTACCGTCCACGCTACGTCAAGGCTTAATTACACTCATCCCAAAGACACAAAAAGATTTATTAGTTTTAGACAACTGGCGCCCCATCACATTGTTAAATAATGATTATAAAATCTTAGCATTATGCTTAGCCAACAAATTGAAAAAAGTACTTCATGATGTTATTGGGGAATCTCAAAATGGTTTTATGGCTGGAAGATACATAATT
>NC_056508.1:29304424-29308396 GCF_014905685.2 Nematolebias whitei | reverse complement strand
ATATATATATATATATATATGTTTATTATTCAAGTCAAGTTAACTCAACTTTATTTATAAAACACATCTAAAACAGCAGCTGTTACCAAAGTGCTTAACAGTAAAATTAATGGGAATGATTTCATGGAAAAAGTAACAATAAAAGTAATAATAGTACTGAAAATTAATTGCAAGCATCAAAAGAAAAACAGAAATGCAGCGCAATAAAAAACTAAATCAAGTGGCACTGTGTAAAAAGTCAGAGAAAACGTGTTTTTAGCAGAGATTTAAAGACAGGAAGTGAAGTGGCCTGCCTGATGTTGGGGGGAAGATTGTTCCAAAGTTTGGGGCCCACAGCTGAGAAAGCACAGTGGCTCAGTGGTTAGCACTGTTGCCTCTCAGCAAGAAGGTCCTGGGTTTAATCCCTGCTTGGACCTGGGATCTTTCTGTGTGGAGTTTGCACGTTCTTCTTGTGCTTGCGTGGGTTTTCTCCGGGTACTCCGGTTTCCTCCCACAGTATAAAAACATGCATGTTAGGCTGCCTTCAGGCCCAGGCCTCCCTTGCAAAAGAGATCTGTGATCTCAGTGGGATTTGCCTGGTTAAATAAAAGTTAAATAAAATAAATTTAAAAAGCCCGATCACCTCTGAGCTTTAGTTTTGTTTGTGGAACAGCCATATCAGCTGATCAGATGATCTCAGCGCCCGAGAGGGAACATACGGTTCCAGTAACTCAGAGAGATAAAGGTGCGCGTCCATTTAGGCATTTAAAGGTCAGCAGGAGAATTTTAGAATTAATTCTGATCCATACAGGGAGCCAGTGAAGGGAGGACAAAACTGGTGTAATGTGATCAAACCTATGAGTTCCAGTTAATAGCGGAGCTGCAGCATTTTGGACAAGCTGGAGATGTGAAATGTAGACCTGGCTGACCCCAACATAGAGAGCGTTACAGTAATCCAGCTGGTTCTAATAAAGGCACGGACTAGTTTTTCAAGGTCAGAGCTGGTCAGCACTGACTTAAGCTTAGCCTTAACTGGGAGAAGTGTTTCTGCAGAACAGAGCTTTAATCTGTTTATTAAACTTCGTCAGAGTCTAAAACCATCCAGAGATTTGTAACAGACTGCTTAAGATAAGACTGAAGAGTGTCAACGTTTACAGGAACAGAGACAGAGGTAGAGCTGAACTCAATGACTTTAGACTTCTGAGCATGAAAACTTAAAATAAATTGAAGCCATCCATGCCGTGACGTCATGAAGGACATTAAAGAAAGCATGAAAGAAAGTCATTTTTAAGCAATAGATGTAATTTGATTTATGTCACCATCTTCCATTCCAACACAATTACCGGTACTGAAAGTCTCTTTTTATATATAAATGCTTTTATAATAAACTTCATAAGCAAATGTAGACAAAATGCAGATCCTGCAGGAAGCAGGGCACACAGAGTAAAGAGTGTTGCTGCCCCCTGGTGTCCAGATGCAGCAGGTGTGTCAGATAGTTGCTGAAGGAAAGAAAAGAAGCCTTACAAGACTTAGTGGAGACCCAGGCTGGTTGGTTTTGTTGAGATACTGGTTGACCCGATCTGACATTCCTGATGTAAAGCTTCTGAATTCCTGATTAAAAATAAAGATGTGGTTTATTTGTTTCAAATGAAAGTCCACACACATGTAACACAGAGCCAAGAGCTCAATCATGAACGGCACGTTTACTTGTCTGGAAGCTCCAAGACTGGTGAGGCTCTGCTCCTTCTCATCCTTTTCAAAGAGGCTTCTTTTCCTGGAGACTTCTTCCAGCAGGAACAGGGTCCGCTGGGTCACATCTGGAGACCGGGCCGCTTCCGATTTCTGAGAACATACAGGAGGCCGAGCTGAGCAAACCTACGGCTGATGTAAACTTCACGGAAACTATAACTCTCTGTAAATCTACTGCTGCTGTGGAAATCTGGCCCAGACCGTTTGTTTTAAATGATCATTAAGAAACGTCCATAAAGAATATTCATAGAGGAAGACGCATGATGACTGAAAGAAACGGTGAAACAATGCCACAAAGAGGCCACATTATATAACTAAATTCAAGTCCACTTAAAGAATTATTTTGTTTTGACTTGGTTTGCATGAAATATTTAGGGAATGAGGAGTTAAATGTCCTTATTGCATCAGACAACAAGTTAGAGCTATGTCATTTAAAACAACGTAAACTGAAAATGTTCCAACACAGACTGAGCAAAAGCTTCTTATTTTTTTAAAGACATTTTTTACATTTTTAGTCTTGAAACACAAACTTTTTCAACATCTAAACCCAAATGTCACTTTAAATGCTGGATAGCTCTAAGAAACAAGTACTCTGATTTCAAATAAAAAATGATCACAAAATTGTGAGAAATACAAATAAATAAATAAATCAAAAATTATTTAATAAAATAGTTCGTACCTGTAATTACTGTTAATTCGTCGAGTCGGGTGGGGTTCAGAAATGATGGCTACGGGCTGGGCCAGATTTTTGGGCCCGAATGCAACTCTACTACACAGCTGGACACTGACCTGTGCTGCCTGAGCTAGTCTCTCCATCTTCTCCTTGATGGATCTGGATGAAATCCTTTGTTTAGAGCTGGAAAAACAAAATATATGAACGAGTTTCTTCAGATGGAATTTTTGTTTTTAAATAGTTTTAGGAAAATGGAGTCCACAAACTCACTTTCTCTGAAAAGACGAAGTTTTGTCCTCATCTTCATTCTGGTCCTGGTTGAAACAGAAGCAGAACTTTGTTTTCTAAACCATCTTTTGTATAACAATAGAAGCAAAAGATCCAGAAAATAATGAGGACAGTTCAAATTCAAGTCGTCATCTTACTGTGTTAGGTTGAAACTTTTTGGAGGCCAACTTCACACTTGCACTACAAAACAACAAACCAGTCAGACATTAAACACCAAGAAGCCGACTGAACGAGCCTAAAACACTAAAGACGTTACCTCCTCTGCAGCGGTTCCCTCTCCTCTTCTTTCTTCCTCATCATCTATGTCAAAACAAGCCAAAATGAGTGTGTGTCCCTATAACATCACCATTTAATGCACATTTATCTCCGCTCACGTGGTGTGTTTAGGTGCAAACAAAACAGGCAGTAAACGGTGAACGCTTTGAATGAGTTGTCAACGTCAGTCTGAAGCTTGAGGTGCACAAGCAAATACCCTGAGCTGATAGGTCGACACCTGATGTGAGATTAAATGAGCGTTTTAAAAGTCAAATTGGTAAAAGTTAATGTTTGCATTTGGCAGGAGGAGCGTGTGCATGAATGCATCTCTGTGTGTTTACCCTGAAAGATATGGTCCTGGAGCTCTGTCTGGTGAAGGCAGGTTTGGTTGTTTGTTCAAACGTCCCATCAGCTGAAGGACTATTCAAACAGGTCTGCGATAAAACACAAATGATTTGTGTCACTCGGAATCAGAATGAGCTCATGCACATCATTTCTGTCCTTCTGAGCTGATGACCTGGTTATTTTACTGACACAAAGCTTGGCACTTTCATCCTTCAGACAGCAGGGGATGCTGTTTCTATAGTGAACTGAGTAGTTCGGTTCTGAACTCAAGTGAACCCAGCTGTATTGATATGATGCTAATTTCCAGCAGATGTGCCACTTCACAAAGAAAACAAAAGGTTCTGCTTTAGAGCACTTTGCATTTTTTTGAACAAGCAAAAGAAGAAGATAAAGCTTTAAATGTAGTCATCTGCCAGAATGTGTGTGTGTAGGTTGAATGACCTGCGTGTGTCCGTTCTGAACCGGGCCATGTGAAGACGGACTCTGGCAGGATGGGGACCAGTGCTGTCTAGGTGACAAGGGCTCCGTCGGAGAACAGGGGCTCATGGGAGTCGGGCTCTTGTCCAGGGAGATAGACACCGAACTGAAACACCAGAAATTAAAAGTTATTTGAACATCTCATGAGGATAAACAAAAGTTTTTATTCTGATGCATGCTCAATAATCCAGGTAGAAAAATCCAAA
>NC_056508.1:29294782-29304324 GCF_014905685.2 Nematolebias whitei | reverse complement strand
GCGTGACAATAGGATGGATGGATGGATGGATGGATGGATGGATGGATGGATGGATGGATGGATGGAAGGAAGGAAGGATGGATGGAACTGGATTACCATCTGACTCTGAATTACGGTAAATTTTGACTTTTTTTAATTTTATTTTTTCTTGTATTTTGCCCTGAGATAACTTTTACTTTACTTTTTAATAAAATTAAACTGAAAAGAAAAATTGTCCCAGCACCTTTTTGCCATTGCAGTTTATTTTGAAAAGATTTTAAAGTGGAAAGTATGATTGTGTGTGAGCTCAATTTTCCTGCCAGAATATGTGCATCCCCCTCCAACACTGATCCATGTGACTATGAGGAATGTAAAGATTCCCAGCTAGCAGCATTAGCAGCATTAGCAGCATTAGCAGCATTAGCAGCGGCACATGTCTCTGTCCCTGAAGCCTCTGTTTCATTTGAGCGTTTTTCAGCTGCAGTCTTGAGGTACGTAAACATTAGTTTTCAACAAGTCCCTCATATTCAAACAAAACATAAAACAGGAAACAGTCCCTTAAATCTTTAAGCGGCATGATAGATGATGCTTTTTCTACATTGTAAACTGTTCGTGTGCTGACACTTGTGCTACATTAAACAGCTCTAGGCTGAATTATCAAAAGAAACTTAAATACTAATTGATTCATTTACCACTTGATCTAGTCGTTAGCTCCTCAGTCCGGTCAGAATTAAACTCTGTTTCTCCAAACGGAGGTTATTCAAAGACGCAAGATATCAAATGTTCACAGCCTTTCCACCAAACCTCACTCCAAAAGATCCGAACGAGCCCTTTACTATTACAAAGTTACGCATCAGCAGGAACACAGTTCTTACTGCGAACCAACCACAGGGACAGATGATCTCAAAACAATTTTCCCCGTGAAACGAAGGCAGAAAATTCCATCCTGCTGTTTCCATCCATGAAGGACAGAGCTGAGGCTGAATGTAAAGAGAGAGAGGAGTTGATGGGTTTAACACATGCTGCCGGTTGGACCTGGCCAAAGCAGACCACATGAAGTAGTCAAGATATGCAAACTCAGAGGTCTCACCCCTCCTCCACATGCCTTTCACCATCTACCGTAGAGCGACCCTGTTAAAGCCATTAGAGCAGGGATATTACTGCACTGGCGGAGGCTGCAGAGCCCATGACATCATCATGGGCTGCTGTCAGGTCCACTGGGACGTCTGTGTGCTGCATCTGAGACAAAAACGGGGGCCGTCCCACCAGAGAAGCGGCAGACACATAAATTTTCATTGTGTGTCATTATGCAGCAGAAAACATCCCCAAAAAATGTAAAATAGCCACTATTTATGGATAATCACTGTGTGTCTATGCTTGCAAACGTTGAAGAAAGAAATGTACTCAGTTTAAAAGGAAAAATGTTACATGTTTCTGATACCAGAGGCTTTTGATGTGTCTTTATCTCCCAACAAGAAGCGAACGGAGCAGAGCGAGAGAGAGAGGACCATTGTCTGATAAGGGCGAAAATGTACAAGCATGTTGTTCTTTCCCACCAAAGTAAAGGAAATCTGGAGCTATTATGGGGTAGAGCGGGGTGGAGTTGGAAGCTTTAAACTTTTCCCACTCACAAACACAGCTGAAATGTTGAGTCTACTGCTTCATGCTCAGAAATCATCTGCTGCTCTGCTCGGCTGAATATAATAACAGGGATTGTCTTAGTGTTGAACTCAAACAGCCGCCGGCTGCATGGCTCTGAGCTGTACAGCATGTTGATGTGAAAAAAAATTAAAAATCAAACAATTATTTCCAGGCATTCTTGATGGGAAATGTAGTTGGCTGAGGTGCTTTTAAAACTCACTTTCATCAAACTTGTCAACAACAGAATGTGCATGGCCCGAGCTGCAGTAACAGTGTTTACAGTGTGGCACCATAAAGACTGTAATTATGTTAATTTGGAGGTTTTAAGGAGCCGACTAGCACAGCCGCTTCTTCCTGCTGTGTCTCTTCAGATTGACTTTGCAGCACCTGAATACTTTGAGTGTCCACAAAGTGTCCAACACTGAAAACAGAAGTAACATGTTAATGTTGGAAGTCCTACTGAGCTTCTTAAACATCTAAAAGTCAAAGTAGGGGTGTGGTTACGCAATATGAAAAGCAGAAAATCATCACTGAAGGAAGAACTGCCATGTCGCACAATAAATATACACCAAGATTGATGCTGCATTTACTTTAAATATAGTTTGAACTTTCTGCAGGGAGTCGTGCTGAGGCAGAGCGACCGGTTTCGGTCTCATTGGAAAAAAAAGTCCTCAACCGGTCCATTTAATCACAGCCCTGTGGACAAAGTGTGACACAAACATGGCCTAGGCTTTGCTTTTTTAAGTCTGATCTGAGCCTAACCTTTCAGAATAAATGCTTATTAGCTTCCAAACCGAGAAAAGAAGACGACTGATGTCACTCTGGTCAGTGCTGGAGAAGAAAGTCTCACACCGTTGCCATAGCAACTTCATAATGACAATAAAACTTTAGGAAATGAGTCCGAGCCACTGCTTAGAAACAGAGAACTTTGGAAAATCTTTTTATTTTCCGCTCATTGATACGTAGGATAAAATACAGAAGTGAAAAGGCAAACTAAGTTAAATATAATAGAGAAATTGTTCTCAAAGTGGATTTTTTTCCTACTAAAGGATATGCTTATTTATCAGAGGTTTTTTATTCAATCTGTATTTTTAATTATTTCATTTAAAATGTAAAGTCAGAGTATATTATTCTCCTCTGCGTAAGCTTCTTTCGGCTGCTCCGTTCTTCAGGGGTCACCACAGAGAACAAACTCACATGAAAGATTTGGCAATTTGCAGGATGCCCTTCCTGACGATCTGGGCTCAAACCTGCAACCTCAGGATCGCTAGACCATGACACTGACCACCAAACTACTGCAGCCCCCTATTCTATTCTATTTTATTCTATTCTATTCTATTCTATTCAGTCACACTTGGACCCACTTTCGGAAAAAAATGTTAATAATCGTGTCGCAAATCTGACGCCCCAGCCGAATGCCATGATGTAAACTGACCTTTTGTCGCTAACGTGAGCAAAGTTCAAGTCACCTCATTTGGTTTAGTGTTGGCTCAAACATAAATCTGTTGAGCCAAATCTAAACTGCTTCATCTTCACACATTCAACCTCTATTTTACAGTTTAGTCTCATTGAGCCTCGAGGAGACGTGTAAGACATAACAGAGAATCTGTATAATAAAAAATACATTTAATCGTCCAGCAAAAGCTAATCGATTGACACTAAACTCTTTCTTCTTCTTCTTCTCCGCTTGATGTTCTGGGAACATGATTGGTAATAACCACATAAAATGTTGCAACTAAATACAGAACTGTATTTATGAAAATGGTCAAACTGAGGCATTGAAGGAAAGGGTGGTGGGACGAGGGGGGTTTGCCAAAGGTGTCGTTTCTCTTAGTTTCAAAAAGCCACCTCTGAAACAGAATAGTTTCTAATAATTGTGAGATCATGCCTGAAGGGATAAATATAAGCTGCTGCCTTTCATGAGTTGAAATTCAAAATGGCCACCAAAGCCACATCTTACAAGATGTGTTAACGCTCGGAGTATGTATTGAAGATGACTCTCAGCTACTACCACATAGACTTCACCTCATTATTGTCATTTTTGTGTTGGATAGAATCAGTTAGCAGTGGCAGCCATGTTGAATCGAGCTGGCTCCAAATGTCAAACAGTTGTAGATATTTATCCAGTAATTACTTTATGAGAGTTTCAATCCAGTTGGTCCACTGGTTTATGATATATTTTGCTAACAGACAAACAAGGCTGACACCAAAGCTCACAACTAAAGATTTAGGTAAAGATGGATCTTGCGCTATGTGTAACACTCAAATTATAAGCTGGGGACTACTCTCAGCTACTACCACACCAGATTTTAGAGGAATATCTGTAAATCTGTTGGCTGAGTTGTAGCCATTTTTATGCTTCATGGGCTGAGGCAGCCACCTAGAATTGTGTTGACTCCAAAATTGAATCAGCTGTAGCTGTTCACCCAAAGAGTGTTTCCTGGAGGTTTGTTAATGATCCATTCAATGGTTCAGCAGATATTCTGCTAACAAACAGACAGAGGTAACTTTAGTAGTTAGGGGCAAAGTTTCCTAAACACATCTCGCTCAATCAAACAGATCTTAGTGTGTGTGTTGAGGATCAATCTCAGCTACTACCAAACCAAACATGACCTCAATATCTGTCAAACTGGCTGAATTATGGCCATGTTGAGTTAAATAATGTTGCATGGCTGTGGCGGCCATCTTGAAGGGGATCGACTCCAAAAGCTAAACAGCTGTAGATGCTCATCCAATTATTGCTTCCTGAGACTTTCATTAAAATCCGCCATTTGGGTCACGAGATATTTTGCTAACAGACAGACAAACAATCCTATAGACAGAGACTCGGGCAAAATCATTATTGCTCCACCTTCTCCGGCGGGCGACAATGTAAATGTCTCCGTCAAACTTGTGTGCTGATCATAGCAAAGTGCTCTGCTTGGGGCTGATGCGTGAGGAAGGAAGGAGGGGAGAGAAAAGGGGGCGGGGGAGGATGATGGTGATGATGATGATGATGGGGGGGGGGGGGGGATTCCTCGGGTGTGGGAGTTTTGGGGAAATTCAGAAAATGTCGTTTTCAGATTCTAAACCCGAGAAAAATTAAACTTGATGTGTCCCATCAGTGATCCATTCCACGTGCACCCCCCACGTGAGAGAATCCAAGCCTTGATCTTTGTCTCCATGCCGCCTCTGAACCCAGTGTTGACTTTAGGAGACAAAAGAACCGCAGGCCGGGGAGGGGGGGTTCTCTTAATGTGGCAGCAGATCATGATGGACCATAAGACAGGGGTGTGTAAACACAAACACACCCTGCGCAAGCTGGGAAATCAACTTTTTAACACACACACACACAAGAAAACACATGAAAATGACATTTTCCAGTCCTCCTTTTTTATGGTAACTTAATTCTGACTTACCAAAACAATGGCAAATTTCTCCTCCAGCTCTGTGGGGTCAGGCATGGGCACCTTCAAAGGCATGATGTGATGTTTTATCTCCGACTGGCCGTCCACACTTTCTATATTACCCATTTCTATATGCGCTCAAACTCTATTGGTTTATTTAGTCTTCCTGCAGCTTCAAACTTCATAAACTCTCCGCTGCTCCCGAGCTGGATTAAAACAACAAAGTATTCCAGTTTTCTTCCCAAATTAATCCAAACGGTTCCGACATACCAAAAGGCTGCAGTCTACTGTCCCGCACAATGCCATTTATTCACTCGTTTAAAATGATGAGGCGTCAAAAACGTGGGGGAAAAAATCAAAAATTTCCGCGAAAATACAGCTTCTTTCTCTCCGTAACGTAATATCTGATTTAACCGTCCAATCCATCACTTACAAAAACTTTAATTTTTCCCTTTCCATCCGATAAATAACGGTCTCAAGTACTGACGTGAAGTTAGGTCTCAACTTTCTTGGCTACGCTGCGTTTCCATTCATTATTGTTGTGTGATCCTGATTAAGCTATTTGTTGTTGCCTCCACTAAGAAGGCGGGGTTTTATATTTATCTCCGCCCCCAAATGGACCTTTCGTTACTCCTATTGGTTGTCAGCTACGCCAATCATGTTTTTTTGTTGCCCGCCCCTCACATCTGTATGAGCGAGAGTTGGTGACGAGGCTGGCGGGGCTTTACCGCCATCTAGTGGCAAGGCATGAGAATGACAGCATTAAACTAAAATGCTTGAAGGTCCATACAACACTCCAGTTTTTGAAAATGATGAGAAAATTGTCTGGATGGAAATCAAAACGTCCAATTTTTTATATATATATATATATTTTTTTTTTTTTAAATTATATTATTTTCACCATATCCCGGATGACTGAGAATTTACTCAAGCAAAATGCCACTAGAGTTTAATTTTCATAATTGTGTGTGTATGCTACCAAAATATTTAATGAACCACAACCCACATTTGAATGAAATTTCCAGAAATCAATGAATGTACATACACACCTTCTTAGTGCTTAGAGAACCCAATTAAAGATGGATGCCACAGCCAACTGACTTTAAACACACCAAAATTGCTATAGCTTAGCCAACTGGGAAGATATTAAGCTAAAATTTGGTATGGTGGTAGCTAAGACTGATCCCTAACACATATTTTTGAGTGCTTACAGATTGCACATGATCGTTTTTGTTTGTTTGTCTTAGTTTTTCCATTATCTAGCTATTTGGAGTCAACTCTGTAAACAATCTCATGAACCATTAAATGGATTTCAATGATTATTTTAAAGAAAAAAATGATTGGGCATCTGATTAACTTTTGGAGTCAACATATTCAAGATGGCTGCCACAACTAACCAACATTAGCCAACACAAAAATGGCTACAACGTGTACAAATTTCAACCAAAATTTGATGTAGCAGTAGCCGAGTCATTGAAAACACACTCTGTGACATCTTGCATAAGATAATGCAAATTGTTATTGTCAACATAAACAAAACTCTGGTAAATAAGTCAGAGTGAATGAATGCTTGCCCTTTAATTTACTTTTTTTAATTTGGATTTCTCTTTGTAAATTAAGCCTATAAATCTCCATGTATTTTAACTTTAAATACGAGAAACACAAATTTAAGAAACAAATCCCAAAACGTGTTTGAGTCATGAGTGCAAACTTTAATCAACAACTTCAGCAGCTACACAATGGCATGTTTATAGGATGTTAAAGCAGTGGTTCCTAAAGACAGGGGTCAGGAACCCACATCGAGTTGTCATAAAACTTTATTTAGGGGGTTTTCCAGAAAACAAATTCAATTTTAAAAGTTATTGCTCGCAGTAATTATCACTCTGAGACAAGAAATATAAACAGTAATGGCAAATCCATAAAATGCTACAATGGCTGATGAGGCTGTTTGTGTAGTCATACACTGAATTAGCAGCATTTGTGTACTTCATCCAGTTATATTTAGGCTGTGCCTCTGGTATTTTAAGGGTCAGAGCCACTGTGCCAAAGTGCAACTCCTTACCCCTGACAAGATTTAATAATTTCATTCCAGCATGGCTCTTACAAGGTCATTAATGCTTTGGTTTGAAAACACAGACTGCTGAGAGAATCAGCACCACAAACAATTAAAAAAAAAGCATCTGTCAGCAGCAACGTTTTGTCTTCATTAAAGCACTGTGACGCTGCTAACAGCATCATATAGCTGCTTTAAATACGGGTCTAAACTCTAATACTTTGATTTATGAAAGTGACGTTCAAAAAATACTTTTTAAAAACATCTGAAGTGTATTTCAGAAACACTGGAAAAATTGTGCACAGTTTTTTAATACTTAAGGCAATGACAGAAATGTGTAAAAGTAAGACTTTTAGGATGCTAAAATATAAAATTGAATTAATTCAGATGTCTTGGAGGCTGAAAATCTAGGAATTACAGTTAAACATGATTGTTTATCCACAGCATTGAGGCCTTTTTTTAAAATATAATTTATAGAATACATTTACATGCTTTAAAACACATATAAGTTTGGTTCTCGATGCAAGACACTTGCATAATACTCAAATATCTAATCAGTTAAAATATCTGTCCAAAACAGTAGATTTGACACAGCTGTATGAAGACTGAGCTACATATAAAGATTTATTTTTCTTCCCTATATAAATACTGATGATTTGCAGAAATGTTCTTAATTTATTCAATGAGGAATTTTTTTTTTTCATCAAAGCTGAAAATACAGTTGCGAGAATCACAGAAGCAACACAATGTTTACGTTGTAA
The DNA here is from genome assembly GCF_014905685.2 of Nematolebias whitei. Classification (NCBI taxonomy): domain Eukaryota; kingdom Metazoa; phylum Chordata; class Actinopteri; order Cyprinodontiformes; family Rivulidae; genus Nematolebias; species Nematolebias whitei. The sequence goes on along the minus strand of NC_056508.1, from coordinate 29,296,504 downwards.
AATACAGAAGATTCGATTCTTCTAGCTGCTTTCCGCTACTATATCGTACCTAAAAAAAAAATGTTAGAGTTAAAATCTTCTCCAATAAAAAAAAAAAAAAGTACTTATTCTCTTTTCAATAAGTCTTTACCATTTTGTCACACTGGCCTTGAGGTCGATTTGGTCCAGATCCAGTTGCATCTAAAAACAAGATGGGAAACCAAACAGATCGGATTATAATCTCAGGGATACAGCTAAGAGCAGCCGAATGAGGTAAAAAACCTCACCTTCCCAATCAGCTCCCTCTCTCTGCTCATGAAGGAGACGCTGTGCTTCACAGACACGTCCAGTTTTTTCTGCACAGCTTCCTCCAAAGAGAACTCAAAGTCAAACCTATAGAGACAAAAAAAAATACAAAGATGAGAAAAATCCTCCCACCATGACCATCCCAGTAACAACCTTACCTCTCGTTAAACTCGGGGTTGAGCTCCCTCTTCTTGGTGGCGGTTCGTCTCTTGGTGGTGGCCTTCTTGTCCGGCAGCAGGATGAAGGAAACGTACGGGTCAGCGCTGTCCTTGGAGCAGGCTGCCAGGGCTCTGTGGAGGAGCACAGACCACAACGTATGATGGTGCCTTCTGTTCTGAGACAGTAATCTGATGAGAAGGTAACAAACGCCACATTGAGACCTGCAGGAGTGCACGGTGATGAAAAGTCTGTTTTCCTCCGTGGAGTAGCCGATGGTGAGCTTCACCTGGCCAGCTGAGTTTGCGTTCTCACTTGCCCTGAAAGCACGTGTTTTTTTTACATTATCACACACTTACCAAGAGAATGAGCTGTGATCCGTGTGTCCGACTCACATGGAGAATCCACTCCTGTGTTTGAGGTCCAGATGAGAAGGGTCCCACCTGGGGAGGACTTGTTCCACACCACCATCACTGCGGCACACTGCTAACTGAGTGTCCAGGATCTGCAACATGGGGGTGGGAAAAGGCTGTCAGTTCAGCACATTTCATGTGAAAAGACTGAAATGAAAAGAGGAAACTGATGTAGGTTAAGGTTCTTTATTGTCATTTGTACCACATGTGGCACATGAGGTGGAACAAAATTGTGTGCAGGGTCCCAGTTACAACCAACAATAGAAAAAATATAAAGTGTAAAAAGAGATGTTCTGAAGTTGCAGTGTGGTTTAAACTGTAACTAAAAACAGAATATAAGATTTACAAATAGTTTACAAAGCTCACACTCAGAGTGGGTGGAGCTGTTTCCAGTCCTTGTTGGTATACATTGGTTTTAAAATGCAAGAATAAGTTCATTCCTACATGTGTCCAGTTTCACTACTGGTTACTGTTTAAACAGATCTCACTTGTAAATGAGTCTTCGAGGCTCAATGTGATTTATCTGTCTAAATAGAGGTTGAATTGAAAAAAATATCTTAAATTTGCAATCAAACAAACTGCAGTCACAGTCGGTGAGTCATATTAAGTCTGTGTGCTTATTTTCACAAGAAAATGATACCTGAGGCTCTGAAGATTGTGACCATTATGTAATGGTTTTATACGTGATTTTGTTTAATTGGGAGTTTTTTTAACGATGGCACGTTTCTTAAAATTTCACCTGTTTGTGAACTCTTCTTCAACTTTACTTCTAAGATTTTGCCTCTCTGGAATGCTCTTTAATGTTGCTACTGACTTAGTACTAGAATAGAATAGAATAGAATAGAATAGAATAGAATAGAATAGAATA
>NC_056508.1:29286213-29294682 GCF_014905685.2 Nematolebias whitei | reverse complement strand
AACAGGATAACAATGAATTTTACACACAAGAGAAACATTCTTCCTGTTGTAACTCTGTTGCATGCCTTTGTGTTTTTATGCCATTTGTGGCTTTATTTAGTGTATATTAGTTGTGTGTGTGTGTTCATATGTGCGTGTGTGTGTCAGGTGATTGTCCATGAAGTACCTGGTCAGGAGCTGGAGGTGGAAGTGTTTGACAAAGACCCAGACCAGGATGACTTCCTGGGGAGGTAGCTTACTCATTCTCATTTCTTCTTTCTTCTCGCCTCATTTCCACATCAGCGTTTTGACTATTTGGATCACGCTTGTGTTGCAAATGAAACTGGTTGTGTTTTTATCTTTAATTCTCTGCTGCTTTGTGTCTCTGCCTTTAGGGTTAAGGTTGATCTTGATATTGTGAGGAAGGCCAGAATTGTTGATGATGTAAGTACTGATGATTTGGCTGTTTTGAGCTTAAATCTTTTTTTTTTTTTAACATATTTTTGTTTTTCTCTTAGAACAATTGCTTCATTATTTCCCTCTGAAAACAATTTGTGTAACATGTAAGCATGTGATACTGGTGACACCATGTGCATCCTTGTGATCTGCTCTGATCTTTGTTTCACTGCAACCCATCAAGCCAGCCAAGAGGAAAAAAGAGTGCATGCTTAATAAGTCGTGCCCTTTTTTCTTGTGGCACACAGTGGTTCAGTCTGAGGGACGTCCCATCTGGCAGCGTTCACCTGCGCCTGGAGTGGCTCTCTCTGCTGTCCTCTGCTGACAGACTGAGCGAGGTGAGGCTAACGCTGTCCGTTTGTTTTGTTGTAATATCTTTCACTAAGTTCTAGTAAACTTTTAACTTTTAATATAAGCAGGCACTATATGTTTAAATTGAATTTATAAGGGAAAAAAACATGAATCTTAATATTAAAGATTCTTGCATGCTGATTATATAGAAATCTAAACGTTTCCTATTTGTTCTGTTACCAGGTGATTCAGAAGAACCAGAACTTTACGGCAAAGACGTCCGATCCGCCATCTGCTGCCATCCTCGCTATCTACCTTGACCAAGCCTATGAGCTGCCTGTACGAGCGTCACAGATTAATTCACATGGTGTGTATTGAACTTCCCTCCCTTACTCGTGCTGATGTGTTTAAAATGTTCCAGATGAGGAAAGGGAACAAGGACCCGAGTCCAGTGGTGCAGATTTCCATTCAGGATACAACTAAAGAAAGCAAGGTAGGAGAACTGGTGGGGGAACTGCTTTCTTCATTGTCTTCTCCCAGTCCAAGTAAACTAAACTGGTCACGTGAGAACACATACAGACAGATTATCCAGGCAGATTATCTAAGGCGGGTGGGGTGCACCCCCTTGGATAACACTAGGGGAAAAGCAGTTCTAGTGCAAATCTCCTGTGTAAACCAGTTTAGCTACTTAATTTTTATTACCCTCCCCATCTTAAAACATTAAGTTACCAGACAACCATATAAGTACTTGTGAAGCGTTCACACTATTGTGATCTGTTTCTTCCGTATGATTTTCGGCATCTTTCTCGTTCTACAATTTTTGTGCTATTTCAACATATCATATATCAAAACGTTCAGCTTGTTCAGAAGGGTGCTATGAATTTTAGTATTGATGCAACTTTAGCTTTTTGGAAAATTTAGCTTTTCTGCCACTTTTTTCCTGATAGAAAATGAATTAAGCTCATTTTACATCATTAAAATTTTTGGATCTGTTTACAACCTTTTACTGCTCCTTACACGTTTTGTTCTGGCTCAGCTTCTTTCAGCTTCCTTGTGCAAATGTAAAAAAAAAAAATTCAGCTACTTCAGCTAATTTCAGCTGTTCTTTCAGTTGTTTTGTGCTCCTTTCTGATTCTTTCTGATAACTACAAAATTTTTGAGCTTCGTCTAACTTCTTTCTGTTAATTTCTGCGTGTTATGCTCCTTTCAGCTTTTTCTGGTATTTCAGCTACTTTTTAGCTGTTTGTTGTTTTTTGTGTGCTTATTTCAGCATTTTCAGCTAAATCCACATTTTTTGGCACTCTCAACTTTTTTCAGCCGAATTCAGCAAAATTGTGCTCTCTCAACTTCCTTCTGATAATTTAAGCTCCTTTCTTTCTTTTTTTTTTTTTTTTTTGCAATTTTCTGCCTTTTTCAGATAATTTCCACTTTTTGTGCTCATTTCTGCTTCTTTAAGCCTAACTGGGCACAATTGTGCTCTGTCCACTTTCTTCTGGTATTTTAAGCTTCTTTCAGCCTTTTCAGCGACTTCTCAGCTTTTTTGGTGTTAATTTCAGCTTTTTAACTAATTTACTAATTTGTGTGCTCATTTCTGCTTATTGAAACCAAATTCAGCAAATATGTGTTCTTTCCACTTTCTTCTGTTAACTTAGGCTTGTTCTTCCATTTCAGCTTTATTTGAGCTAAATTTAAGCTAAATTTCAGCATGTTTTAGCTAATTGCAGCAGTTTTTCAGCACGTACTTTAGCAATAAGCATTCACACTGAATTTTCACAGGAAATGCAATTTTTCTATTTTCATGTTGTATTTACACCTTGATAACAGTGATTATTAAGCCATTAAACCATGTATACACCACTCTCACACTGTAGGTTGGTGTAATATCATGTCTAAGTAACACCTCCCTGTAAACCTCAGCCTGTATGTTGTTAAATGTAAAGTGAGCAGCAGACACAATGTTATAGAAAATCCATATTTCATGTCAGTAGTTTCTTACACTTTCTTTATTTTTAAACATTGTTTAAAATTAAAAACAGCTAATTGTCTCGTCTTCTGACTTTGTAAATACTTCCACAGTGAAGATGTGTTGCTGCAGAACAGCTGCTTTGCTGTAGCGCGTTAATGGACTAAAAAAATAAAAAATAAAAATAAATAAAAATAAACATTGAGAGCCAGATGTGCTTATCAATGGTTTAGTTGGACCAGCTGATCACCGGCTGATTACGGTCACCTGCTGAGGAATCGGTGCACTCCTCTTCTTGATGCTTCGCACCAAACTCTGAGCTAACCAAGTGCTCCTCTACTGCCTTTGCAGACTTGTTATGGGACTAATGGTCCAGTGTGGGAGGATGCCTTCACCTTCTTCATTCAAGACCCTCACAAGCAAGATATTGACATTCAGGTAAATCCTCACTGGTTACAGCTGAATTCACGTTTTACCAACTACACTACAATGAACCTCAGTGTTGATGTTTTCTTTACTCGCTGTTTTTCCTGTTGATCAGGTGAAGGATGATGATCGCTCCTTTTCCTTGGGCAGTCTGGCGATCCCTCTGAGCCGTCTTCTGGAGTCCCCTGATCTCACCTTGGACCAGTGGTTCCATTTGGACAATTCGGGTTCAGCCAGTCGCATCTACATCAAAATTGTTCTTAGGGTTAGTGTTTCACTCGTGTCCTCTGTTTGCGCACACGTAAAAGATCATGTGTTGTTTTTTTACCTATTCGCTCACACGAGTCTCTGGGTTTCCTGATAGATTTTGTGGCTAAGTGATGACACCACTCCTACGACTCCGTCTCCTCGCCCATCATCCTCAGGGTCTGGGATGAGTCAAGGAGAAACCACATCAGACCTGAATCCTGCGGGACCCGGCGGACTCACCACACCTCAATCAACCCGACCCCAGCACACCACACCTGATCCAGAGTTTGCAACTGAAGTTAGAGAACAGTTTACTTCATCTAGGCAGCAGCAGACATCTGACTGGGGTAACATTTCCTGACCTCAACTTTGCATGCAGGGAGTGTTACGGATCCATCTGGTGGAGGCCCAGAACCTGATCGCCAAAGACAACTTCATGGGGGGCATGGTGAAAGGGAAGAGCGACCCGTATGTGAAGGTTCGTGTAGCTGGGATAACTTTCCGCAGCCACACCATCAAAGAAAACCTCAACCCTGTCTGGAATGAACTTTTTGAGGTACTATTAGTTTATTTTTACATTCAAATGCTTAATTACCTTTTTAAATTTTATGAAAACATGATGTTTGGGATTTTATTTCTTGCATATAGGTGATTTTGACCCAGCTTCCAGGTCAAGAAATCCAGTTTGAGTTGTTTGACAAAGACATTGATCAAGACGACTTCCTTGGCAGGCATGTCTCCACTACACCAACAGAACTGAATGTTTTTATATGTCACCTATAACCTTTAAAGACAGGCAAAGGAATATATTGTGTTCATGTCTGTTGATAAAAAATCTCCTGGACATGGGACAAATTTTTATGGAACTCTTTGAAAGTAATCATTGGCTGTACATCTACAACTGATTAACTTTTGGAGTCAGTCTAACTCAAGATGGCCACCACTGCTAATCAATATTTTCAAACACAAAAAAACAACCATTATTCATGCAATTTTACAAATATTGAGCTCCATTTCAGTGCGGTGGTAGCTGAGAGTCATCCCCAGCACATACTCAGAGCACTAACAGATCTTTGGCTTGCAAGGTGGCGGGCGATATGCATTCCTTCAGTGAACACTTCTTTTATTTATGACTGTAACTTTTGGGAGAAATGTTAATCAAGTCTTGCCTTTGTAGATTCAAGCTTAACCTGAGAGACATCATCAGTGCACAATTCATTGATACGGTGTGTGAAAATATCTTATATTTACAAATATCAATAATATCCATATGGATCATAATTACCATTCTTGTGCTCTTCTTGTTTTAGTGGTACACCTTAAACGATGTAAAGTCTGGTCGAGTTCACCTGGTGTTAGAGTGGCTGCCCAGAGTCTCTGATCTACCCAGACTGGAACAGGTTGGATATGAAACCATCCATCCATCCATTATCTTTACCCGTTTATTCCATTTTGGGTCACGGGGGTCGCTGGTGCCCATGTCCAGCAATCCCTGTGCGAGGGGCGGGGTACACCCTGGACAGGTCGCAAGTCCATCACAGGGCCACATAGAGACAAATGAGACAAACAACCATTCACTCTCTCACTCACACCTAGGGACAATTTAGAGTTACCAGTCAGCCTAACATGCATGTTTTTGATCTGTGGGAGGAAACCGGAGCACCTGGAGAAAACCCACGCATGCACGGAGAGAACATGCAAACTCCACCCAGAAGGACCCTGGACCGGGGTTTGAACCAGGGACCTGTTCGCTGAGAGGCAGCAGCTCTACCAGTTGCGCCACCGTGCTGCCCCTGGATATGAAACCTTTTTGTATATATTTTTTAAGGTTTTAAAAATGTATGTACTGTCCCCAGGGCTTAATTTGTAAACCGAATGATGCCGGAACACAAATAATGGGTGATCCGTTGTCCAGCTAAGGACAAAACAGCCATCCATCCATTTATTTTAGAAAATAAATTGGACTTCTTTTCAACATTTTGATCGCTGTTATTTTGACAAGTTAGTGCCGTTGTTTTGAAACGTGATGTAATTTGAATAATACCCATCAAACATTTCTCTTGTTGTATATATATATATATATGTGTGTATATACAAAGTATAAATATATATATATATATTTTTTTTACTGTAAGCTTTTTTGTTTATTATGTCTGAAATGTATCCAACAACTCAAATCTCTGCCCCATCGCACATTTTTATTTTGATTATTTATTAAAAATACAACGAGAGGAGACGTTGTCCAATCTGTGGAGTGGATGTTCTGGCTGCACTACACGCACCAGCTTGCACACACGCTCCTGCCCAACAGAGACACGGACTGCATGTCATCCACCTTCAGCTGTGTGTATATGTCTATGTGCAGGAGTTCCAAGCTGTGTGTATATGTCTATGTGCAGGAGTTCCGAGCTGTGTGTATATGTCTATGTGCAGGAGTTTCGACACATCAGCAGTTGTGCGCGCCTAGCTGGGTGAAGCTGACACCGCACCCCACGTCAAAAATTCCAGCAAATACAATGAATGGGGGGGATGTCAGCTTCACCCAGCTTGCTCCCATTCTGTTTTTGGAAACTCTAGGAACCGCAAGTAAGCCTGCAGTCTGAGAGCGAAGTGCTCTTTTAAGGAAATATGTAAAAATAAGATCTTGAATATAAGATGGAGCTAGGTTGTTGAGAGCTTTGTAGGCTAGAAGTAAGATTTTTAATTCAATTCTGGATTTGACAGGGAGCCAATGAAGAGAAGCTAAAACTGGAGAGATATGATCTTTCCTACTAACTCCAGTTAAGACTCTGGCAGTAGCATTTTGGGTTAACTGAAGATTTTTTAAAGAATATTTGAACACCCAGATAACAAACCATTGCAATAGTCCAGTAGATGTGACAAATGCATGAAGCAGTTTCTTTGTATCATTTCTAGATAAGATGTTTCTAATTTTAGTGATATTACACATTTGGAAGAAGGCAGTTGTAGTTACATTTTTAATGTGGGGGATAAAAGACATGTCCTGATCGAAAATAACACCAAGATTTTTAACATTAGAGCTGGAGGACAGATTAATGACATCCAAGGAGGACAAAATACTGAAAAATTTATTTCTAAGCAGAAAGAAGAAGCTAAAAGAAATGAACTGAGGAGGAAACACATATTAATCTAGTGAGTAACCAAAGCTCATACTGGCTTTTGACACTCTATAGTAAAAGTCTGCCTACAGGATTATTTGTCAAAACAAATATTACATTAAAAAAAATTAAACGTGTCCTCCAGCTGTTAAAGATAAATTTCACTACTGTATATCTGACTTCTTCTTTCTGAAGTTTGTCAATCAGATGCTTGTCTTGGCTGGAAAGAGCTCATGTTTTCTGTGAGATGCACAGATAACTTCTCTTATCGAAGGCTTTGTGTGAGTTTGTGTCACATGTTTACCTGTGGTGTAGCGAAGCAAACTTTAACCACAGATCTTCTGTTTCACAGTCTCGTCTGTTTCCTGTTGCCTGCAGGTCCTGCAGTATCAGTCCCAGCAGTCGTACCAAAACAAAGTCGTCCCGTCAGCGGCTGTTCTGTTTGCGTACGTGGAGCGGGCTCACGGCCTGCCGGTGAGCAAACGGGCTTCTATTTGTTCTTCAAAACTGAAGCTTTTAGTGGTGACATGCCACTCAGAGGATTTGCATTAGAGTCTGTTAAAAGTCCATCACTTTGGGACTGGTTTGGCTCTTGTATTCAGATTTCTGTTGACTTTTTGTGTGTTTTCAGTTAAAGAAGAACGGAAAGGAGCCCAAGGCCGGAGCTGAGATTCTTCTTAAGAGTGTTTCTTATAAAACCAAGGTAGGATTACGACCTTTGACATAATGATACAACCAAAACAAGATGTAATTTTAAAAATAAAATTTCACCAAGATTTGTGAGCGATCCACGTCTCCTCGATGGGATGAGGCCTTTCACTTCCTGGTTCGTGACCCCAGAGATGAAATGCTCACGGTAAAGGTGAGGAGACATTTATTGAAGCTGTGGTTGTAACAAAAATGTTCACTTCTGTCAAAAATAGAATAAAGATGTGAAAAATGTGTTTATTTTTTAATCAATGTGTTTGTTTTTGCCCAGCTCTCCCACAGCTGGGGTCAGTCTCTCGGGTCCTTGACTCTCCCTCTGAGGGAGGTGTTGGCTGAGCCGGACTTGGTGCTGGATCGCTGGCTCGGTTTGGACGGAGCTCTGCCCGAGAGCCAGATACTCCTGAGGGTCACACTCAAGGTACTGAAGACGCTCTGGTTATTTCTGCTGTGTGTCGTAGGAAACATGGCTTCCTGTTGATGCAGCTTTAGCATCATTTTAATAGCTCACTGGTATTTTTCCAACATATAATTTATAAATAAGACATTTTACCGATTTTCATACAGTTTTTATGAAGTGTGAAATACAGAATACAGTATTTTGAAACTCATTTATATATATTTGACATTAATGCAAAAACAATTCAAAGTAAGAAGCTTTTTATCACCCACCATCATGAAAGTAAGGCTCATTGCCTATGTGTGTTTGTGCTTGTCTGTTAGCCAAATATGTCATGAACCACTGCATGCATGTTAATGAAACATAAAATGGTTGTTAGATATGCATCTGCAACTCATTAATTTTAAAGTTTCAGTTTAAGATGGCCACCACAGCTAATCAACCCTGTCAGACACAAAAATGGTTTAAAGTTTTCATTCAACCTTTATTTATACAGGTTAATCCCATTGAGTCTCGAGGACTCATTTACAGGAGAGACCTGATTTCAACAAAGAATGATGAAAACAGCGACAACAGTAGACAATTATAAGAGGTGTACAGATTTTTTTTCTACAAATTAAAATAAGATGGCAAAAAAGTAGCAACAACAGCTAGATTACATGGCATATAAAGTTATATAAAGTCAGTCAATTTTACACGTACTGAGCTACAATTTATTGCTTTAGTAGCTGAGCATCATCTCAACACACGCTGAGCGCTAACAGATCACGCAGCAGGCGCTTTGCATAAAACCTTGCAAAGAAATGTGCCAGGTGGTGTGTTTTTCTTTAAGGAATGCTCTTCATGTCTGCTGACTTAAAGTCTGCAACACATTATCTGCA
>NC_056508.1:29276769-29286113 GCF_014905685.2 Nematolebias whitei | reverse complement strand
ATTAAAATCAGACACCACTCTGAGCAGCAGGACCACGCTTTCCACAGAACAACTGTGTTAACTCTTGAAACTGTGTCTGCAGTCAACCTACTTCACATATGGGGAGCAATATTATAGGCAGAAACATGGGTGTGCTATGGGGGCTCCAGTTTCTCCTTTTGTTGCCAACCTGTAAATGGAGGAGGTAGAAAAGAGAGCCTTGACGTCCTTTTCAGGGACACCACCAAGTCATTGGTTCAGGTATGTTGACGACACCTGGGTTAAAATCAAATCTCAGGAAGTCCAACATTTTACTGACCACATCAACTCTGTGGATAAATACATCAAGTTCACACGAGAAGATGAAAAAAATGGCAAGCTGGCTTTCTTGGACTGTGAGGTCTCAGTCTCTGATAGAGGACATTTGCAAACTGAGGTGTACTGCAAACCCACCCACACAGACCAGTATTTGCAGTTTGACTCCCATCACCCTTTGGAGCACAAGTTAGGAGTCATCAGGACTCTGTATTACAGAGCAGACAGTGTCCCCACTAGTTCAGGAGCCAGGTAGAAGGAGAAATCCCACACAAGACAGGCTCTAGAGCAATGTGGATATCCTAACTGGGCCTTCCTGAAAGCAGAGAAGAAACCCAAACAGGACTCCAGTCAGCCAACAGGTGAAAAGGAGGAACCCAGACCCAGACCAGTGGTCATTCCATATGTTGAGGGAGTATCAGAGAAACTGAGACGTTTATTTTCTAAACATAACGTCCCAGTGGCTTTTAAACCCCAAAATACATTACGGCAAAGACTGGTTCATCCCAAAGATCCAGTCCCCCGGCACAAACAGAGCAATGTTGTGTATGCTGTTCAGTGTCAGGAGGGCTGTGATCAGTCTTACATCGGGCAAACTAAACAGCCACTGGCCAAAAGGATGGCCCAGCACAGAAGATCAACATCATCAGGCCAGGACTCTGCGGTCTACACTCATCTCCAGGCCAGCGGTCACTCTTTCAGGGATGAAGATGTGCATATCCTGGACAGAGAGGAACGATGGTTTGAGAGAGGAGTATAGGAGGCCATCTTTGTGAAAAGAAATCGTCCATCATTAAACAGGGGTGGAGGCCTACGTGTTCAATTGTCCCCCTCTTACAATGCTGTGATTGCTAGTATCACTCAGCCCTCTGTGAATAGTAAACAGCCATCAGTGCGCTAATGATCCATTGTTAGGCTGATGGTCCTTCTTGAGCATGTGATCAGTTGGTTTTGGTTGTCAGCAGCAAAACTGGTTGATCCACTCTGAGAAGGTGCTATTTAAGAGACTGAGCTGAATACAGCACCTCAGACAGAGGAAGTCTCTTGGATGAGAAACGAAACGTTTCTACATTTTTTTTGTTGTTTTGCTTTGTTTTGGTTTTTTTTTTTTTGAATGTCCAGAGGACCAGATTTAACTTTTTTAGATTTTTCTACCTGGATTATTGAGCATGCATCAGGATATCTTCTTCTTAGTATTATTTTTTCGGCTTTCAGGGGTCGCCACAGTGAGTCTTCCTCCTCCATCTCACTCTGTCCTCACTCCAGTACCTCCATGTCCTCTCTAACTGCATCCATAGATCTCCTCTTTGGTCTTCCTCTTTGTCTTTTTCCTGTCCGCTGCTTTTCTAACATCCTTATACTAATATACCCGCTGCCACTCCTCTGGTCATGTCCAAACCATCTCAGTCTGGCCTCTCTAACTTGATCCCCCTGTTGTTCAACCTGTGATGTACCTTTGATGATCTCATTCCTAATCTTATCCAGCCTTGCTACTCCTAAGGAGAACCTCAACATCTTCATTTCTGCCACTTTCAGTTCTTTCTCCTGTCTTTTGTCAATGTCTCCAGACCATACAACATAGCTGGTCTCACCACTGTCTCGTAAACTTTTCCTTAAACCTTCACTGACACCCTTTTATCACAAATCACTCCTGAAACTTTTCTCCATCCTGCCTGGACTCTTTTTCACCTCTTTACCACACTCTCCATTTTCCTGGAGAGTGGACCCCAAGTTCTGGATGATGCTCACATATGGCTTTTTCTTTCTTTTTTTTCCTTGATAGAGCTTTAACGTGCATTTGTGAGTTTGCAGAGAATGATTTGTGGAAGTCTTCCTGAGCGCATGCTGTGATGCTCATATCAATCAACCTGTTTTTAATACGGTGCTGCCTGAGAGTCTTAAGATCAGACATCCAGTTGAGACTTTCAGTCCTGTACGTTGAAATCAGAAATGTTTCTGGGTTTTTGAATATATCTTTTTTGTTGATATGATGGGATATTCAAAGCTTCCCCAATTTTTCATTGAGAGACATCATTTTAAAATGGTTCCTCTATTCTTATTTGTAGAGATTTTGCAGACTGGTGAACCTCTGCCCATCTTTACTTCAGCCTTTCTAAAATGCTCTTTTTATACCCAGATCTCTTACTTTGGCTGTTGACAGCTTAATTACCAGTAGTTGAAAAATGCTCCTCCAGCTGTTTGTGGTTCATATAACATATTACAGCCTTTTGTTGCCTTTGATTCGTTTACTTTAAGATGTGTTATGGCCATAAAATTAGAAATTATCACATAATTTAAAAATAAATGGTACCATTTCTTTAGTTTAAGCATTTGATGTTGTTTCATTGTGAATAAAATATGGGTTTGCGATTTGCAAATCATTGCAATCTGTTTTTATTTACATTTGACAAAACATCCCAGCTTTTTGGAATTTGGGTTGCCATTATACGTAGCTCTCTGTTAACAAAGATCAACACTGCCTCAATTTGTCTTCCTTGGTTTAGCGTTTGTGTCCAAGGTCAATTACCATCTGTTAATACCATTTGTTTTAATATTTAATTTCACAATCTGTGCATGCTGTCTCCAAATACACCAGCTGTTAGAGCTGCTCCCAGTAACGTTATGCAACCACTTTTTTATACTCTTTGACACAATCTTAAAAGCCTTATCTTGACCTTGATTGTGTCTTTTTAATGTTTAAATTAAGGCCATACTATGAAAACATAATGAAACTGAATGAAAAATTGATCAAGAAGCTCTTGCTGTTATGGACACATCTTTAAAGCTTTCAATGACATTTTGATTCACCTAGCTCATCTTAGTATTGGTTAAGATCTGTTGCACATCTTTAGGGTTGCAAACCTCAGCGAGGTGTCAGGAAAAACATTTGGCTTTTCAACTTGACTTCAATTTACACCATTCTGCAAAAATATCCTGACACAATAATTCACAAAAAATGTTTTTTTGTTGTTGTTTTTTAAATGTCCAAATTTGTACTTTTTTCCCTTTTTATGATTGACATTGTTTGTGTGCACCAGTAATTATATTACTGTTGAAGCAGTTGTGCTTCTTCCCCACTTTGTAGGTAAGAAGTTGACAATATACAGCAGTCACTTCCTGTATTAAAAAAATCTGATCAACCCCTGACTTCTTTATACTTCACATCAAAGAGTTTGATTAAAAAAATAAGAATCTTAGCAAGGTGAAAGATTTCACAAGTTTTATTTGTTTATTTTCCTTCTTTTGGCTGATTCCTTCTGCAGGAGTTGCTACTGCGAGCAAACATGCTTAGTAGATTCGACAATGGTTTCATTCCAAATGCACTTCCAGACACAATCTGAGCTTGAACATGCAACCTCTGAATAGTGATGTTTCTCAATACTGAGTGTGCACAATTTTTTGCAACCATTTAAAACCCACAAATAATGGGGCAGATTAGCACCAGATAATAGCCGTTTAAGATATTTTCTATCAAAAAATACACAGCGTATTTTTTTCATCCATATTCAAAGACAAGTTTCACTGCCAATGTGCATTTTATTGTCTTAGTATGTATTGCAATGTTCTTCATAGGGGTGTCTATGTGCAACCACAAAGGTTTGTCATTCTCAACGCTCATTGCTAGGGTTTCCTGTTATTGCCACTGCACACAAATAACGACTTACACCAAGAAGAGGTGGATCTGGTTAAAATGCTCTGGTTTTTTTATCATTAAAAGGATGTGAGAATGGTAGAGAATATTTTCACATGCTTCAGTTGGCTGAGGAATTGCATCCCCCGCTGAGATTTCTTGGCCATACTTGGGGTATGGTGTTGAGAGTCCTGGAGAGATTGTTGGTAGGCTCTTTCATTGAAGAATTCCTCAAAATGGCCATATAGACGAGTCTGTATGATTCCTCTGGTCATTCAGAAATCATTGTTAAAGCTGGACGCTCTCTGCACATTTGAGTTTTCAGTGTTTTTAAGTGTGAAACCACAAATGGTGGGAAGCAGAACTCAGCGGGGTTGTTGTAGAGTGCAACACATTAAACGTGTGACATATGTCTCATGTCGATTACAAAACATGATACCATACCACTTTATTTATAAAGCACTTAAAATAGCTACAAGGCCAACCAAAGTGCTGTACAGACAAAACAACAGGTAACACACAAAGCAAAATACAAAATGAAAACTGTTCATTGATTTGTAGACATACATGAGTATTTTGAACTGGATTCGAAAGTGAACCGGTAACCAGTGCAGTGAGGCGAAAACTGGTGTAATGTGCTCTCTTTTGCTTGTACTGGTTAAAAATCGGGCTGCTGCATTCTGGACCAGTTGTAGTCGTGCAATGGAGGTCTGACTGATGCCAAACAGGAGCGAATTGCAGTAATCAAGCCTAGATGTAATGAATGCATGTGTTACTGTCTCCAGGTTCTTTTTGGACAATATGGGCTTCAGTTTAGACAGCCGCCTCAGTTGAAAGAAACATGATTTAACAATCATGTTTACATGATTGTTAAGCTTCAGGGAAGGGTCCATTATCACGCCCAGATTAGTGACTCTTTGTTTTTCTGACATGGTTAGAGCAGAGAGGTCGATACAGTGGTTAGTGATCGTGTCGTTGGGAGGGAACAACATGACTTCAGACTTCTTTTCATTGAAACTCAAGAAATTTAAAGCCATCCAGTCCCTGATGTCAGCCAGGCAGGCAGTTGAGCAGCATTTGAATAAAGCATGTACCATTGTGTCTTAGGGGGAAGTAAATTTGACAGTCATCGGCATAGAAGTGGAAGGGCATGTTGTGTTTCCGGAAAATAGCACCAAGCGGCAGCAGGTATAAAGAGAATAGGAGGGGACCCAGGATGGACCACTGCGGAACCCCCCATTTAAGCTCTGCCTCTGCGGAACTAAAATCCTTGATGGAGATACAAAAGGATCTGTCAGCGAGGTAAGATCTGAACCAATTGAGGGCTGATCCTGTGACGCCCACCCACTGCTCCAACCTAGCAATGAGGATCTCATGGTCGATGGTGTCAAAGGCGGCTGTGACGTCCAACAGGACAAGCAGCACAGATTCACCGGTATCTGTGAATCTGAAGATGTCGTTAAAGACCTTCAGCAGGGCAGTTTCAGTGCTGTGGAGAGGTTTAAAGCCAGATTGGAAAAGCTCTAAGATGGCGTGATCCTCCAGGAAGCACATCAACTGGGACTCGACAATTTTCTCTAGTACTTTAGAAACAAATGGGAGTTTGGAGACTGGCCGGTAGTTGGAAACAAATGAGGGGTCAAAGTTTGGTTTTTTCAGGAGAGGCTGGACAGCAGCATGTTTAAAGGATTTTGGCATCACGCCAGTGGATAAACTACTGTTTACTATATCAAGAATGGACGGGCCTAGAGTTGGAAAAACCTCCTTTAGTAGTCGAGGGGGGATCACATCAAAGGGGGAACCAGAAGGTTTCAAGCTGCACATGACCTGCTCTAGAGAAGATAGAGTGATGGGTTCAAAATGGTCAAAAGGAGCTACAGATTGAGGTGGGATGGATGGGTCATGAGTTGGAGGGGAAATGAGAGCCCTGGTGGTCACAATTTTTTCCAAAAAGAAATGTAAGAAGTTGTCGCACAGCTCAGTTGAGGCTTTCAGAGGTGATGGTTCAGTGAGGTGGAGAACAGAGTTTAGGGTGGAGAAGAGGACACGTGGGTTGTGAGAGTTTGAGGTAATTATATCAGAAGCATTTGGATTTAGCAGCTTTTCCTGCTTTCTGATAACGGCGCCAACTCTCTTTAAGTATTTGAAAAGAGACCTGCAGCCTGTCTTTCCTCCACTTTCACTCCGCCTTCCTACATTGCTGCCCAACGGCCTTGGTGACGTCACTCAGCCAAGGCTCTGCTCTCAGTTTTGATTTTCTAGTTTTAACAGGCGCAACATGATCCACAGTCTTTAAGCAGACAGAGTTGAACTGGGATGTCAGCTCCTCAGTGGTGGTGAGAAACACTGGGGCCTGAATTATCATTTCAGAGTTACAAACATCTGTGAAACTTGCGGCAGTGAAGTGGTTAATTGCCCGGGTCCTCTGTGCAGCAATGCACGGCTTAGGAGTTAGATGGGGGAGGGTGAACTCAAACTGGACTGGCATGTGGTCTGAAAAAACATTATCACGAATAACAAGATTATTAACAGTCACATCATGAGTTAAAACAAGGTCCAGTGTATGTCCACGCTCTTGGGTGGGACCGTTTACATGCCGAGTTAGATTAAATGAGTCCAATAAATCTAAAAAGTCCTTAACCAAGGGCTTCTCAGGACAACACACGTGCAAATTAAAGTCCCCAATAATGAAAACATGCTCATATTTTGGTGTGATTTCAGCCAAGAAGTCAGAAAACTCATTTATGAAATCCTTAGCCCGAGGTGGGCGGTAGACAAGTGCAAATAAAGTCTGAGGTGAATGTCCAAGTTCAAAGACGCTCAGCTCAAAGCTGGCATGGGAAACTGGGATGGGCAGTTGTTTACAATCAAAAGTTGAATTGAATATTGTTAATAATCCACCACCGTGCCGGCCTGATGGCCGCGGTGCGTTAAAACACAGACAGTTCGGTGGCAGTAATTTCGTCAAGGCGCTGTACTCACCTGGAGACATCCAAGTCTCTGTGATGCACAGAAAGTCCAAATCGTGCTCTTGAAAGTAGCCCCTGAGGACAAAAGTTTTGTTGGTAACAGATCTTGCGTTGACCAAACACATCCAGATACTGTCCAAAGGGAGCCAGCAGCGGTGGAGTTAGCGCATGCTAATGGCCGCAGATTTTCAATAACAGCTCCTCCAGTTCGGTCCGAGCTGCGCACCGGCTGACAACTCACGTTGGTTACCTGGTCCGGGCACACAGGAGAGGAAGATGCAGTGCACAGAGCTTTCAGCTTCACCAGCTGACCAGCACGTTTTCTCTGGTGTCTGAAGCGATATCTCTGGGCAGGGAGGTGAGGAGCGCAGCGAAGGTAAGCTGGCACGTCCGCCAGCAGGGGGGGAGGAGGGGGGGGTTTCCAGAGGTACGCTGATAATGGTCCAAATAAGCGACTTCAGTGACAGAAAAACGAAGATCCAAAAGTTGTTGTCTGTCATACACCAGCAGAGAGTTGATGTCACAGATGAGAAATGCAAAAAACAAAAATAATCTGAACACCATCAGCAGAGGTGCATTGCAAACCATGTACACAGGCGCCATCTTACCGGAAGTCCCATGATTAATTAACTCACTTTAGCAACCCACTTAGGAGTTAACTATATATATATATATATATATATATATATATATATATATATATATATAAACTAATTACAAAGTTGCTGTGGGTCATCATCTACAGGTGCTGGTCATAAAATTAGAATATCTTGGAAAAGTTGATTTATTTCAGTAATTCCATTCAAAAAGTGAAACTTGTATATTATATTCATTCATTACACACAGACTGATATATTGCAAATGCTTATTTTGTTCTATGTCATATAGGCTTCGCCCTTTAAGGCTGTCGCTGATGGGTTTATCCCGTTATGCGTTGCATAAGCACTGAAAAAATTAGTCCACGCCCACCTGCTCCCCACCCGGTCCGTATAAATTACGTTAAGAGCGGGAAATCGGCTCCCATTTTTTCTTCAGCGAGCTAAAATAGCACTGTCAGAAGAACAAGAAGGAAAATTGTGTAGATGACCAACCTTTGTTAAGAATGCTTGGCCCGGCAGTCAACCTCCGGTCGTCCGGTGAGTTCTCCTCCCCGAGGAGAAGCTGACGAGCAGTCTTATTTCAAGGTAAGCGCCGAGGAATATTTTCCAGTGACAGGTCACTACACGCTGGACAATGCCATCTTGTATTTTTTCCTCTTATCGCCGACCCTCGGAGCGAATCGGATGGTTCCTCTGGGGACAGGCGTGCTCAGCTGCAGCCCCCGTTGCTCATTCCCTCCTGGGGAGCGTAGTGTCGGTGGAGGGGGGCTGAGTGAATGCTCACCCCATCCCACCTCGTTTTTCGCATCGGCGATCACACCGCTCCCGGCCGACGGCGCCCCCCCAGGGTTGCCCGGCGTAACCCAGGAGGAGGCTGACATGAAAGGACCCCTTTTTACGTCCTACGCCTTTTCCCGCCAGTTCGGATGATCCGGCGGGAAGGTTATTTACTGACTCCATTCCGGCTCACCGTCTTGATCCATATGGCCTCGTGTTCCCAACAGGACGTCCTACGGCGAGGCCACAGACGGGTTTTTTCCTGGTAGATTGGGGGAGCCGGTCTCCACAGTCCGCACCCATCTCCAGAGCAGGGTTCACTGAGCGGAAAGTCCCTCCGTGCCCTCTGGAGCCGAGCCTGATGGAGGCTCCATGGGAGTAAGATGTTCGAGGTGGACCAGCGTCCCGTGCCTCCCGTTAGCATAACCGAGACGGTGACATCGCTCTCCAACTGAGCTCACCAGCATGTGTTCCACGGCCGCAGCGAACAACACGTTACGCTGTTGGCGTACACGTTCAGAGGCGAGAAGAGACGGTGGCCCTCTGTCCTTCGGCTCACCCCGCTCTCGTAGCAGCTGCTTGCTAACGACGCTGCCGGCCCCTGCAGTACGCTCAGCCTACAGGACAGCTGACGTCATCACCAACCGGTGCGCCTCTTTGCGGTCTGCCGCCCCACATCGCAGCCGGAGAACGAGGTCCAGAGGTTTTTTTTTTTTTTTTTTTTTTTCCTGGCTCGCCACTCCACCTTCCTCTCAGGAGAGACGCAGGAGTTTTGCTGGTGATCCTCCTTTCATCAGCGAGAGATCATTTCAAGCTGCTCCACGGCTGCTCTACGCCTCCCCAGCTCTGCTACGCCAGCCCCTCCCGTCAGACGTCCCCGGCATCCGGAAGTTCATTTTTTTCCCGGACTTCGCCAACAGGGGTCCCTCCAGGACAACAAACAGAGCTCAACGAAGGTAAACAGGTGTCGTTTTTGGCTGGAGGTGTGTTGATGACACTGCGAATAACATCATTTTATGATGAAGTGTCCTTTAGCCAGACTGTCAGCATGGTTATCTGACAAGCGGCCCCATC
>NC_056508.1:29267526-29276669 GCF_014905685.2 Nematolebias whitei | reverse complement strand
AGTGAAACCTGTGATCTCACGTCTCGCCAGGAGATGTCAGTATTACCTCAACAATTATAACTCCGTCACTGTTTGTGTTGTCCACTAGGGGTGCTATAACTTCCTGTGGCGTTCGGTTGACATCCTGTTGTTAGCTGCTTAGCTTGAAGTTAGCTTCGGCTAAACTCGGTTAAAATCAACATTTCTGAACGGATTTTTTACACAAAAGTGGCAAAAGTTTTGCAATCAGACTTTATAGCTTCAAACATGAGTTTTTGGGACTGTATAGCAGCTTCATTTAGTGATTTTAAGCGTAGTTTAAGCTCCGGTCGTTAGCTGTTTAGCTTAAAATTAGCATCGCTAGCGTTGTTTAAAAACATCGTTTTTTGACGAATTTTAAACTCTGACGTAGCAAAATTTCAGCAAATAGCTTCGAAGCACTTGACCAGCGTGTCAAAACCACTTTAAAGTTACTTTTCAGCTTTAAAAAGCAGATTTTATTTCCCTATGAAAACGAATTTCATTTCCGGGTCACGTGACTGAAATCACCAATGGCAAAGCAGCGCAGGGTGAGAGGAAGTGACGTAGCCACGCCAGTCAGCCTTCTCAACCAATCAGAGCGCTCCACAACAGCGAATTCAACCAATCAGGAAGCGTTTTCTCCAGCTAGCAAGTTAGATTAGCGTAAAATAGTTCGTCACTTTTTCGTCCTTTAAACCATCAAAATGCACTTTTTCTGTTAAGATTTGTAACGAATAACCCCCTGAGCCGCACGGAGACGGCGCTCCGTGACAAACGTCTTTCTAGCTATTTAAAACAACTCGTTCGAACCCGTTTCAGAACCGAGTCGGAACCACAGAACCGAACCGGACCAGAACAGCGTCTGGAACACAGTTTAAACAGAATAAAGCGTTTCCACAGCTCAAAGCCAGCTTATGTTACACATACAGACGTACAATTCAGCTTTATAAAGACTCAATGACACAATTTCAGCTTTTAAAACATTGCCAGCGTAACACAAGCGCGCAGCTCCAATTGCGCTGCGTAAAGACGCACGGTTTCAGCACAGCTGATAAACTGTTACTTTTTCAACATGCCAACATTTAAATCAATCTTTACA
Organism: Nematolebias whitei; assembly: GCF_014905685.2. Taxonomy (NCBI): domain Eukaryota; kingdom Metazoa; phylum Chordata; class Actinopteri; order Cyprinodontiformes; family Rivulidae; genus Nematolebias; species Nematolebias whitei. The sequence goes on along the minus strand of NC_056508.1, from coordinate 29,275,570 downwards.
CGAATTAACAGTCATTCATGAACCGTTACGGGCCACCAGTTTGTAGTGAGTCACGTGGGTACGTGTCACTTGTTGTATGACAAATATATGAAATATATATGCATACAATATTCACGAGTTCTTCATTTTTCTGACTGTGTAATGTCGTGTATTGATTTTAACAGAAATGTAACGAGAGACGTTATTACCTTTGACCCATCAAATGAATGGAGTCATTTATTTTCAGAATCAAAGTTTAACATCAAACATTTACATTAATTTGGCAAAATATGAAAATAATAACAGACAGTTTCACAGAAAATGAACTTCAAATCACTCGGCGGTGATTTGAGGACTTTGCTTCAGATATTTCTAAAAATATCTGTACTGATTTATGAGAGAGAGGTGAGTTTAAGAGGAAACTGAGATTTATCTTAAAGAGGAATATGTGAGGGAATTTAATCTGTTTGACCAGAAATTGCACGCTCCCATCAGGTATCTCAGCTTGTCCCAGGTACACTTTAGTCGAAGAAGAAACCGTTACCTTGTTGACGATCGATCACCTCAGTAAGAATCCTTTTCAACTGATATCAGCGTCTCCGTTGAGAACAGCTAAAATCCTTGGAGAGTCGTGCGTGGTTAGTTCAAACAGAATCATAATCCCAAAACGTCTCTGGATTCTCGGCAACTCTGACTCTTCATTGTCAGCAGCTCTCAGACTCTTTCAGATCTTCTCAGACTCCAACTCCAAAACTCTCCATAACTCTAGTTCTCTTCTGAACTCCTTGAGAACTTTTTCATTCTCGGAATCTTTTCCATTCGAACATGAACTGGGAAGTTGCCACATTTTATTTGGGTCGACTTCCGGTTCAATTTAGAGCTTTCTGATTCGTGGATGTACCAGAAAGAGGTGTGGTTTTTTGACGTAAGTTATTATCAAAAGTCAAGGATTGTTTTCAACATACAGAAAAGATTATTGCAGTCGACCAGACTTCGTGGAGTCTCACACTTGGTAATCTTTTCAAATAGTAAAACATGACATTTCTTCTTCAGTAAACATTTAGTTGACCGAAGCTTCAACTTTCACACACTTACGACTTGGCTCATTTCAGACAGAAAATCAAGAAATGCATATTCAGGTGATTTCTTCTTTGAATGAGGAATAAAAATCATTACTTACTGTTTATGTAAAATAAAAATGAGTAGTTCTTTTCAACCTGTAAGCATTGAGTGAAACTAACACAATTTGATTATCAAACATTTGTAAAACAGTAATGATTATAGAGGATTGTCTTTTCTGCTTGATTAATTCAAGAAAGAAAGTCATCAGATGGCCCAGACTTATTCAGATCAATGAAAATAACAGTCTCTGTCCATCTGGTAGATTTGAGGTCATCAGGGTCGGATGAGGGTCAGATCATCAGGTCATCTGGTTCACTACAATATATATATATATATATATATATATATGTATATATATATATATATATATATATATATATATATATATATATATACACACATACATAAGGATGTATGACATTTTCTGTATCCATGTTTTCATTGATCACCATGTGAGAAGTACAGTAGTCCATTGCTACTTAGCAGTTTGACTTTCGCAGACTCACTCTTTCGCGGTTTTTCAACGTAAGATTGTACAAGACACATGATTGTCAACTTTAACATTACTCATGTGATTGAGATGGTATGGGATAAAAAGTTAAAGAAAAAATAGACACGTGCCACCATTTTGTAGTTTTCTTTCAATAAGCCTATACTGTAACGCCAGTCAAAAGAACTGCACTACCCAGAAGCCAACAGTGCTTCCGGCCGCTGCCTTCTGACAAAATGGAGGGAAAGTTTTGCCACACAATATCAGAAGTAACGATCTATCTATTAAACTCACAGAACTGACAGCAAAGTTGCAAATAATCCTGAAGCTTCCTGAAATTCAATTATCCACACGCACATCAACCTGGATGGGGCGGTGGGCTTCGTCACTGCAGGGTAGTTCTGCAGAACTGGAACCCAACCTGACCAAAACTGAGCTTCTGGTCTGCAGAGGTGGTGAGTACCCATATACAGTAAAATGTTGCAGTGTTGTACAGTACATACACATATATTGTTACAATTGCATAGTTTAGAAAATTGCAAGGAAGGGTTTATAAAGCCTAGTTAAAATATATATGAATACTAAAATAAATACAGCATTCCTACTTCGCAGTTTTTCACCCATCGCGGTGGTGTTTGGAATGTAACCCCCGCGGTAATCGAGGGACTACTGTAACCACAAACCTGCAGAAACAAATTAGCTTCATGTAAGTAAACAAGATTTTCTCTGCATGACTTCTATTTTAATTTACTTATGATATCAGCCTTAAAACATAAAAACAGCCATAATTGTTTATAATAAATTCTTAAAATGGAGGAGTTTAAGTACCTTGGGGTCTTGTTCATGAATGAGGGAAGAATGGAGCGAGAGATAGGAAGGTGGATAGGTGCGGCGTCTGCAGTGAAGCGGGCGTTGTATCGGTCTGTCATGGTGAAGAGAGAGCTAAGTCAAAAAGTGAAGCTCTCAATTTACCGGTCAATCTACATTCCTACCCTCATCTATGGTCATGAGCTTTGGGTTGTGACCGAAAGAACAAGATCACGGATACAAGCGGCTGAAATGAGTTTTCTCCAAAATGAGTTTTCTCCAAAATGAGTTTCTGGGCTCTCTCTTAGAGATAGGGTGAGAAGTTCAGTCATCCGGGAAGGACTCAGAGTACAGCCGCTGCTTCTCCACATCGAGAGGATTCAGTTGAGGTGACTCAAGCATCTGGTTAGGATGCCTGCTGGACGCCTCCGTGGTGAGGTGTTCTGGACCCGTCCCACCGGGAGGAAACTCAGAGGAAGACCCAGAACACGCTGGAGGGACTATGTTTCTCAGCTGGCCTGGCAACACCTTGGGATCCCCCCGGAGGAGCTGGACCAAGTGGCTGGGGAAAGAGAAGTCCGGGCCTCCCTACTTATGCTGCTACCCCCGTGACCCGACCCTAGATAAGTGGAAGAAAATGGATGGATGGATGAAATTCTTAAAATATATACAGTATTATTACAGTACTTGACTTTGGAGAAAAATGAAGTTATTAGTGCACATAAATAGAAGAAAAAAGGCAGTTGCAAACAAGTCCATCTGGCCAACCTCGTATGTCCTCTTTCTGTAATAACACCACCAGTTGTCGGACAGTTCCTGGACAAACAACTGAAAATAAAGAGAAAAAAGTACAACTTACTGTGAAGAAGAGCAATTTAAGGAAGTTTAAAATCTGTTTTGATTGTTCCTCTTTGAAGAAAGTCTTCCCTATTCCAAATTTACAGTTCATGTCGTTTTAGTCCACATTTAGAACTTTAACACACCTATTTTACATGTTATTTTATTCATTTGATTTCTTTTTTTAAGACATATTGCATGTGTAAAACCACTAAACAAGTTAAACTACAGCCATGTGCTGCATTAATAAGTTCCCTCTCTCATTTTTTGTCCCTTGCTCACACTGATGGCTGCCTGCATATTTGTATTGGCGTTTAGAAATGAGTTGAGCTCAAACACAGCAAAGTGCACAACTGCTCCGCCTTTTGGGGTTGACGGTGAAAGGTTATCATGTTGATCTTTGGCTTGTTCGAGCTGTATGGAGTGTGTCTCCACACATCTGTCACAATCCAGAGGATCTGTCGAGCCTCCACATGCACACAGAATATGATGCACCCTGCAGATAAACTCTAAAGAACACTAAGGGCAGTTTTGTGTTGGGGAGACTGCAGCACTTTATACACCATGACAGATCCTTTCTTGTTAAAAAACTATACCTCTAAAGGCTTTTGTTACTACTAATAAATTGGGAAATGAAAATTTATTTTTGAAAACATTAACCAGTGGATTTATGTTTTGTAAAATTGTGCAGAAAAATATTCCTTAACATTCTAAGGATGATTAGCTGTGGTGGCCGCTGTCAACAGACAGTGTTGACTCCAATAATAAATGACAAAGTTAGAAACAACAACTTTATACAATCTGTTAGCTCTTGAAGAATATGTTGGAGATTACTTCCAGGTACCAGACCATATTTTAACTCAATATCTGTAAACTTGACTCCACAAGGGGAGTGGTGGCGCAGGGGTTAGAGAAGGTGGGCGTATGATCGGAAGATCGCCGGTTCAACTCCCCGTGCTGATGACATCACACCCACATCTATCTCCATCTTCATTTGCCCCACTCTGGGCCCTTGAGCAAGGCCCTTAACCCCCACCATCTGCTCCCCTAGGTTCCCTAAATGGCAGCTCTCTGCTCCACACAGAGGGATGAGGTAGCTCAGTGGTCTGTGGTTGTGTCAGGAAGGGCATCCGGCGTAAAAATAATTACCAAGTCTTTGTGCGAGTTAGTTCGCTGCGGTGACCCCTGAAGAAGAGAGCAGTCAAAAGAAAAAAATCCCTGTAAACTTGTCTCAGCTATAGTCAGTATTGTATCTGCTCATGTCGATTAGCTGTGGTAGTCACACTGAATCAAGTAAACTACAAAAGTTCAACAGCTATGAATGTGAAGCCAAAGAAAACTTTCTGAAAGTTTTGTTAAAATCTATCCAGGAAGACAAGCAAACACAAATTAATTTTCACAGGCAAAACAGTATTACACATTTCTGGGCAGGAGTTGATAATATTGGTTAAAAAAAAAAAAAAAATCATTCATACAATACCTCAAAAAAATATGCTTATTGGGCTAACAAACTTGCTAACGCTCTTGCTCTAAACAGCGTGTGCTTCTTTTTCAGAATATGTAGTTCTGAGCAGGAAAGTGAGTCCTTAACTATTAAGACAAAAACACATTTAACTGTTGTGTCACATTTAGCTGCATAAAAACAAACTCTTAAAAATGAGTAAAAAATGCACTTACTGTTGGGTTTAGACATAAAACAATATTTTGCACTCGTGCCCCTATAGCCTCTTTGGATACGCAGGCAGACACTGAAAACAGACCAAGGGAGGGTAATTTGACAAAAAAAAAAAGGAAAAGTTGGCACAAAAAGTGAATCGAGGGTGCAAAAGCAAACAGAGGAAGGAAGGAGTGGGAAGAGGAGGTGGGAGAAAATGGAGGAGGGAACTTGGCAGGGGAGAGAAGGGGGGGCACTAAAACTGAGTGAGGACAAACTCCAATAAAAACAGTGTGTCAGATGTAATCAGTTTGTGCACAACGGGGATAGCCTGTTATGACCCACTTCTACTTCTCGGCCAGGAGTGACAGGACACCCTGGCTCATGACCCCAGTTTCAAAGGCAGAAAGATCTTACAGAGCAAAACAAAACAGGAACAACTGTCAGTCACTAACATCCACAGCAACATATCAACAAATGTTGTTGCAGATGTTCGACAATGTCCGTCTGATGCGCCAAGAAATCTGACCTGTAGTTATGTGATGTACTTCCCTACAAACAGCCCAAATATGCATCGTTATATCTCACACATGTACATCAGTGCACATCCAGGGTTATGTTAACTGCAGCCGCTGGGACAGACGTGCAAAACGACCATCTCTGCTTCCTGTTTTTCTGGAAATGAAACTATGTCAAAGGCAGTGATGCTGGCAGTTCTAAACTGATCCCCAAAGAAAGCTCATTCAAATCCATGCTCATCTATGCACACACAAAGACGCAAAGATGATGCTAATTCACACACAACCTTTTAAAACGGGGCAGGAACACAACAGGGGCTCTGCTGACCGTGATCCAGCCTCATGAATTCAATCAGGGATTTGATCCCTTGCAATGACTCCAAACAGGACATGCAAATTATAATTTTCTGAGGCTTCTGTAAACCAGCTTTACATCGTCACTTCCAGCATCATGTCCAGGTGGCAATGAGGTTATAACAGAGTTTAAATAATAATAATAATAATAAGAAGAAGAATGTGTATATGTTGTCATCATCGTATGTCCCCATACAATGGTGAAATTGGACCTCTGCATTTAACCCATCCACCCCCAGGTGGAGCAGTGAGCAGCTATTGAAAGCACCTCGGTGAGCAATTGGGGATAAGATGTCCTGCTCAGAGACACCACGAGATGTGCATTGACTGGGAATTGAACCTGGGACTTTAGGGTCCCATGGTTTAGAACACAAATGAAAGATCTAAGAGGCTTGTTTCCTGTGTGCCTTGCATCCAGAGTGTTAAACAAAAATAATCTCGAAAAGGGACAGAGATATAACTGTTTTGGTCAAAGTTTGCAAATGATGTTTTTCACCCTCTCATGTGATACTGGGAGATGTCATAAGATGCATTAGGGCCCAGGGATTGTGTTGAGAATGATTCTTAGCCACCAACAAACTTCATTTTAGCTTAAAAACTATAAAACTGACCACTTTGGTGAGAGTTGGGTCATTTTTGAAACACAGCACTCAAACAAGATCAACTTTTTATTCCTAAAAATAGAAGACACATAAGAACTAGCTAACATAAATGGGTCCCTTCAGGAACGTGAGCTTCAGGGAGTGCTTGGAAAGGACACTTGTTAACATCATTAAGTGAAAACAAAGATTTTGCATGAATGTTTGTGTGCCTGCAGTTGGTGCTGACCTCTAACCCTAAGCGTTTCTCAAGCCTCAGGTGCAGGGAGATCTGCACTGCGCTGGACTTCTGTTTGTTTTTAAATAAATGCGCTCTTCTCTGATTCACAACCAGTATTTGCAATTCTGTACACCCCTAAAATGACTCATAGAAGCTACCCTGAATGCATGAGCACAAGCACATAAACACCAAAGTCCATGCTCAATAATCCAGGTATAAAATCCAACAATTTTCAGTCAGGTCTGGACGGTTTCTTTTGTTGTGCTGAGACCATCTTAGCACCAGCATAACTGGTTTTTCCACTTTTGAGTAAGCTGTTGAGGGAGAAGCAGTTATGTTTGGTGGTTCCTCAGACTGATGAAGCCTTCTGGATGGAAGGCGAAACGTCTCAGCACAAAAAAAGAAACCATCCAGATGACCTGACTAAAAATTGTTGGACAAGTGCATAAATGAACCCCATCCTGCCTGTTGCTGCCTTTTATTTTATAAACTGTTCACGTCAGCCGGAAAACTTTGATGTCATCTCCCGTAATGTCTCCCATCACCAGAAACCTTTCAATTCTAAGACCCCTGTGGGGGCTGCTTCTCTCTTGGCCCCCAGTGGCCCTCAGCTCATTGACCTCTACACGTATCACGTGGCCCCTGTAGGTAGTGAGGGATGGTGCACGAGACAGGGCCCGAGCAGAGAGATGGGAGAGTGGGTGGGGGTTCAGAAGCAATAGAGAGGAGCACTTATTCAGGAAAAGCATTAAAGAGGCAGGTATTGATTTGGGATTTTAAATGTTTTTCACAGTGATATATCCAATTAGCCTCTGAACCCTGGATGGGTGTAGCGCTGGCTCCCCTGAGGCCGAGTGAAGGGCCACTATTACACTTCTCCTCGGGCTGCTTCAAATAATAAGAAATAGATAGTACCTGTTAGAGTCCAGACTCATAATGGAGCGATGCTAGGAGGCTTTTGGGGGAAAGTAAAAGAATTAAATCCATATATATGACAATTTATTGCAGGAAAACGGCCCCCATGTAGCAGTATGAGAAGGGTATTTTTCTGAAATGTGTGTGCTGTGTGACATGGTGACTTGTCCAGGCAGTGCGGACAGCTCATGGATATTGGTGGGCTTTAATTCTCTCTGCACATCCATGCCTCCCTCCTCCTCTTATTCCTCCTCCCTTTCCCCTCGCTCAATCGATGCTAAGTTATTTAGCAGATAAAAGAGTTGGATCAATCCGCAGCACATATCTGAGTCCCAGCAGCGTGTGTATATTATCTGGAGTGTGTGACAGAAAGAGTGAGGCTGAGTACGTATGTGTCGACGAGCATGTGTATTTGTAGCCTAAAATAAAAAAAGAGCATATATATTTGCGGGTGTGCAAGTGTGTGTTTGTGTGTGTGTGTGTGTGTGTGTGTGTGTGTGTGAGAGAGAGAGAGAGAGAGAGAGAGAGAGAGAGAGAGAGAGAGAGAGA
>NC_056508.1:29257984-29267426 GCF_014905685.2 Nematolebias whitei | reverse complement strand
ATATATATAGGAGTTGAGATGTTTTTGGTCTGATTTCCCACAATGCAGCTGAGCTCTTGCAGGGATCCGTTCATACATTCAACTACAGAATTAAGCCAACATGGGAATTAGCCAGCAGGTACTTTGCCATGCAAATTCACCAATGGGAAAGTCAGTGTGTGCGCGCGTGTGTGCGTGTGTGTGTGACAGTTACGATACTTTCATATTCACCACACCTCAAAGACAACACGTTCTCTCCGAGGCCTACTTCAAACACGGCCCCCGGCTGTCTGTTTGTGCTCCGGTCATGTCCGGCTATCGTCTCATATTCTTCACTCTGCTTCTGATTTGTCTCCCACAGGAATGACTCGACCCCCCCCCCCCCCCGCCCCACACACACACAGACACTCCCTGAACGAACATCTACATCTTAATGTGCACAGATTTTATCTATTTAATTTCCCACGTGACTCGGGAGCACAAATAAACGTCTGAGATCTCACATACAAGACAACAGGCTGTTACATCCATATCACTGGTTTATACAGTGGGGAAAAAGTACTGGAAATGCACAAAGAGACAGTAACACATGCAAATCACCCCCCCACAGCTATCTTTTGCCTTCATGTACAACGCGGGCCCTTGAAAGGGCAAAGCAGTGGCACAATGACATTGGAGAGAATCACGGAGGCTTTGTGTGTGCACAGAGAAGAAAAGAGGAGAGAGAGCCTGCACCCTTATTCAATTAGCGCCACTAGCCTGGAGTAATTACTGCTACTCTCCCTAATTCCCATGTAAATTTGCGATGAACGCTGCACTATTTTAATACAATTTAGCGCCAATTTGACTGGATGCCAGCGTTGTGCATGCTGAAGAGGAGCTGTGTGTGTGTGTGTGTGTTTGTGTGCATAACCATGCATTTACGTCAGGGACAAACCTGCCACAGAAAGATGGACCCTCTGTGTGATTTTAGACTAAAAGAAAAGGCAGCGAGAGTTGGAGGGGAGGGCATTAAAAGGAGAACAGGTTTGTAGTGATGACACGGGGAACAGATAAGATCTGCAGTGGGCCCTTACGCTCTCTCTCCTGTGGGAGCAGCAGCTTTAACATGTTCCTACTAATTTGCTCTCGTTTTGTCGTCTGGCTGCTGTGCACACATTCAAATTATGATCTGGTAACGACCAAGATTAAAATGTTTTGACTTAAAAGGTGACGTTTTAATTCTGAGTCCATCAGTTTAGTGATATTGGCTCAGGGTTGTGATAACTCATCAAGTGTCTCGTAGTTTTGTATGCAGTGCAGGTGAGCAGGTAAGTTAATAAAAAGCAAACCCAATCACCGCTGCTATCTTTCCCTGTATTGATTTTTCTCCAGCCAATAACCTGCCTGCTTAGTTAATTGTCTAATTAGGCACTAACTGGTCCGTATAATTAGTCATTTTAGGATATTGTTCAAGATAAATAACATGGGTCTGAGTCAAAGATTCCTCCAACTCTGCACAGCTTTTCTGCTCACCAAGACATCCAAATCAGATACCCAGCATCTTTTCTTGGTCACAGGTTCCTCAACAAGAGTTTGATTGGTCTATTTTGATGTTCTCTGTTGCGCTTTCAACATCATAATCAAAGATTAATGAAAACAATTCAAGAGATAGAAGTATTTTACGTTTTTCATATCATCTTGGGAGCCAGATAAGATGTCAATGAGGGCCACATTTGGCCCCCGGGCCTTGAGTTTAACACATGGTTTAGCGTATATCTTAGATCAGGGGTCTACAACCTGCGGCTCTGGAGCCACACACGGCTCTTTGGTTCCTCTGAAGTGGCTCTTTCAAGCTTTGACCAAAACTAACATAAAACTGAATGTTATTGGTTGTTATACAAATGACCAAAAGGACTAGTTTTAGCAATTTTTCTGTAATTTTTTTTGCAAATATGTGAATATTGGAACTTGTACAAGGAGTAAAACACTCACTTTAACTTTATGCTTTATTTCTATACTTATTTAATTGTTCCACAATAAAAAAAAATACATAGGTCTGCATAGTTCATAGTTTTTATTACCGGTAATTAGAAAACCACCCCCCCCCCCCCCCCACACACACACACACAAGAATATGGTCTTTTCATTCGTCTTAAATTGTAAAAATTATTAGAAATGTTTTAGCTTTATAATGTCACCCCTAATGGCCACAAAAGCCCCCTTCAACAAACCTAAAGTGGCCCATGGGCCACCAGTTGATAATCCCAGTTGTAGCAGGTTGTTGCGGCTCTGATCACTTTTAATTTAGTAAACAAAGGCGTAAAATGGCTTTTTTGATCATAAAGGTTGCAGACCCCTGGTTTAGATCCTTATATACTGTTTCTTTTTATACTCAATATGTTTGCTATTTTTGGGTTTAACTGGGACCTTGAATACACAATTTCATTCGTGATGCGAATGACAATAAAGATACTTGAACTTGATATAGATTGGCATTAGAATATTATTAAAAAGTACAACATTTAACAAAAAGAAGTCAAAAGATTAAAATAAAACGATCAATTCTGAAGACAAAACAATAAATCTATCCTTCTTTAACAATGCTTTGTATCTCATGATCACAGTTTCCTTGTCATTAAAGTTAAATAACATTAAAGAGTGGAAACTTATTGAAACAATTCCCAGAAACCAGTCTAATAACCCTGTTGAATTTCACATCATGTGATAGCTTGTTAAAAAAGACGGTCTGAAGAAAATGTTGATGTTATTACCAGAAGCAAAAGCAAATAAGCCAGTTCTGTTAACCAGTGATGTTTTATTCAACTCTCACAGTGTGATGTAACCGTTGACAGCAGCGTCTACATTTTTATGGCAAACTTTAGCAGGTTTTTAGCAGCTGTCTGCCTGTAGCTCGTGCCACTCTTTCACTGCCCGTAGGTGCTAAACCCTCTGATTGGGATTGCAATATTTGATCACATAAATGGCACATTAGTTTTTATTTTTTGTAAGCATTTATGTAAAAACAGCGCATGTCACAAGTACACACAAAAATGCTCCAAATACACTTTAGTGTTAGCTGTTAGCTCATTTTCATGGTATGCAGACATGTTTATTTGTCCTAGCTAATTTGGAAAATCCACGCAGACCAATTAGACGAGGGGGGATTTCCCATCAGAGTTAGTGGGACTTTGACAAATACAGTGTTGTTTAGCTTACGTCCATCCAGCCTATCTCACTTCTAATTTACTAGAAAACAGACAAACCGCAGTAGACAGCCAGCAGGACTGCTCGACAGCTCTTTACAAGTCACCGGAAAGGAAGAATGAAGAGATCTGTTTAAAACCCAAGCAGTTTGGTGAGACAGAGGGCCGAGTTTGGTCCTAACCTAGAACCATGTTTATGGATCTGTGTACGATTTCTGTGAACTTTATTTGTGGTGAAAACAAGCCATGCGTGGCCACCTAAAGCATATATGGGTAAGCACAGGGCTGAATTTCAGAGGCAACACTCTGTGTGCCTGTGTGTTTATGTGTGTGTAATCACATTAGCAGGTGTGTCTCAGCTGTTGAGGTGATTTGGGTTTTTGTCGACACCCTTTGGTCCACTGCATTGGTCAAAGTGTGTCTTCCTGTGCACCATTTTCCACCCTCTGCTTCTTAATGGAAACATATCCTTCTACCTGCCCTATATATGCTGTTTAACTGAACAAAAAGCAGCTGCACATGGCTGTACTGAACAGATATTTGTATGGGAATTGGTCAGATGTCACCTGTTTTCTCTGTGTGGAAATCCCCAGCTCCCCAGGCCCTGCTGTGCGATGCAATGATTCACTCCTAATTCCAAAGTGTTTGCTTGGCTGTTTGTGGTGTGCATGTTTCTGTGAGCGTTGACTGGTGCAAGAAGTGTCATTACATGTGTATTTTTTTATGCAAGCACATTGTTCATGTGGGCTCAGCTTTCATTTGAATGTGCTTATTTAAGAGCATGCATTGCTTGTTCAAAGTAATTAGGAGACAAACAATTAACATCTTTTACACGTGTCATTTTTCACATGGTTAGACCTGGATACAGGGTAACGATTTGCAATAAATAGCCGTACATGGCTTTTTGTGGTGCTAAAATGTGTCTTTCTGCGTATGTGTGTGTGGTGGTGTTTGCAGGTCTGCAGGTTTGTGTGTCAAAAGCTGACCTTTGACATCTACAGTTGTTCCTCTCTGACCTTATTAACAGTCTCCTGAGACCTTCAAGATGTTTTCCCCTTTATTGTATGTAGCTTTTCCTTTTATTTATTTGTTGTTCTTATTACCCACCATCAAAAGCAAAACACAATGTTGTTTTTCCCATATCTGTGTGTATGTAACAAATTATCTTGTGAACCTTCATGAATTTTAATGAAACGCGGAAAATAACAGCTGGTTGTACAAAAAAATTACCATTTGGAGACAACCCCACCACAGCTGAGTTGTGGTATCTCAGGAGTGACCCAATCGAACGAGACCCGGAACGACACGAGACTCAGAGTAAAAAATAACAGTGTTTATTTATTTACAGTGATAAACTGGCTGCACAGGCATCAGGACTGGAACTCCTGGAAACGGAGGACAAGTTCAGCTGGGGCAGGTAAGTTGTTTGATATAAACTTGCAAATAGCTTCCTTAGCTTACAGTTGGTGGTTCTTGTAGGAGTTGATCCAAGAGGTACCCAGAGTTTCCAGAGGAGATGGTGAGATGGAGGCACTGTGCAGCAGCTTCAGAACAGGACGAACACACCCAGAGACCGAGTGGACAGGCACGAGAGATCAGAGCTTGGGCAAGGCACGAGAGAACTGAGAGCTGGAACCCGTGGAGACAGGACTGGACTCAGGAGGCGACGAAGAACGGGGGAACTCAATGCTCCAGTGTCGAGTAGACTTGTCTGCAGGCTTAAATAGGGGCAGGAGCTCATCAGGGAGATGGCCGTCAGCTGGGGGTGATTGGCGGCCATCTTGGAAGCTGCAGCAAGTGCTACTCTCACAGTACCCCCCCCTCAAGAATCGCCTCCAGGCGATCCGAAGCGCTTCTCAGGGTGCGCTTGAAAGAAGGTAGTGATGAGGCTGGGGTCCAAGATGAATGAACGTGGAATCCAGGATCGCTCCTCAGGACCGTAACCCTCCCAGTCCACCAGGTACTGGAAACCTCTCCCCCGGCGCCGGACATCCAAGATCTTCCGGACGGAAAAAGCTGGATGATTGTCGATCAACCGGGGGGGAGGAGGGAGGTTGGTTGGAGGGCTCAACGGGCTCTCAGATACTGGTTTAACCTGAGAAACATGAAAGGTAGGGTGTACCTTCATGGAGGCAGGAAGTAGGAGACGGACTGCTGCTGGGTTGATGATCCTCTCGATAGGAAAAGGACAGATGAATCGAGGAGCCATTTTCCTGGAGAGGTCCTTGAGGTGGATGTCCCTGGTGGACAACCACACCCTTTGACCAACCTGGTAAGGCGGCGCCGTCGAGCGGTGGCGGTCAGCGTACTTCTTATTTTGGGCAGCTGTCCGAAGAAGGGCTAACCTGGTCTGTCGCCAGACTCGACGACACCGTCTGAAGTGGTGTAGGACCGAAGGTACCATGCAGTCCGTTTCCTGACTGGGAAACAGAGGAGGCATGTACCCCAGCGACGCTTCAAAGGGAGCCATACCAGTTGCAGAGGTCTTGTGTGAATTGTGCGCATACTCAACCCAGACCAGGTGACGGGACCAGGCCGAAGGATTGTCCTCCACGATGCAGCGTAAGGTGGCCTCTAGTTCCTGATTGCATCTTTCGGCCTGGCCATTAGATTGCAGATGATATCCAGACGTGAGACTTGTGGATGCCCCCAGTGTCTTGCAGAACGATCGCCATACCTGAGAAATAAACTGGGGACCTCTGTCGGAAACTATGTCTGAGGGGATGCCGTGGATCCTGAAGACGTGTTGGACAAGGAGCTGTGAAGTTTCAAGGGCTGAAGGTAGCTTAGGAAGAGGAATGAAATGGGCCGCCTTAGAAAACCTGTCGATGACGGTCAGTATCGTGGTGTTCCCCTCTGAGGGAGGTAAGCCTGTAACGAAATCAACGGAAATGTGTGACCAAGGGCGACTGGGTGACGGTAGAGGATGAAGGAGGCCAGCCGGTGGTTGGTTCCCTGTTTTATTCCTGGCACAGGTGGGACATGCCGCGACAAACTCCTTCACATCTTGGGAAAGGGTTTGCCACCAAAAATGTTTCTTAGTAAGAGCGAGCATGCGAGTTATGCCAGGGTGACAAGAAAGTCTATTGGTGTGGACCCACTCCAGAACCTTGGCCCTCATGGAAGAGGGAACAAATAAGGTTCCGGGGGGTCCAAGACCAGGGTCAGGTTCGTGTTTATGTGCCTCTCTGATCTCTCTCTCTATAGGCCAAGTAAGTGCCCCAATAATGCAGGTAGAGGGTACGATGGATTCTTGACGGTCGGGGGTATCTGGAGGTGAAAACTGGCGGGAGAGTGCGTCAGGCTTCACATTCTTGGATCCTGGCTTGAACGTGAGTAAGTAGTTGAACCTATTGAAAAAGAGTGACCAACGGGCCTGTCGGGGAGTCAAACGTTTAGCATCTCTCAAATAGGTTAAATTTTTGTGATCAGTCCAGATTAAGAAAGGAGTCTCAGTTCCCTCTAACCAGTGCCTCCACTCTTCGAGGGCCAACTTGACGGCGAGGAGCTCACGATTGCCCACATCATAGTTCCTCTCTGCTGGAGAAAGACGTCGAGAGAAAAAAGCGCATGGGTGAACCTTGTTGTCCTCGGAGGACCTCTGGGACAGAACGGCCCCAACACCAGAATCAGAGGCGTCGACTTCTAAGATGAATTGATGGCTCGGGTCCGGATGCGAAAGGATGGGCGGTGAAGAAAAAAGTTCTTTTAACTTCTTAAAAGCGGTATCTGCTTCGGGGTTCCATTTGAAAATTTTATTTATGGAGGTGAGTTGTGACAGGGGGGCCGCAACTCTACTATAGTTACGAATGAAACGTCTATAGAAGTTAGCGAACCCGAGAAAGCGTTGAAGCTGTTTCCTAGTCTCTGGGGTGGGCCAATCCACTACTGCTCGGGTCTTTTCAGGATCCGTGCGATAGTGGCCTTTACCAAAAATGAACCCAAGAAAAGCCACCGAAGAGACGTGAAACTCGCATTTCTCCTGTTTGACAAATAGCTGATTCTCATAAAGACGTTGTAAAACTGCTCTAACATGGGTAACGTGCTGTTCGGGGTTCTTGGAGTAAATGAGGATGTCGTCCAGATAGATGAATACAAAATCACCGAGAAAATCCCTAAGTACGTCGTTTATTAGGGCCTGGAACACTGAAGGGGCGTTGGTAAGGCCGAAGGGCATTACCAAATACTCAAAATGACCTAGAGGAGTCTTAAAGGCGGTCTTCCATTCGTCACCACTTTTAATTCGCACGAGATGATAGGCGTTACGCAGATCGAGTTTGGTGAAAATGGTTGCGGATTGAAGCTGGTCATGAATTGAGTCTATGAGAGGGAGAGGATATTTGTTCTTTACTGTTATGTTGTTTAGGCCACGATAATCAATACAAGGACGCAGGGTCTTATCTTTTTTAGAGACGAAGAAGAACCCTGCTCCTAACGGAGAGGTGGATGGTCTAATAATACCGGAGTCCAATGACTCTTCAATGTAAGTCTTCATTGACTCTCTTTCTGGGCCAGAGATGTTAAACAGCCGACTGGCAGGAAAAGGGGCACCAGGAAGAAGGTCAATGGCGCAGTCATAAGGGCGACGAGACGGGAGAGATAGAGCCTTGCTCTTACTAAAAACCGGGGATAAATCTTGATATTCGGAGGGAACCTGGGACATGTCAATCTCATCGTCGGGACTGGGGTTCTGGGAAGGTTTCGAGATACCGGAGCGAAGGCAGTTCTTTAGACACTTGTCGCTCCATCTCTCGATCCTACCCAGTTCCCAATTAATGTGTGGGTTATGTTTCTTAAACCAAGGATGACCCAAAATGACTTGCGTGGAAGGGGATTCAAAAACGAGGAAACTGGTGTGCTCATGATGATTACCGGACGTGATTAAATGAAGATCGGTGGTCTTATATTTGATCTGGGCGAGGGTTTCATCAGTAACACCGGCAATATTGAGGGGCTGGATCTCTACTACGGGAAGTGCGAATTCATTAACTAATCTTTGACTAATAAGATTTTGCTCAGCACCCGAATCTAACAATGCTGAGACGGAAAAACAATTCTGATTGTTTTGAATTACTGTGGGTAACATTAATCTGTGCTGTTGTAGAGAGAATGAGGATGTACCCACCAATACCTCTCTTTTTATTGGTAGGCACTCTCGTTTCCCTGCCTGGGGCACGAGGCAATATAATGACCCTTACTACCACAATAAATACAAAGATTGTGAATCTGACGTCTGTTTCGTTCGGCAGGAGTTAAACGGGCCCGTCCAACTTGCATTGGCTCGGGTTCAGGTAACGCAGGCTGTAGTGATGACGTAGACGCGAAAATACTCTGGGATTTGTAGTTTTCAATGGGGAAGCTATTTGGTGACGGACCTAACCCGGAAGTGAAGAATTGCCGGGAGTCGAAGCGTCGCTCACGGCAACGCTCCCGAAAACGTTCGTCTATGGAAATAGCGAGGTTAACAAGAGCGTTGAAGTCGGAAGGTTCATCACGTGCAGCTATCTGGTCCTTTATGTGGTCGGAAAGGGAATTTAAGAAAGTGCCCTGGAGCGCCCTTTCATTCCAACCGGTTTGTGCAGCGATGACGCGGAACTCGAGTGCGTGTTCGGAGACGGGTCGCCTGCCCTGACGTAAACCCAACAGACGCTTTTCTGCGTTGGGTCCCTGCAATGGCCTATCAAATATTTTACGGAACTCTGTGAGTAATAAATTAAATGAAACAGATTTTAGCTCATGTTGCTTCAAAAAAGATGTTGCCCATTGTAAGGCGTTACCCTTAAGTTGACTAATGAAGAATGTGATCTTTGCGTTGTCAGTGTTGTAACGTCCTGGGGCTCCGTTGAAGGCAAGCTCACACTGAAGAAGAAAACCACCGCACTGGTCAGGGTTTCCCGAAAAAAGTTCGGATGGTTTGACGAGGATGTCTTCCGCAGTGTGGCCTGTTAAGCACGAGCAGGCAGGGACTGGCTCTGGAGGTGCGACTGGAGCTGCAGGAGGAGGAGAAAGAGTCTGTTTAATGGCGAACACCATATTTCCAAGCTCCTGAAGGTTAGACTTAGTCTCTTGGTTCTGTTTAAACATGCATTCCAACATCTTCTCCACCCCAACGAGGCGTTCCTCTTGGGAGGGTGGCGAGGCCGGCTCGTTCCTGGCCTCGTTCTGGGTCTTAGATGGCAGGAGCATTTCTGTGGTATCTCAGGAGTGACCCAATCGAACGAGACCCGGAACGACACGAGACTCAGAGTAAAAAATAACAGTGTTTATTTATTTACAGT
>NC_056508.1:29248481-29257884 GCF_014905685.2 Nematolebias whitei | reverse complement strand
TTTTTTTGTATATATAACATGTTGTTTTTGTATGTCAACCCAGTGACTAGAATGCCTGCAGCGCCAGCACAATTGTTACACAATTTTTGTAGCAAATCAGAGTCAGAGATTCTTTATTGTCATTCGCACCTCATGTGGTACATGTAGTGGAGCCAACTTATGTACACAGGGTCCCAGTTACATCCAACAATAAAATGTATAAGAAAAACAGTAATAACATCTAAGATGTGAACTAAGAAAAACATCAACTAAATATACACTAAGCACTCATAACATAAAAACATTGAACATCAGCACAAACATGAACATGAGTCTGTGTGAGTGGATGTGCATGCATGAACACATCAACATTGAAACAGATCAGCAGCAACATGAAACAGATCAGCAGCAACATGATGTGGTTTTTCACAGTCATTATTCTAGTTAGAGATTCATGAGTCTAACAGCCTCAGGGTAGAAGCTGTTCCTCAGTCTAGTGGTTCTACACTTAATGCTCCTCAACCTCCTTCCTGATGGGAGTGGGGCAAAAAGTGTGTGTGCTGGGTGAGTGGGGTCCTTCATGATGCAGGTGGCCCTCTTCCTACATCTGGAGGTGTAGATGTCTGTGATGGTGGGGAGGCTGATTCCAACAGTCTTCTGTGCAGCCTTCACCACTCTCTGCAAAGCTTTTCTTTCTGCAGCTGTGCAGCCTCCATGCCACACAAGGATGCTGGAGCACACTATACATAAGGATAAATAAGAGGACTATGTTCTGACAAAGGAAAGAAGCTTACATTTTTTTGCACTTTGGATTTTATTTGCACATGGCAGAATTCATAGAGATTTGAGTTGATCATTAAGATTGTATAACCACGTATTGGGTTTCTGTTTTAAGTTAATTTTTAATTCAAGCAACTGTCAAGTATATCTATTAACGAACTACTACTTGTGCACTTTTCACTTGTCGCTTGTGAACAGGTTGAGTTTAGATTTGAGAAATTTTACAAATCTGCACTGTTCGAGTGTTGTCATTTTCTTAGAGACAGTAAATGTCATGAATAAATTTGACATTAAATATAATCCATTTTGAAGCTTTACATCATGTTCAGCTCCTTTTTGGCATCTGCATTTGGTAACAGGTCAAATTGACAAAAACCATGCAGAATAATGTATTTTAATTCCACAGCAGAGAAAGCTATGTAGTCTCTATATGTAGGTCTAGGAAAAATGTATCGGTATTGGTATCGGTTATCGGCCAAATAAGTTTTAACATATTGGCATATCAGCCAAAAATCCAACATTGTGCATCTCTAATAACTATTATTAAGATGAGTGTTGGTGTAAGCATGAAACTTTACAAAGAGATTTTTGTTTTGTAGTGTTGTATAAAGCCGACTCAGTTTTTCTCTCCTGCTCATATTTTAGTTTCTGTGTACAGCACACCTAATCCACTGGCCAAACAAGGGTGGCCCCCATGAAAATGAAAAGTTTCTGATCCATAGGAGCACGATGCAGGGATGAAGCATTGTGATTAAGACTGTATTAATGGGGCCATAGGAGGCTGGAAGGCTTTAATCAGTGTCTGTGTGCTGATAATCCCTCTGCCTTTAAGCTGAGGCAAATAGAGTTCGCCCCTCCTTTTGAGGCCACAGCACGCACACACACACACACACACACACACACACACACACACACACATACACACACGTACATGTCTCTGTGGGGTGCAAAGGGCTTTGGGTGCCCAGGATGAGAAATAGAGCGCCACACAACACAGAGAAGCTAAACAAGCAGCTGGCTGAAGAAAGACCAAAGAGATGATTTACAGACAGGAATGTTGGCAACACTTCCCATCAGGAGACGATTCATAATTTTAGTGTTGGTCACAGTCAGTAAGATTTGAAATAAATATAGCTTTTAATTTGTAACTGGCACAAGTTTGATTTATTTATGACACTTGAGGCATTTATGAACTTTTGAAAAAAATATTAAAACAAAATCACAGTAATTAAGTTTCAGCAATGGTTTTTGACTTAAGGTATAAATATAATGACATTCAGTTCAATTAAATTCAATTAAAATATACTTTATTAATCCCAAAGGGAAATTACTTGTTGTTGTAGCTCATCTTGGTTTCATTAGAGTTGTTCTAGACGCTGATGTTTTTGGGCAGGAAGGGTCTTTGGGCAGGAAGGATCTCTTGTAGCAGTCCGTCCCACAGCAGATCCAAAGAAACTAGCTACAGATGTCAATCCATCCACCCAGAGCCAGCAGAACTCTCGGTCCTCTTGGGCAGCAGGACTGCCTGAATGTTGGGCAGAACCTCTCCCTGAGTGATGGCCATTTCTCCCAGCAGCCTGCCAAGCCCCTTGTTGCTGGAGACTTAACTGCAGGTGCCAGGGGATGATCTTGGTCCTCCCACTGTCACAAGCTGCGCTTCCCACTACCTCCAAGATCTCTGCAGTCAGGCACGCGAGCACTGCCTCCAGGTAGATGGGAATGCATCCACGGCACCTCTTTTTCAACTCATTTGGGATTTGGGGTTGTAGTTGAGATTTGAGCTTTTTAGATGTTCATCAGGTGCTCCCAGTTGTAGAAAACCACCATGTTGTTTTGGTTATGCATCATAACAAATGTCCAAAAGTAAAAAAAGTTTCAGTAAAAATCCTGCCAGCAGCACAGCATCTGATACAAAGGAAGTAATCATTTGAAAAAAGCTATTTGCATTCAGAAAAAAAAGAGTAATTAAAGATTTCAAAAGCAAATTTTCAGAATAAATGTGAGAGCTACTCCAACATGCAGCCACCTTGAGCAGTGCAATTCTGGAATTTAACATGGAAGTAAATAGAAAACTGCAGTTAAACTGATCAATTTTATGACGGGGAAACAATTTACTAAAATGTTTCTAAGAGCCGACAACATACAGTATTTTAACAAATGTCCTGATGCAGTCAGTAATCTAGAGGAAGTGCTTTGAGTCACAGTTTCTTTATTGTCATTCGCATCACATGTGGAACATGTGGTGGAACGAAACTGTGTAAACAGGGACCCAGTTACATCCAACAATAAAATGTAAAAGAGAAACAGTAATAAGATCTAAGATATGAACTAAGAAAAATGTCAACTAAAAATACAATAAGTACTAATAGCATAAAAACAATACGCCGAACAGCAGCAAGAACATGAGTCTGTATGAGCAGATGAGCACGAATGAACACAGTAACATGAAATAAATCAGCAGCAACATGATGTGATTTTTTTCACGGTGATTATCCTGATTAGAGATTCATGAGTCCAACAGCCTCAGGGTAGAAGCTGTTCCTCAGTCTAGTGGTTCTACACTTAATGCTCCTTAACCTCCTTCCTGAGGGGAGCGGAGCAAAAAGTGTGTGTGCTGGGTGGGTGGGGTCCTTCATGATTCAGGTGGCTTTCTTCCTGCATCTGGAGGTGTAGATGTCTGTGATGGTGGGGAGGCTGACTCCGACTTTTAGATAAAAGATGAAACATTTCAACAAAGAATCCGTCCAGTGGACCCGACTTCATCTTGGTAGAGATATTTTTCGCAAACTTAAATATTTAGGAACACAACAGGAACAAATTGTGGCAGCTATCAGGTACAGAAACAAACACACATGCTATGTGTAAAATAGAACTACAATGGGAAGAAGAGAACATTTCTTAGTTTGTAATTTCTCTAATATTTTTTATTTATTCAGGGTTTGGTAAGTTGTTGCTTTCCCTGTTTCCCAAAATGTCATATTTTCTAAAGATTTGATTTTGTTCTTTTAACCATTCTATTTAAGAAGTTTATTTTCTGAACTGTTTTCTGATATTTTTTCTGATTTGCTGCAGCACTTTGTGAGACATTAAGCAATTTAAAGATTTTTTTAATGTCATTTTTTATTAGAACTTTATAATCCACTTTATTTTGTATCAGCTTCTCTTGTATTAAAAGCACTCATATTCTGGAATATTGTGATTATAAAAATTTCCACCAGCAGTGAATATAGTGTCAAGTTAAAGATTATATAAAATATAGTTTGCTCTAATTGAGCCATAATAATAATCAGAGTTGTGCCCTGGAGGAGGAAAGAGAGCAGGTTCATTACCTCTGGAAGTGGCTGTGAACGGTGACAATGATGTGCATGAGCAGAAGGGGTGGACCTTCCCCTCCCAGAGTTCTCTCCAAGTATTAGGCTGCAGGAGTTAAAGAGCCTCTAATGGGATCTGGATGCTCTCGTGTTTACCATGGCCCCCCTCTGCACGCCCACTGCATTGTAGAAGTTTTGGGGCTTGGGGACACCACAATGGGCTGAGTGAAGGGACAGATGGAGGTCTTTTTGGAAAAAGGCACAAAAAAGGCCAAGGTAGGAGGGACGTGATGTCTGAGAGCAAGCATCAAATACAACTGCAGACACATTGGAGGTGAAAGAGGGAAACGAGTTAAATCAGGACTTTAGGATTTCATAATTCAGACAACAGTAGAATGTAGTTTGTTTTTTGGAAATTTATAAGTGGGTTTGGTATAGAGGTTTTTCTATCACCTGCATCATACTGCATTTCTGCAGTTTCTTAAATAGTTTAGTATTGGAAATGTGGAGGTTTACATTTTTTTTATAGCTAAGATTTTTAGATGCAGACATATTTGCATTTGGTTTATACAATCATGAGGTCAAACGCTGATGTCATTTAAGAAAGTGAATGCAGATCAGGGAGAAAGTCTGATAGATGCTGATGAGCAGAGAACAAGCACTGCAGAGGGAGGTTCTGTCTGTAGGAGCAACAGATGGGGTCTGATGGAGAGCTCAGGTTGTAAAGTTTCTGTTGACAACATCTGTCCATCCATCTGCTACATTTTCTTTACAATTTGTGAGGCTGGGAATTATAAATTAGGAAACAAATCTTACAATATTTTAGATTAGAACAACCAAACAGGCTTCCTGAGGAAAACTCCCCCCTTCATCTTTATTAAAACAAGCCCATCCTGAATATGGTTCTTAAAAAAAGTCCCACAATTTGCACAAAGGAGCTCATCTTTGACATCCGTTCTGGTTTAGTCCTTTTATTTTATGGAGCACACATGGATAAATGAATCGACACTGAACATGGATCTAAAGCCCGATTAAAGACACATATGCAATTATTGTAAACAATTTTTTTTTTAACCACGCCATTTCTAATAATTTAAATGTTTGTCTAAGAACACTGGAGACCTGGACCAGTTAACAGTGGTTGTCAAATACTGTAATTCAGCTTTTCACCCACAAAATAACAGTGGCAGAGTCTTGAGACTAAACGTAAAAGTGTACAACTTTTTCAAAACCCCCAATAGGCTATAAATTTACTGTAAAAATACTCAAATATACTATAAATATTTAATGACCTTTATTGATGCAAAACCATTATGGTGAATAATGACTTACTGACTTCTGGAGAAGTTTTAAAGAACCATTACTTGGGATTTCATGTTTCATAGTTGAGTCCTAACATGTTGGACACCAATTTAAAGAATGTTCTGTCCATCCATCCATCATCTTTACCCACTTCTTCCTTTTTGGGTTGTGGTGTCACTGGTGTTCATATCCAGCTTTCAGTGGGAGAGGTGGGGTAGATCCTGGACAGGCCGCAAGTCTGCATTACAGTTTCACTAGAAATGTTACATCACTCATGGGCTGATGTTTGTGCACGTATAAAAGTATACATGTTCAATTTGCTTTGCTGTGAGCGGATAAAAAAAAAAAAAAAAAAAAAAAAAAAAAAAAAAACTTAAATTAAAGTAGATGATCTGGGCTCAGTGGCCAGAGCATTACATTAATGACGGTGGAAGGTTGAAGAGAGCATCTTTTAATCCAGCATGCCATTCAGCCCGGAGTGCTTGTTTCTGCTATAAAAACCACAAGTTTAAGCTTTGGCAAACATATTAACCTTTAATTAAGAAAGGGTTTAAACAGTGCCATGTAGGGTACTTTCTTGGATATTAGTTGCATTACTATTTTCCTGCAGTTTCAAATGATCAGAACAATCCTGCAATGCTTCTTGCAGCCCATCCATCCGCTCGGTGTTGGACAAGTGTCCTGGCAAGCCCTCTCAGCACACCGTCCCCCTATATGTAACAGATGTTACTGGGGCAACAGTTGGTATTGAAAAGGAGGGGCTTCAGGCCATCTGTCCAGGGTCAAGGTTTGAAAAGATGTGGCCGAGATGGTGACACGTTCAGGAAAATGGCAAGTATTCTCATATGAAAAGAGGGAATATAGCCCACATTGTAATCCTGCTTAATGTGGGCTTTCAGATCAGAGGACATTTGTGAATGTTTGGAGAGATTGAGGCAGTCTGTGACATAATGTGGGACATGGGAAGACTGCGGCTTCCAAGCTCTAAACTACCATCTTGTGGTTAGAGACAGAACTGTAGAAAAAAAAAAAAAAAAAAAAAAAAAAAAAAAAAAAAAAAAAAAAAAAGTCAACCAAACTTCATACAGTAGTTCTCAAAAATGTCACCATTTTATTATCATTTCTTAATTATCTAAAATTGACATCTCCAATACTACTTTAATTCAAAAAATAAATAAAATTGCTGCCAAGAATCACATCGACTCCAACTGAGAACTTAGTCGTTTAAGAGTTTGGTCCACACAGTCCTGGACATATTTCATCTTCTTATGACAAACCTTCCTCTGCAAAAGTAAATCAGTAGAAGCACACAGACTTAAGCAAAAACTAATTTCACACCACTTCAGCAGGATAGAAACTCACCAGGAAGATCTTTGCCCTCTCTTTTTCCAGGAGAACAAATTCACGCGCAGTGAGCTCCATGAATTTTCTCCTCAGTAATAAAAATCCACACTCTGGGGAGCGTTTCACGTGCTCAGACCTGCTTAGAAAGATTACAGAATAGAAGGAATGTGTCCAACGCAAAACAATTAAGATTACTGCCCACCACTTTCATGTAAATTTTTTTACTACAAACCTATGAAAAAAAAAAAAAAAAAGTTTTAGCAATTTGCCAGGACATTTTTTTTTATTTTTTTTTTTAGCCCTCATAATGCATGTTGGGATGACATTTAGCTATTATGTCAAATTTAAGCCCCATAGCTGAAAAACTGACTTGAAGTTATGAACACCCCCTCCCACTCTTGACAATCTATAGCCATCTTGAATTCAAAGTTATTTAATAGACACACATCTACTCTCAGTGTTTCATTAAAATTTGTCTACAAGTTCATTAGATATTTTGCCAACATGACAAACGCACCCAAACAGATAAAAATAAATAAAATCCCGTCGCTGAAGGATTTGAATAGTGAATGTTTGCATTTCGAGCCAAGTGTTGTATCCCTCCCCCCCACTCCATCCGAGGTGGTGCAGAGTGATGGATCCTGGTGAGTTAAGGGAGCAATTTTATCCATCACAAGGTGCAATGGTGGAGCCAGGGGGTGGCCAAGGCCACACCAATCATTTGAGGAAGCTATACTTAAGGAACATAACAGCTAGACAGAAATGATTCTCCAGAGGATAGTGGTGGCTGATTTTGGCCAGGAAGTTGGCCCTTTGCTTGGCATCTCGCTCAGAAGACGAACAAACAGTGGGCATTTCTAATTCTCCTATTTTGCTCCACAAAAAAAAAGGTGGAAAATGAAGAAAAACCTAATTAATACAAAAGGAAGTCATATTGTCATTCTTACCAGGGATCATCATCGGGCTCCCAGCCCTCCAGCTCGATAAGGCAGAAGAAACAACAAGCAACATCCGGTTCATTCTCACTGGGACAGTGGACAAACCCGGCCATGGCCATCTGCAGAGACGGCAACAGGAGCACAATGAAATCTTTAATGATCAGAAACAAAATGCAACAGGATTAGTTCCAGCAGCCAGGATGAAAGGGAGTTCTTCCTCTGGCCTTCAGTGGCACTACGAGCTGGTAACATGACGAGTGTCAGCAGCTCATTCATTATGAGACCGATTCAGTGGGAAATGTCTGTTCACTGGACAGCTGAAAAAACTGGCACATGGTGTCCTAATGTAGTGCTCTTTCACAGTATGTTGCATTAAAAATAACTTATATGCCTGAAACACACAAAAGAGGGTTTTTGTTTAACTAGCCATTAGCCTAGCCTGGGTGAATATTTCAGCCTTTATCTCCATACTCAGACACCAGCTGTGATGTCATGTTCTAAAGACACAGACCCCATGCCAAGATGATTAAATATAAAGTATTTTTGTTAAAAAAAAATATATACATATTACGCCACTTAAAGAATCTCCCAAGACTTTGCACAAACAAAAGTCTCTATGGCACAGTTGTCCTACATTTCTCTGCTTACCTTTGCAGGTGTGCAGTTACATTCCTCTTTAAATGGCCAGTCTGCAAAGCTTTGTTCTCGCATGTCATGAAGGTACATTTTGTCATATAATAAAAACCTGGCCATGAGCAAATCTATGCTTGCCATATTTTGAGCAGAAACAGGCTCAACCCAACATGTGTTAAATTCCCAGTATCCATGTTATGGTTTTATGCTTGACAGGTTGAGCTCTTCTGCACACCTACGCAGATGTTTCCACTTTGGGCTGATTAAACCCTGCTGGAGGTCAGGGAACAGAGAGCTCAGATGAGAACATGAGCTACCAACTGCATCATCCAAGGGCTCTCTGACGCTCAAGCTAAAAAAAAAAAAAAAACATCATGGGAAATACTTATCTTTGTTGAGAATGCACAAATAAGGTGAACACAATAGTTCCTGTATAATCACTGGTACCTGTTAGAGACGTTTTTAAAGCACAGTAACTGGTTTGATTAAATACAAATAAAAAAAAGTCACCCTAGGCGTCAATATAAGCATGAACTCCTGCAATCCTGCACATTGCAGCTAATCCTAAACTTGAAATTTTACATTTCTTTAAATAAAGACAGTCTTACTTCAGTTTTTACTGTCAGATCAATTGGATTTTGGAAAACAATCAAATGACTAACTGGACAAATTTGACTGATATTGATCAAAGATTTGGTGTCAGAGTTCTGGAGAGTGATCTTCAGCCCATTTTATGAGCAATGACCAAAATATTAGTTTACTTTTTTTTTTCTAAAAACTATTGAAGTCATCTTTATATTTCTGCCAGCTATCTGAACTGAAACTTTCAGATAGTAATTATTGAATTATGTACAAATAATTAACTTTTGGAGGCCACCCAATTTAAGATGGTCACCACAACCAAACTGACCTTAGAAACCACAAAAAGACTAACGCAGTCAATTTAAAGATAACAAGTGTAATTTTACTATTGTTAGTATCTGAAAATCACCTCCAGCACAAACTTTGAGCTCTACAAATTACATAAAACTTTTGCTCAAAACTTTGACATTAAATATTGGAGTGACTTCTGTTTGTCTGTTAGCAAAATGTATCATAAATTACTAAACATACTTG
>NC_056508.1:29239614-29248381 GCF_014905685.2 Nematolebias whitei | reverse complement strand
GTATGTGTGTATGGAAACAAAAATATATGATCAAATAATTAATTATCCTAAATTGTCTTAAATTCTATTTTGCTTTTATTATGTTTTTTTAAATGTGTAGTTGTTTATCCTCGCTTTTTGAGTATTGTTTTCTGTAATGTGTTTTTTTATTCACTTTAATCAAAATAAACCTGTTTTGTTGATGTGAACATTTTGTTAAATTACTAACTTTAATACAACTTGTAGCAAAAAAAATGAAACAAAAGACATTTACCATTCGCTTGGATACATTTCTAATTGTTTCTTGATTTTAATAGGTTGGTAATAATAGTGTTAAGACACTTATGTACCAAAAATAGTACATACTTAGACTATCGATAGCAGCATCAGTCTGCAAAGGTAGATGGTACTGAACTGAAAGAACAATAACCAAACAAGTCTATACTCACACAACAACACACTTCACATTAAGAGGCAGTTTTAACATCTATATCTTATAATTGCTGTCGGAAAAGACACTGGTGGTTCGTTTTTAAGATAAAACAAAGCAGCTGTCCCGCATTAAGTTAGCTAGCTGCGAGCTAGCAATAGCATCGAGATACAAAGAACAATCGACAGTTGCAATCGTAAAAATAAAATGACATTACTTAAAAATCCTGTAAACTAGAGTAGAAATGCCCCATTTGTATGAACCGTCGATAAAACCCAAATACTTGTAAGAAAACGTACCGTTTATAGTCCACGGTTTAGACACCTAGCACAGCTTGCAGCTCGGTTAACATCAACATGAAACGTCACTCAGCCCCGCCTTCTCCAGCTCGAGCTGTCAACAGATGTTTTGGGCCGAACCACAGTTTTCTCTATATTTTACACGAAGGTCAGCGTGTACCGGGTTAAAGAACACGGTCCGGACTTACATTCCCAAAATAGGCATGTATGGCGGTGGCACTTCGGGCACCAACCGGCAGCAGAACATTCCAGGAATACTTTCAAGTCATGTCCGCCTTTAAGACCCGTCGAGAAACACGAGTCTATTCGGTGTTGTATCGAATTTTGTAACCATGTTATCTTGTGACCCGGGGAAGCCCAGATACGTAGTCGACCATGACAAATTCTACCCGCCTTTGTGAAAAATATATTTACTCAAAAAATGTGACCATAAACATTAAAAGCAAAACAATGTTTACTGATATTTTTAGTTTTCTATCATCACTGTACATCATCATTTTTCCATCTTGAGAAAACTTCTCCTCCGTTCTAGAAATTATGTCTTTTTTGATCCAGTGATGCAAATTATTTTCAATATAACAGCAACAAATGAAAAATTAAACTTGAACTGAAAAACATTCCCTTTGCTCATAAATTATGCCAAAACATTTTATAAAGATTATAAATATTTAATCAAACTAGATGTTAAACATCCATCTATCAGTGGCCATTGTGCGAGAGGCGGACACACCTTAAATGTTAATCAGCTTAATCAAATTATTTTTAACTTTCAGAATGAAACAAAGTTACACATATCAAATAAATTGTGCTACACTGCTTTGCATTTATGTTTCGTTCTTTATTAAAACATATAAAATAGCCTTGTAAGTAAAATGATCAACTTTCTTAAATTGTTAATTCAGATTAGTTTAAATGGAAATTTATAAACGTTTAATGATGTGCAAAAATTCTCAAAAAAATACTCATTTAAAGCTATAGAAATTTCATTTCTTGTCAAAAAACAAACCAAAAAATGTTAATGCTGAGCACTGAATGACTAGTTTAAACTGAAATGTTAAAACTAAAGAAGATTTTAATTCAAGCTAAAAGCAAAAAAAAAAAAAAGAAATTCAGTTTATTTATATAGCTCCAAGTCACAACAGAAGTCGTCTCAGGGCACTGAACAAAAACATCCACATATATTAATAACAAGATAATTAGTAAAAGTATCTAAGGAAGCCAGCAGATTGACTTTGTCGCAGTCTCCCATCCTGAGCAAGCACAATGGTAACAGTGGAAAGGAAAAACTCCCTTTTAACAGGAAGAAACCTCCATCAGAAACAGGCTCAGGACGAGCGGCCATCTACTTCGACCAGCTGGGGTTTGAGAGGACAGGAAGGAAAAAGACACAGAATGACAGGTCCAGGTGTACTTTCTATTGGAAAAACTAAAAATGTTATGGATAGAAATAATTACAAATACAGAGTAGAGCAAGTAAAGACAGTATGTGAGGAAATGTGGTCAATTTGTCCTCCAGCAGTCTAAGCTTATAGCAGCATAACTAAGGGATAGCTCAGAAAATCCAAGCTGGCCCTAGCTACAGGATTTATCAAAAAGGAAAGTCTTAAGCCCAGCCTTAAAACTGACAATGTGTCAGCCTCACAGACAGGAACTGGAAGTTGGATCCACAAGAGAGGAGCCTGATAACTGAAAGATCTTCCTCCCATTTTGCTTTTGGAAACTCTAGGAGCCACAAGTAAACCTGCAGTCTGAGAGCGAAGTGCTCCATTAAGAAAGTATGGAACAACAATCTCTAATAAGTTGGAGCTAGGTTGTTGAGGACTTTTTAGGTTAGAAGTAAGATTTTGAATTAAATACTGGACTTGACAGGGAGCCAATGGAGAGAAGCTAAAACTGGAGAGAGATCTCTCCTAACTCATTAAAACTCTGGCAGCAGCCATTTGGATTAACTGGAGACTTATTAAAGACATATTTGGACACCCAGATAATAAATCATTGCAATAGTCCAAACTGGATGTGATAAATGAATGGACCAGTTTTTCTGCATCATTTTTGGACAAGATGTTTCTAATTTTAGCGATGTTACACAGGTGGAGGAAACTGGTCCTGGTAGCTTTTGTAATGTGGGGGTTAAAGACAAATCCTGATCACAAATAATGCCAAGGTTTTTAACATTAGAACTGGAGGCCAAGTTAATGTCATCCAGAGGAAATGAAAGGCTACAAAATGTATTCCTAAAATTTGTTAGTTGCTAGTGAAAAGCCAAAAGAAGCTAAAGTGTAGGTTAAAAAAATAGCTAAATAGTAGCAATAAGTTTAAAGCAGCAAAAGGCTCGCTGAAAGCAACAAGCCACTTGCAAAAAGCAGACAAAGGACAGAAAAATAGCAACTAAAATGTAAATACCAAAAGGCAGCTAAAAGCAGAACTCTAGCCAAATGCCAAAAGTAGTATAAGCCAAAATGACAGCACATTTAAAGCTCATTTTCAAAAAAAAAAAAAATGTTTTTGAAGAAACTAAAGATCTCCCCTTGGGAGAATTATTTTGTAAATAAACTACAAATTAAGAAAATTCTAAATATTACAATAAACAAAACTTGTAGCACATCTCGTCAATGAGCTGAACATTATGATGTATGAAGCATCTATAACAGCATAACATCTATAACAGCAGCATCTATAGCATCTCTTAATGAAATGAGGATAATGAGTTACAACAACAAAATAATTTCCCTCTGGGATTAATAAAGTGTTTTTGAATTTGAATTGAATGACTCCATAGTTCCAAGTATGAAAAGTAGTTCAGATTGCAGTAAACATATGAACACGATACTGGGAATGCCAAAATCAGCATTCACACAATCAACTAAAAAACGTGAGATGTGAACATAAACACAAGAAAAGTGACACTGGAAAGCCAAATCAAAATAATTTATTTTTGGTGACATTTCATACAGTTCTAAGATTGTGTCTCAAACACTTGGTTGATCCATTACTACATTTCCTGTTGCCACCCCAACCCAAATTAACAGAAACTAAACCCAAACAAATATTGCAAGGGGAAAAGCCATTTCTGTAGATATTTGCAAGCCTGTCAGCATCAACCATATGCTTCTAAAATTATTTCACATTACTCATGAGTACGATTTTTTTTCTCTTTAAACAAGTTAGTGCATTTTTTTTAATGATACTAAAATCACTAGCTGCTCATACTCAAAATGAAAAAAATAAAACAGCCCCAGTGATTGGATCCTCGTTTACTGCATTATCAAACCCAAAGCAAATGCAAGTATTTTCTCTCAGCTGACATCTCCATCGGTGTATAGAGGTCATGTGTGTGATTTTATTCTGCCAATGCGATTTCACACAACTTTGGGGAAACCAGCCTACCAAGAATTGGGAGAAAAGCGTTGTGCATTAGAATTAAAATAAATAAAATTTAAAAAGCAACACATACAGCGAGTCAAAACTTCAAATTCTAAGTCAACCTGTTGTTCAAAAATTAAAAAGGAAACAAAAACAAAACCAGAAAACTCACCCTAAAGCACAAAAACAATCTGATGAATACCTGCAGTCAAAAGCGTCCCTCTGTAAATTTAGTACTAGAACAATTACATTCTCCCACACATTTCTAGTGAAGGGTTATTACAATATAGCATAGGCAACTAAACCTCTACAGCTTCTCAAAAATCCAGTTTCACTGAGCAAAACATTTCCCAAACACTAAATCTTTTAGCAGAGCTCGTCGATACAAATCAAAACTTTATTCTAGAACTCTATGATCGCAGGCAGCTGGCACATAGCATGAGAAATCTTTTCCTTTATACTCGCGTGGCTGCCAGATACTGTGAATCTATCATCCGTAACAGCACACCTCAGTCTATTATTTTGAAATTATGTCTCCGTTATGAACAATTCACAGATATAAGCTTAACCTGGATATCCTGCGATAATGTAGAAAAGCCAAACCTCACCTGAAACACCAGGCACAATGAACAGTCAAATCGTAGCATCAACATGTACATTTTTCTTACCCCTCTGGAGCAGATTCCCACACCCACTACCCAAACATGTAAACAGAAAACCTGACTGATCATCAACAAGTGACAAAGTTCTGAATCCATTGCAATAGGTAGACCTAATACGGTTCTGATAAACGGAGATGAAACGCAACATGAAAAACTTTGGACCAGGCTAACAAGGTTCACCATGGCTAACAGGCCAGTGAGCACCCCAGAGTGTTTCGGCTCCAAACAAAACCACACAGATGACTGTGGCGTACATCAATGGTTTCCGATGTCCGATCGCAAGTCATAATCAACACACCACCATAGAATACATTTCATTAATATACATTAGAAGACCGCACTGTCCTCCTTCAGGACAATGAACCAGAATCTCTGCTGTAAAAATCAAAATGATCAGTTTCATTATAACAGTGCGCTGTAGCACTTCAATCATTTTGCCGAACAATCAATACGAACAAAGACATCAGTCAACCCTTCAGTCATACTTGCAAACCTAAGCAAACAAGGGAAAAAAAACTGATGTCCCATTGCGTGTTAGTGATATCTTTGTATATGTACATGACATATGCATGTTCTTTTCATCTTAGTGCATATTGTTCTTGAAGACCAACATCTATTAAAAACACAGGTAGAGGGCCTTGTATGTGGCCCAGAATCCCACCCTTCCCTTGTCGAGCAGAAATGAACGGCCTCCAGATAAATCACATTTTCTTTTCTTTCTTTCTCGCCCTCTTTTTTTTTTTTTTTTAAGTATTATACTGGAGGTCAAAACCAAAAATGTTTGCTTCCTTTTCAAATTGCTCATCAAAGTTCCTCAGGTGTCATTTTGTCCTCAAGTCCTGGGTGTCAGTCATTTTAAAAGCCTTTCTTTGGACAAGTTCCAGGAGGGGAGGTGGCTACCATAATGTTGTTGCTTTTATCTTATTCGCTTTATATAATTATATATATATCCATGTATATATATTTATATATTTATTCACACATCTTTTTTCTTTTCATGTCAAGTTTTTACTTTGGCGATACAGGTGGGATGTTCTGCTCTTTGCCAGTGTGCCTGTAGCCTCCCTGTGGGGAGCTGCGTCGGTTCGGAGGAGGGCGCCGCTGCTCACGAAACTTGAGCCCCCCCGTGCCTCTGGGACCGTTGCTGCGGTAGTAGCCTCCTTGAGAGTCGCGCTCACGTGGCGGCCGGCTCTCCTTGCACTGCCATCCTCCCTCCTTGTCGTGACCTCTCTCTTGCTTGTCTGCAGGACTGCTGCTGGAGCCCGGCTCCTCCGCCTTGTTCACGCGCAGCTCACGTAACGGCTGGCCTGACGCTGTGCTGGAGGAAGATGGAGCAGGGGGGGCAGGGGGAGGGTCTTTGGGTGGCCGTTGGCACACTTCGGCATAGCTGAGTTTACGAGGCTCCTGAGAAAAGATACACGTTTAAAACTCCTAATAGGCAACAGATTTAAATATGACATACATTCATTGAGTAAAACCTCAGATCTCATAATCTTGATGCTCACTGGGGCGGGAGTGAAAATTCTGGACTTATGGTGGGAAAGTACAGAGACAGAAAAAAATACAGCAAAGAGAGAGATAGGTGTGAGAAAAGAATGAAAGAAAGCATAAGCCAGTCAGTTCACTCCCTCAGTTCCCTCTATGCACAGAAGTTATCATCATAGGTAAGGAAATGATGCTCAAGCGTTGCCTGTTAAAAGAATGAGACGTACCTGTGCTGGCGTGGTGATCGAAACTGGAGCTGGGGTTGGCGTGCTGGGTGTGGCGGCAGCAGAGGGTTGAGGTTGTGAGGTTTGCACAGGCTGTGAGGAGGAGGAAGTAGTTACTGTGGCTTGAATCGGTGTACGTGGAGCTGTTTTTGAAGCAGGTGGTTCTGCCCGCTCTGCCCTCTTCTCTGAATAAGTGATTCTGTCAGAAAAAAAAAAAAAAAAGTTTCAGACATTAAAATATTGGTCTCAAACGAAAACAATCAAACCTATAATCATTGGGAGCATCATACCGGGAGGACAGATGTCCGAGTGGTTGAGTAACGGGTTTTGGAGCGGTCAAGGCAGGAGCTGAGACAACCACAGCCTCCTCTGATGCAGAGGCTTGGTCTGAACCTGCACTCACAGTGGCTTCTTTAGGAGTTTGTTCAGTCTATTAAAAAAAAAAAAGTCACATTGTAGCCGAGGGTCTGATATCAACAATACGGTCGATTAGACAGAACATTTTTAGATCAGTTAACATTTCTTACCTTATACAAACCACGGACGACATCGGACATTCGGGTTTCAAGCACTGGCTCTCCCTGCGTGCTGACCACACAGCCAGGAAGAGGGGGGAAGTTAGTGGCAGCCAAGTCAAACTTGGGTGGGGAAACCTTGACCTCAGCTAAAGGTACTGGTCTCTGCAAACAAAGAAATAAAGAAATAAATGTAGCAAACTAAAGAATGATATTACAAGATAATTCATGCTCCATGTACAACAAGTTTTACGTTGGTTACCGTGAGTCGCTCATCCTCTCGCCGCCTTCGTGTTCCTCTGTAGGTTGCGCTCCGTCTGAAACACAAAAATAAATAAAAAGTTGTTAATAACTTGAGTGTAAGTGTTTATGAATGCAGTCTTTTGCCATAAATACCATTACCCATCAGAGGTAAACCTTTGTTGAACTGTCTTATGGGTTGGTGGGACTGCTTAAAGTGCAATGACAATGAATTCTAGAAAATGAATATGAATATGTACATGTACTGACACCGTCTCCACTATCAGAAATGTTAAAAGCTACCCAAACAGAAAACCTTGGCTGAATGCAGAGGTGCGTACCCTGCTGGAAGCCAGGAACACTGCCTTCAGGTCTGGAAACTCAGAGGAGCTGAGTAGGACAAGAAAAGAGCTGGTTGCTGGTATTAAGAGGGCCAAGGCCGCATATGCAAAGAGGATCGAGGGTCAATTCATCTCACAAGACCCTCGGAGCATGTGGAGGGGCATTAAGTGCATAACAGATTATAAAGGAAGGAGCGAACAATGTCCCAAAGACCCATCTCTGCCTGATGCCCTCAACAAGTTCTATGCACGCTTTGAAGACCCGAACAGACCACCCAGCACCAGACTCACCTCGCCACCGGATGAAGAGCATCTCAGCGTGACCTCAGCAGAAGTAAGGAGTACCTTCAGGAGGATTAATCCGCACAAAGCAACTGGCCCAGACAACATCCCCGGAAAAGTGTTGAAGGAATGTGCTGATCAGCTCTGTGAGGTGCTGGCAGACATCTTTAACACCTCACTTACCCTGGAGACAGTTCCCACCTGCCTGAAGACTGCCACCATCATCCCAGTCCCAAAAAGCTCTACAGTGACTGGTCTGAATGACTATCGGCCAGTGGCCC
The DNA here is from genome assembly GCF_014905685.2 of Nematolebias whitei. Classification (NCBI taxonomy): domain Eukaryota; kingdom Metazoa; phylum Chordata; class Actinopteri; order Cyprinodontiformes; family Rivulidae; genus Nematolebias; species Nematolebias whitei. The sequence continues at coordinate 29,240,280 of NC_056508.1, read as the reverse complement.
TCACCCCAATAGTCGCTAAATGCTTCGAAAAACTGGTCATGACTCACATCAAAACAACCATCAACATCAACGAGGACCCTCATCAGTACGCATACCGTGAGAACCGATCAACAGAGGATGCAATCTCCTCTGTGGTCCACACTGCGCTCAACCACCTGGAGCAGAAAAACTCTTACGTCCGTATGCTCTTTGTGGACTTCACATCCGCCTTCAACACCATGATCCCCCAAACCCTGATGGACAAACTATCCACACTAGGACTAAGCCCCTCCATCTGCAACTGGGTACTAGACTTTTTAACAAACAGACCACAGTTAGTGAGGATCCACAACCTCTCCTCCTCCACCATAACCCTCAGCACTGGCTCTCCTCAGGGATGTGTGTTGAGCCCCCTTCTGTTTACTCTGCTCACATATGATTGTGCAGCTACCCATCCAGGCTGTCACATTGTAAAGTTTGCAGATGATACAGCGGTGGTGGGATGCATCACAAACAATGATGAGTCCAGCTACAGGCAAGAGGTGGAACACCTGGAGAGCTGGTGCAGAGAGAATAACCTTCACATCAATGTGAAGAAGACAAAGGAGATGATTGTGGACTTCAGAAGGAACAAAAACACCTACACCCCCCTGAACATAAGAGGATCTGCGGTGGAAGTGGTCTCCA
>NC_056508.1:29231542-29239514 GCF_014905685.2 Nematolebias whitei | reverse complement strand
TGTGTGTGTGTGTGTGTGTGTGTATATATGTGTACATATATGTGTGTGTGTGTGTATATATATATGTGTGTGTGTGTATATATATATATATAGATACACACACACATATATATATATATATATATATACACATGTATGTATATGTATATATATGTGTATGTATACATATATACTGTATGTATGTATATATATATATGTATATATATATATATACATATATACTGTATATACTTATATTTATATATATAATTACTCTACTGTACTGTACTGTGATGTTCATATAAATTGTATGTATATGTATCAACAATAGATGGCAGCACAGTGTCACTAGTTTTTTCAGCAAAGCAACATAGCTGAAACTTCAAGGTAATGTGTGTCCTGTAGCTGGTGTGGAACTGAGCGGTCACTGTCACGGGCAGAGCCAGTACAGACTATCCATAACATGAGCACTGAGTCTTTGACCCGTTCAGAGATTTTTGGACAACTCAGGAGGGAGCTTCATGGAGAAGATCCATCCAGCTACTCCAATACACACATATTCATCATCCTGGGGGCGTCTGTAAGTACATGTCTTACAACATGTAATAATGATGTTTAATCAGGCACAAATGGCATATCTTATATAACCATTTTGGTTTTGTTGACCTTCCTGCATCAAATCTAGTTGTAGAGAAGTATTGAGGTTCCAAAGGTTAACATGTATTCCCACTGGTGGTCAGAGCATAAAAAGTGTAAAGTTCTGTGAGTTTAGTGTATTCCACAAACTTTTTTCAATACTCAAACAAGCCATTAACTTCCTTACACTTTAACCCCTTATCCAGAGTTCATCTGTTCTTTGGACTTTAGACTGATCCTGTGTCAAACTGAATAGCTTCTTAGCCTGCTGATTGGATCTGGTTTTATTTGCACAGGGAGATCTTGCTAAAAAGAAGATCTATCCAACTTTATGGTGAGTAAAAGAAAATTATAGCTGACACATTAAATGACCACAGAGTTGTAAGAAAGTTGTTTGGTCACTTAGTGAGGTCAGGTGTTTGACCCTTGACCAAAATGTTCCACTTTACTGCTTTTCACTGACTGTCCATTGTTTAGGTGGTTATTCAGAGATGCCCTGCTCCCAGATGATATACACATTGTGGGTTTTGCTCGATCCAACCTGACTGTAGAGGACATTAGAACAGCATGTCTGCCTTACATGAAGGTAATACATGTAAGGCTCTTTGGTGGTTACACAAAGCTCAAATTCCTCAAGAGGTTTTAGAATAACTCTAATGTTCCCTTAGGTCACAGATGAGGACAGGAAGAGTCTATCAGCTTTCTTCAGTAAGAACTTGTATCTGCGTGGGCAGTATGATGATGGCAGCTCCTTTGACCGACTCAACAGCCATCTGTCATCTCTGCCAGGAGGAACAAGCGCCAACCGGCTCTTCTACCTGGCACTGCCGCCCACTGTTTACCACCATGTCAACACAAACATCAGAAACCACTGCATGAGCCTCAAGTTGGTACCTTTTCACAAATGAGTGATATTTGAGCTGTTTGGTCACATTTTTTCTAATCAGCTTTATTCATGGCAGAGGTTGGAACAGGCTAATTGTTGAGAAGCCGTTTGGTCGGGACCTTCAGAGCTCACAGGAGCTGTCAGGACACCTGTCCTCCATGTTCACAGAGAACCAAATCTACCGGATAGATCACTACCTGGGAAAAGAGATGGTCCAGAACCTCATGGTTCTCAGGTAAAGCTACACATATCTCTGAATACTGAATCAGCGAGTACCATATTTTCTGGACTATAAGTTGCTTTGGAGTATAAGTCGCATTCATTTAGACGTGTATTTCACAAAGTGCAAGAACAGACATTTAATCTGAAATAACAATACCACACAGAACATATGGGATCCTGAACAGGCCTAATTAACATAAGCCAACAAGTCAGACAAGCAAGTTACCATCTTCTGTGTCGCTTCTGCAGAAGAGGAACAACATATAGCTATCAAAGCCTAGAGGGCCCTCTCGTGACTGCAAACAGTAATGTTTACTCTTTGGTTGGTGTCAGTATGAATGAACATTTAACACGTCAGTAAAAATTACGTCATGAATGGGGGAAAAAAACGTATATAAGTCGCTTCGGACTATATGTCACATGACTGGCCAAACTATGAAAAAAGCGTGACTTAAAGCCCGGAAAATATGGTATTTTTCATTCAACCTTTATTTAGACAGGTTAATCCCATTGAGCCTAGGGGACTCATTTACAAGAGACCTGATTTCTTAACAAAGTATGTAGCTATAGGCTATAGTATGTGTAATCCAAAAGGTTGATGCAGGTATATTGTTATATTACATCTTAACAATGTTTATTTCTTACTCGTAGGTTTGGAAATCGGATTTTTGGACCAATCTGGAACAGAAACAGTGTGGCTTGTGTGGTCATCACCTTTAAAGAACCCTTTGGTACTCAGGGTCGTGGAGGATACTTCAATGACTTTGGTATAATTAGGTGAGGAAAGTACCAGGAATTGATTTAGTTGTTACTTGGTAAACGTGCTCAGATTCAACTTCTGTCCTTTGTAACACAGAGATGTCATGCAGAATCATCTGCTCCAGATGCTCTGTTTGGTTGCAATGGAAAAACCTGCCTCCACCAGTCCAGACGATGTGAGAGATGAGAAGGTAGCATCAGAGACTAGAAGTGAAGACGTTTTCAGTGACAATATTATCATTTCATTACAATCTTATTGAAGGGTTTTTGTTGTGATGCTATAGGTGAAAGTATTAAAGTGTATAGCACCCATTGTTACGTCAGATGTGGTGCTTGGTCAGTATGCTGGAGATCCTGATGGGGAGGGCCACGCAAAGCAGGGTTACCTCGATGACCCTACAGTACCAAAAGACTCCTCCACTCCAACTTTTGCCACAGCAGTGCTTTATGTTCAGAATGAAAGATGGGATGGTGAGGCTCTTACAACTATCTTTTCATGCCTTACTTCTTCTCTTTTATTTTTATCTCGGGTCCTACAGTTTTCTCCCTCAGCCATCTTAACTATCACTGAATTATCGTCCTTTAGGAGTTCCTTTCATTCTGCGCTGCGGTAAAGCTCTGAACGAGCAGAAAGCAGAAGTGCGTCTGCAGTTCACGGACGTGCCGGGAGACATCTTTGGTGAAGGCTGTCAAAGGAATGAGTTGGTGGTGCGGGTGCAGCCAGATGAAGCCATTTACCTGAAGATGATGACCAAGAAGCCAGGGGTCCACTTCTGCCCCGAGGAGACTGAGCTGGACCTCACCTACAAGAGCAGATACAAGGTGCTCTAAATTCTTTGGCAGCCATCATCCTGGTCTAACCATTAATTATTTTTTTTTGTTTATTGTCACTATGTAAATGTAAACTTATTTCAAAAAGTTTTTGAGCAATTGCATAATAATACTAAACCATGCTCTGCTTTAACCGATATAGCAAAGTGTGGCATTTTTATTATTGTTGTTATAATATATAATCATATATGTACTAAACTATATCTGGATTATCATAAAAAATTATATTGGATAACTGACTTTTCTCCTGTTGGTCCTTAACACTGAAATAAGTGAATGATCAGTTTAGTTTTTAATTGGTAACATTTATCTATAGAGTGTGAAGCTTCCAGATGCTTATGAAAGACTGATCCTGGATGTCTTCTGTGGAAATCAACTGCACTTTGTCCGCAGGTTGGTACCCTCATTCACTGTTCGAAGCAGCGAAAATGCATTTTAAGAAAGATGAACACCCAACTTTTCAGACTCTTGAGTTTTTTACAGTCTGTGAGTGAAGGCTTTAGCAGAGAAAACAGTTCATGATTTTTCATCCATTCATTTATTTATTTATCTGTAAATGTATTCTCATCTAGCATTTTTGTGTTCCAGTGATGAGTTGCGAGAAGCTTGGAGAATCTTCACCCCTCTTCTTCACCAACTAGAGGGAGAAAAGAAACCCCCTATTCCTTACACACATGGAAGGTAAAGTCTTTCAAAACACTGAGATATTTTTTTTTAAGCTAATTATTGCTCACAAGTATATTTTTTATTTTTCTTCTCATTTTCTTGTGTCCACAGTCGTGGACCTAGTGAAGCAGATGATCTTATGAAGAAAGTGGGATTCCAATATGAGGGAACATACAAGTGGGTGCAGCCCATCACAACCTGATGCTTCATTCATTGTACAAATAAATTCACATACTTATGAAAACGTTTGTATGAAACTTTAGAGTCAATAAAGTTTGCTGCAGTCGCTGCTGAACCAGTCTGGTTTTGTCATACACAACAGAGCCCTGCGTTTCACACCTAAACTAAAAGTTTAGTAGCCTGATTTGGCGAGTACATCTGAGATTTACAGACAAATTATGTTTCATCCAAAGTCATTATTAGGCAAAATAAGACCAGCAGAACAAAACAATGTTGCATTGTCTAATAAGACCAAAGTAGATGCTCAATAATCCAGGTACAATGTTCAGTCAAGTCATCTAGACGATTTCTTTGTTTTTTTTTTGCTGCGACGTTTTGTCCTTCATCCAAAGGACTTCTTCAGTCCAAGGAGTCACTAACAAACTGGATCACCAGCAAACTGTTTTTTGTTTTTTTTTCCATTATGGGACTGTGGTATTTGTGGGACTCCAGTTTGTTTGTGACTCCTCGGACTGAATAAGTCCTTTGGATGAAGGATGAAATGTCGCAGCAAAAAAAAAAAGAAGAAAGCGTCCAGATGACCTGACTGAACGTTGTTGGATTGTCTAATAAGGTTATGTCAGGTCCTCTGGACAGATTCTTCTTTGTTGAAAGATTGACAACCTCATGCTTCCCTGGTGACTCCCATCACCCTCTGGAGCACAAGTTAGGAGTCATCAGGACTGAAACTGAGCCGTTTATTTTCTAAACACAACGTCCCAGTGGCTTTTAAAACCCAAAATACATTACGGCAAAGACTGGTTCATCCCAAAGATCCAGTTCCTCGGCACAAACAGAGTAATATTGTGTATGTTGTTCAGTGTCAGGACTGTGATCAGTCTTACATCGGGGAAACTAAACAGCCACTGGCCAAAAGGATGGCCCAGCACAGAAGATCAACATCATCAGGCCAGGACTCTGCGGTCTACACTCATCTCCAGGCCAGCGGTCACTCTTTCAGGGATGAAGATGTTCACATCCTGGACAGAGAGGAACGATGGTTTGAGAGAGGAGTGAAGGAGACCATCTTTGTAAGAGAACCCGTCCATCGTTAAACAGGGCGGAGGCCTCTGTTCCACTGTCCCCCTCTTACAATGCTGTTATTGCTAGTACCGGTATTACTCTGTTCACACCCTGTGAATAGCAAGCAGCCATCAGGGCACTAACAATTGGTCATTAAGCTGCTGGTCCTCCTCTTGCATGTGACAAACTAGATTGTGCTGTCAGTAGCAAACCGGTTGATCCAGGAGGTGCAACACTCCTCAGACTGAAGAAGTTTTTGGGATAAAAGGTGAAACGTTTCAACAAAGAAGAACCCATCCAGAGGACCTGACTTAACCTTGTTAGATTTATCTTCCTGGATTATTGAGCATGCATCAGGACAAATAATACATTGTAGGCCTACCATGTTTTTCATTATAAGATTCCTTGAATGTTAACAAGGTAATTGTGCTAACTGCAGGCGTGGGTTTACTGTCGTCACTAAACTGTAATTGTGCGAAACTTGTTTCACATAGAACCGTTTTTTATAATAGCAGGCCTTGTTGAACTGGTTAAGGGTGCCTCTCCTAACAACAAGCATAAACAAAAAGATGCATTAAAAAATGTCATTCTCCAGGTAAAAACAACTTCACAGATGAAGCAAAACTGTAAAAAAAACTGTTTATTTCTAACTTTCCAAAAAAAAAAAAAGAGTTTACAGTATTCCTAGCAACAAAGTTCCTTAAAAATTGTGGATTTTATTGAATGCCTGCATCAGATTGATGATTTCTTTTTTTGTCTCATCTTATCTTTGCCTGATGTGCAGCATGTCACACTCAGACACCTAAATATGTGCGCACTGAGCAATAACAGCATAAACGGAGATGCAGAAGGGTGTGGAAAGGACAGAAAGAGTGAACATGTGTTTAAATATCTGGGGTCTCTTGTTCTTTTTTCTCTTTTTATTATGTCATTATGAAGGTTATATAAATCTACAGAGAACAGTGATGAAGTACTGAAGAGCTCCGTGTCCACTCGTCATCATTTTACAATAACTTAGTTTTATTTGAATCAGAACTAAATGTTCTCACTGTCTGACTCTTGATGTGCAAGAAAAGAGAAGTTGTTGATGTTTTTGAGTTTTTAAGAAAAACTGAATAAAAACACCAATAAAACAAGAGATAATTTAATGTTTTTTTTCTTTGTCAATTGTCATCTTTATTCCCTGAAAATAGACAAAACTAAAATCGTTCACAGACCTAGAACCAGCACACACTGTGTACAGTAACAGGTTAAATAGGTTCTGTGCAAAATCAGTATAGAAGTGACAAATACACACAAACATTAACACATTTACTGTTAAAAAAAATACTTTTTCCCCATTATTACCATATTTTTCAGACTATAAGGCGCACTTAAAATCCTTTAATTTTTCTCAAAAATCGACAGTGAGCCTTACAAACCGGTGCGCTTTACGTTTTAATTCTGATTGTGCTTTCTGACCTCAGACCGATTTTATGTGGTTATTACGAATGAGTTGAAAAAAGTTTGACTGCTTTGTTTCGCTTATAATGCGCCTTATAATCCAAAAAGTACAATACAGTGAGAGTGCATAAAAGTACCTGAACATTATAAACTCTTTTCAGTGAGAGACTGCAGCCAGTAGTTTTCTTACATTTACATCGCTCGTGTTCCATACTTGATTTTTGTTTCCTCAACATCCAAAATTCAGTTAGAGTTCATGTTCTACTGCATTCATCCTCCTAGCTGCAGCTGCTGATGGCAGCTACGTCCTCGATACCTCGGGCGTACAGACGCACCAACTGGCCATGAATCCTGGTAAACACGGGACGGAAACAAAGATGACAAATATAAAACACTGCCCCACGCTGTACGATGGTTTTAAAAGTGTGTACAGCTGAAAATATGGTTAGCCTCATTTACATTAAAAAGGAAAATATAATGTGAGATGAGTCACATCTTGTTGGGTTGTGTTATCTTACTTGCAGGAGATGTTGGTGAAAGGCAGAATCTCTCCGTCGCAGTTCCAGACTGACACATCAGGAGGTTTTCTGCAGCACAGGCAGCACATGAAGGGGCTCACTGTTTTCTCTTTAGTTCTCATCTGCTCCAACTGAAGCTGAGAGCTGTTTCTGCCTCCAGCATCCAGGCATCCTTCGCCATCCACCCCAGCACTAAGGATTTCGAATTCTTCACGTCCTTCCTCAGTGGCTCCTGACAGACAGAAACGCACCGCCTTCACACGGTGGACTTCCACAAAGGGAAAGTCAAACTAGAAACAAGTGGAAAACAACAGTTAGGTCCAATAAGGTGTTTTTTTTTTTTTTACAGTTAAGTTATGTTTTCATGTTTAAACCCCACACCTGGTCCTGAGTGCTTGTGTGTCTGTGAAGGAACTTGAGGAACCTCAGAGGGTGAGTGTCCCAGACCAGGATGAGGTCTCCTGTTCCATCTGCCAGGTGGGCAGAAGGTGAGAGGCCCAGAGGACTTCTGGCACATGAGCTGGACATACAGGTGAGAGACACACACTTGAACGTGCCCTTCACACTCACCCACTCACCTGAAGAGATAAATAGAATGAATGACCAGATTCTATGTAAAAAAATAAATAAATAAATAAATAAATAAAACAGATTGCTCAAAGAAAAATATACAACAGTCTAAATATTATTTGTTCATAACCTTTATTGCAAAACCTCATTTCAAAAAGATCTGAGCTATTGTTTTAAGTGTTTATTTATTTATTTATTTTTTTACCATACAATCTGGTCA
>NC_056508.1:29222045-29231442 GCF_014905685.2 Nematolebias whitei | reverse complement strand
CCCCCCTGAACATAAGAGGATCTGCGGTGGAAGTGGTCTCCAGCTACAAGTACTTGGGTGTACACATGAATGACAACCTCAGCTGGAGCAACAACACCACCAGCCTGATCAAGAAAGCTCATCAGAGACTCTACTTCCTCAGACGGCTGAGGCGAGCTGGTCTGGGAAGCTCAGTCCTCACCTCCTTCTACAGGTGTGCAGTGGAGAGCATCCTGTGCTCGAGCATCAATGTGTGGCATGGAGGCTGCACAGCTGCAGAAAGAAAAGCTTTGCAGAGAGTGGTGAAGGCTGCACAGAAATCTGTCGGAATCAGCCTCCCCACCATCACAGACATCTACACCTCCAGATGCAGGAAGAGGGCCACCTGCATCATGAAGGACCCCACCCACCCAGCACACACACTTTTTGCCCCACTCCCCTCAGGAAGGAGGTTAAGGAGCATTAAGTGTAGAACCACTAGACTGAGGAACAGCTTCTACCCTGAGGCTGTTAGACTCATGAATCTCTAACTAGAATAATCACTGTGAAAAACCATATCATGTTGCTGCTGATCTGTTTCATGTTGCTGCTGATCTGTTTCATTGTTGATGTGTTCATGCGTGCACATCTGCTCACAGACTCATGTTCATGTTTGTGCTGATGTTCAATGTTTTATGTTATGAGTGCTTAGTGTATATTTAGTTGATGTTTTTCTTAGTTCATATCTTAGATGTTATTACTGTTTTTCTTATACATTTTATTGTTGGATGTAACTGGGACCCTGTGTACATAATTTCGTTCCACCACATGTACCACATGAGGTGCGAATGACAATAAAGAAACTCTGACTCTGACTCTGACTCTGAAGATGTTTCTTTTTAATAGATCCTATAATTAGGGTTGGCTTGTTATGCTGCTATAGGCTTAGACTACTGGAGGGCAAATTACCTTAAATAAATTGTTAAAATTGAATAGTTTTCCATTTGGTACTATTTCTATCTTAACGTGATTCTTGACCTGCCATTGTGTATCTGTTCCTCCTTCCTGTTCCTCTCATACCCAGCCGGTCAAAGCAGATGGCCACTTGTCCTGAGCCTGGTTCTGCCAAAGGTTTCTTCCTCATGAGGGAGTTTTTCCTTTCCACTGTTGCCTTTGTGCTTGATCAAGGTGAGAGTGCTGCAATGGAGTTAAACTTAAAGCAGTCTGATCCTCAGTTAAATAGTGTTAACATACTGTATATATATGTACGTTACTGTTCAGTGCCCAGAAATAACTACTGTTGTGACTTAGCACTATATAAATAAACTGCATTGAATTAAATTGAATTGAGATGGCATTGAAGTTTTTGACTCAAATATTCAGTGGCATATCTGAGGTTGAGAAAATGCCTGAGGAATGGAGAAGTGTGCTGGTGCCCATTTTGAAGAACAAGGGTGATGTACCAAATTGTAGCAACTACAGGGGAATTAAGTTGATGAGTCACACAATGAAGATATGGGAGAGAGTTGTGGAAGCTAGACTTAGAGAGGTGACTGTGAGCTGCAGTATGATTTCACACAAAGAAAGAGCACCATAGATACTATGGTATACTATACTATCTTTGCTTCGAGGATGCTGATGGAGAAGTACAGAGATGGTCAGAAAGAACTCAATTGTGTCTTTGTGGATTTAGAAAAAGCATATGAGAGGGTGCCGAGGGAGGAGGTGTAGTGTTACATGAGGAAATCTGGAGTGGTAAAGATAAAGAAGTATGTTAGGCTGGTACATAACATGTATGAGGACAGCAGAACAGTGGTGAAATGTGCTGTAGGAGTGACAGATAGCTTCAAGGTGGAGGTGGGATTGCATCAAGGATCGGCTCTGACCCCCTTCTTGTTTGCTCTGGTGATGGACCGACTAAAAGATGAGGTCAGGCAGGAATCCCCATGGACTATGATGTTTGCAGATGACACTGTGATTTGTAGTGAAAGCATGAGGAAAATAACTTAGAGAGGTGGATGTATGCACTTGAAAAGAGGAATGAAAATCAGCTGTAGTAAGACAGAGTACATATGCGTGAATGAGAGGAAACCAGTGAAACAATAAGGCTATACGGAGCATAAGCCACAAAGGTGCAGGACTTCAAGTACTTGGGGCCCACTGTCCAGGAAAATGAGGAGTTTGATAAAGAGGTGAAAAAGAGAGTCCAGGCAGGATGGAGTGGATGGAGAAAAGTTTCAGGAGTGATTTGTGACAAAAGGGTGTCAGCAAAGGTCAAAGGAAAAGTTTATGACAGTGGTGAGACCAGCTATGTTGTATGGAGACAGTGGCATTGACAAAAAAGACAGAAGAAAGAACTGGAAGTGGCAGAAATAAAGATGTTGAGGTTCTCCTTAAGAGTGACAAGAATGGATAAGATTAGGAATGAGATCATCAGAGGTTGAACAACTGGTAGATAAAGTTAGAGAGGTCAGACTGAGATGGTTTGGACATGTCCAGAGGAGGAAGAGAGGGTATATTGGTAGAAGGATGTTAGAAATGCAACTGCCAGGATAAAGACAAATGGGAGATATATGGCTGCAGTTAGAGAAGACATGGAGGTAGTTGCACTGAAGACAGAGGATGAGAGTGAGATGGAGGATGACTTGCTGTGGAGACCCCTGAAGAGGGAAAAGTCAAAAGAAGATGAAGAAATACTGTAAGATGCTACTTATTATAAACAGTGGCAACCAAACATTTTTTTTTCTTATTTTTGATCTTTCAATTTGTGAAATGTTTTTGAAAGAGACCCATAAAAATTTGGTTTTAGTGGAAACAAATAAACTTTTTACTTTGCTCCTTCTAACTCTGGTCTTATCTTTTTGCGTCTCCTTTATTGATTTACTGTCCTCCTTTCTGTTGTAAATCTGTTCAACTTCACTCTTTGACCTCTACGCTTTTTGGTACCCTTCTGATGCATACAAGTTAAAAGGTTGGGGGAAGATATAGAGGAGAAGGAGGGTGAAGTGATGTGACAGTGTTACCACTGGGCTTTGAAGAGTAATGGCTGGCCTTATCTCTGTCCAGCTCTGCTGTGACAAAGATGAACAGGCTCTGTGTCCTCTCTTTAACTTCAGCACCATTCTTCTGTCTGTTCAGCCCTCATCGCTACTCTTTTCTCCTCTTTGTTTTCTACACAGGGTTTCAGAACACTTAGTCCCCTCCTTTTTTTTCTTGCTTTATTTTGGAGGCCAATATTAAAGCTTTCCAGCTTTGATAACATGCTCATCCATTGTGCTGTAGCAGTAAGAGTTCCCATAGCAACTTTCCTAGATATAGACAGATTTAAATTGGGAGAAGAAGGCAGCCAAAATTACTTAAAAATGACAAGCAAATGTTAAATAAGGACAAATATGCACACTTTGTGACAGAAGTTAGTTCTATTTTTTAATGGACTCAAAACTACAATATATATATACATTAGTACTGACAGAAAATCTTTAGCAGATTTGTGTCCAAATGGCTACATAAAGGGACAGACAAACGTTTTAGAGTGAAAGACTGATGTTGGGTGTCAAGATGAGCTATTCGTAGCCAAGTATTGACATCATACGTGGTGCCAACTCTGTCTGTGTTCATTCCTCTTCCTGGAAGCTAATGAAAAACCTGTTTTTGATACGTCACTTTGGCTCGCTGCTGCTTCATATGTAGGAGGGATTATACGAGGAACATGACTGACAAGCGTGCGTGTATGAGGTTCTGTACATCTACGTGTGTTTGAGAGAAACAAGAGAACTGACAAGTGGGTATAGAGAGCGAGGAGATTCGACAAGAAGACGAGAGCACAGGAGAGGAAGCAGGAGGGCATAGAAATCGGTGGCATGTGTTCAAACATCAGGCACATCGAGCAGAAAACACACTAAGACATTTGGTGGTTCTTCATGTTCAAATGTCAGACCCCAGGTTATTTATAGCCACTCTAATTAAACCATGCACTTTGCCTCTCCTGCTGTCTCTCTTTTTGTTTCTTTTATTTAAGTCTCCCATGAGCCTTTTTTCTTACCACTGGTTCAACCCATTTTTCTCCCTGTTTCCTAACTAAATTTCTCTCGCAGTGTCTTTCTCTCACCCCTCTTCTTTTTTCATCGTTAGTTTCTATCACACTATCCCCCACTGGACAGCCGTTTGTATGGGATTTCTGCAAATCCTGTTTTGATTGCGATCCTTCACTGTCTCTTTATGGGAGCCTTATGATAAACACAAAAACACATAATCTGCTGAGATTAAACTCTGTCTCGCCCTGTCAGCCTGCTGATGGGAACATGCTCAAATGCAAAGTTTTTTTAGGAATTGATTGTCAGCTGGCCTACTCCTGGGAAGTAGTTACCATGGCAACTCCAGATGTAGCATCTCAGGATGTCGTTGCAGCGTGTTTTCAACTCCATGCCTCCTTGTCATGTTATGCTCGACCCCCTCCATCCGTCAAAGCGCAATGCCACAGAGGGACTTTAACCCAGAATGTACATCAACATTTAGTCATGAATTATTTGTGTGACCGCCTGCTTTATAAAGTGTTGAACTTCTCAAGGATGCATTCTGAGCCAAACCTGATACAAGGATTGATATTTAAAACATTTAATCAGTCCCAAAAGTTAGTAAAATATATTTATATTTGTATTTTTATTTTTTTATTTATTTATTTGCATGTTGTGTGCTCTGTGTTGTCCATGTGCACCTTGTACAATCACCCCATAAAGAAAGTGAATTCCTCCACATTATAATGCAAAAGCTTACAGTGTATTTGGTGTAGTTATGTGCATTTTGCAAAGACAGAGGACACTTAGTCATGGCCATGTCAATTTTATTCTCTGGCAAAAATAATTTAGAGCTATCCTGTAAATTTAGAGACTACTTTGTACATTTATACAACATTTGAAATGAAACTGTACAGAGCTACATGTGGAAGATTTGTATAATTTGCTGTTGAAAGTTGTGTAGCTGCATTCTCCTTACTCATAAAGTGTTTGCAAAATTGTATATCCAGACCTCTGTAACTATTTATTACACAAAATACCAGTTCAAGAGCATGAAAATCTGTTCTTATTAGTTCTGAATTGAGAAAACTCAAATGAGAAGGATAACATTTTCATTCATCCATCCATTATCTTCCGCTTATTCTGAAGTTGGGTCACGAGGGCAGCAGCTTGAGCAGGGAGGCCCAGACATCTCTTTCCACAACTGCCTCTTCCAGCTCTTCTGGGAGGATTCCAAGGCGTTCCCAGGCCAACCGAGAGACATAGTCTCTCCGGCATGTCCTGGGTCTGCCCCGGGGTCTCCTCCCAGTTGGACATGCCCGAAGCACCTCTCTAGGGAGGTGCCCAGGGGGCATCCTTACCAGATGCCCGAACCACCTCAAGAATCAAAAAAGAGGCCAATTTGCTCTTGATCGGTGGATACTTCTAATTGTGGCTATCCAATTAGTTCTCTGTTTTGGAACTTTTTTTTTATAATGGAATAACAGGTTTGGTTTGTTCCAGCAAGGATTCATACCCAGTAACTAGCTAACTAGTGTGCCAATTTTTGGTGGGAAATTTTTATTACAAGCCACATGAAATGATCAACTAATAAATAAAGCTTGCTGTTCCACATTGCAGACACACTTAGTTCACATGATTCTCCGACTTATGCTGAAAAGGCTTAATTGATTGACATGCATTTGTGTTGCCACCTGCTGCTCTAAAAGAAAGTTTTCTGATCAATTTACTGTGTATATATTTTTTTATTTATCGTCAGTCTACACAGGAGTATGTCTTGCCTCCATCAGTGGTTTCTGAAATTATTTTTTCCTTACCAAAAAGTCTTTACTTAGAGGTCAGGGGGCCCCAACCCTCCTCTAAACTACAACTCTGGGCACAGATGTGAAGTGTGAATTTTATGCTTTTTAATGCTTTATTTCTTTGTGTTACTGCAGAATTTCTGTCCACAATAGAGAAACATTCTGATTGTTAAATTATTCTAAGAATGACTAAAAATATCTGATGTTCTGTTTTGTTAAACCGAGGCATTATTTATTTATTTATTTTAATAAGTCAGTTTTTAAAAAGTCCAGGAAGCATTGATTGGTGGCTGTCTCAACTCATCGTTCTGTGTCTCACATTCTCACAACTTCACATTTTAATCCTTTCATTCAATCTGATGATACAAGGTCATGGAACAGTACTTATTTTTTTCATGAGAACTAGTGAAAGCTTTTCACTTCCATCAACTATGATCTGAATTATGGCTGTAAAAAACATTTGCCTGCATGTTATTTTAATCAGACTGCTATATAAAAGCTCTTCATGGCATAACACACATCAGCTAAACTCTTTTTCTGAAACACAATTAATCTGTAAACTGGAGATAAAAGAGAAATTGCCCATGTCATCAAGCAGTTCTTGTAAAAGTTGATAGATTTATAATAAGCTATGCCTTTGACACTATTATTACATCTGCCATCTATAAACCATGTTTGCTGTGTGTGGTGGTAACACGTAAAAACTAGCGTTTCATGTCTGCAGTGAGCTACAAGCTGTTCTTTCTAAATATTCACATAAGTCTGTGTTTTGCTGTAGGAGGATGTCTTAATATATGGTTATTGTTATTTATATACTTCTCCAGACATGTATAGCTCATTTTCTCTGCATGGATGGACACGAAAAGCTGCTATTATGAGGCAGGATGTAAAAATAGAACAGCAGATCATGATGTCTCTCCTTGTCTGAATACAAGTATTTGTGCATGTCTGTATTTGTGGACCTATTTATCTCTTGTGTCCAGCGTGTCAGATCCTGCCTCAGACCAATTAAAAACCTGTTGCAGTGACACTCTCATCCCCAGCTGGGGAGTTGTAAATCAAAAGCTCATGCTCATGTTACCCTCTAATCTCTGAGTAGCTCTGCTGCCGTGTTTACATTAAAGTGTCTAGTAGCTTTGCATTCCTCGTTCCTTTGTGCTTTGCTGCTACGTTAAAGTGGATGGTGTAAGAGAGGGGAAAAAAAACTGTTATTCAGTGTAACTGCTGACAAATACTGCAATTAACCTCATCCAGAGGGAGCAGTAGCTCTCTATGCATTCCCAATAACCCACGAGTTGAGGCAGGAAATGGCCTGACTCCATTACTATTATCATTTTTGCTTTGCATATGCAGCACTCTGGTAATGCCTTCCGCAATCTGCTACGTGCTCAAAAGTAGCTTCCCGTCATACGCGAAGCTCATTACTGGGTTTCAGAGGCAGTTAGGGTCGTACACTGTCACAGCAAAATGCATTTCACGCCATCACAGTCATCAGGCTCAGTCATCTGAAGGCTCTGTTTGCAGTTGCTCGAGCAGGATGCTGCTTCATATGCAGTCAGAGCCAATCAAAGGATCGATAATTTTTGGGGTTAGAAGCGATTCTGAACGTTTTCACACCAGCTAACAGGTATAAGCTTTCAGTGGTCAGAGCATGCAGGCTGCATTAATAGATCTGTTTGACAAAGCCATGCTTTGTTAGGCCATGCCAGCTGTGGCTTTTTAGATGAGGATGGGAGAAAAATGAGAGGTGGAAGTGATAAAGTGACTATTTTTTTTTTTTGCTGAGAAACATGTTCTAAACTAATTCTAAATCATAATTTTGTAATGTAAAATGATGTTTACATATACTATAACACTTGGCCTCCTATCACTCATGCTCTGACTCATCGGTGTAGTTGCTGTAAAAGTTATGAGTTAGCACTTTAACAGATTTTTTTACATTAACACTTAGTGTTGCAATTTTCAATTGATGCATCAGAGATTCTCTGTAATCAGAATCAGCTTTAATGCCATTGCACTGAAGCACAACACATTTACATTTTCAGTATAACCCGTCCAAGAACAACATAAACAACAACTGACATAGGAGGACGGAGGTGACTGAGGCCGCCACGTCTGGAGTCGCAGCCTTATTCTCAGATGAGGAAAAATAAACACGGCGGGGGGGGGGGGGGGGTAAGTGTAAAAAAAAATCAAGCTTCACACTAGGGGTTGAACGAGTATATAATTTTTAAACTCGACATTAACATAATAAAACCCGAGTAGAACTCGAGTATTTGATGACGTCATAGATCTCAAGATACAAAAATAAATAAATAAATAAAAACGCAAAAAAAGGTAATTATTTACAATAAAAAAGACCAACAAAACATTGGGATATTATGCTCCTACCATTTATCATACTGCAAATAAGTCACAGGAAAAACTAAACTATTAGTTATTATTATTAAACTGCAAACGTGAAGAAACATGCAGCACGTCAAAAACGAAACTTAAATCGAAACTGGTTCTGGTTCGGTGGATTGGACCCCGTGTTACACCATACTCTGTGACCTGCAACAGTGCAACACCGCCCCCTACGGTCATACGGTGGTCACATAATATGACGTCACTACGGATACCCGACGTTACATTTTTAACCTCGATAGATGTCCTAGCAATCGATGTGTAGATTACTTGAGTACTCTGTTAATGCCCTACTTCACACTGTGTCCTATGGAACACAGTATCAGAGTTGCAAAAAGATGACCTTAGCGCAACATAAAAAGCACATAAATAGACATAATACATATGCATTTGGAGTGGGTAGGGGGTGAGGGTCCCAGCACGGCCACCAGGTGAGTGACACAGCCCTTTGGTTCCTTCACATCTCCTAGGTTGCTGCACTAGGGGAAGTGATGAGGAAGACAGGTGAAGGCATGAGTTTGAGGGGAAGTCGTAGCACAGCACAGTCTAGACGAGCCCTGAGCCATAGTCCTGATCAGAGGTGTTTGTTTATCAGCCAGCTCGGTTGAGCTCTGACACTGTTCCATGTCCTTGGGGAGGAGAGGGAGTGAGGAGGAGATCAAAGTGTCTTGTTTCCATAACATCCAAGGAGAAATTGAGATAGTCAGCCTTCCAAGGCCAGAGCCAGACTCAAGTTTCAACATTGTTTTGGGTCAGGCCAAGATCTTTAATTTGCACATCTGCCTTTAACAGTCTCGCTAGTACATCTCATCGCGACTCCAAACAGCTGAATTGTGATTAATTCAGTTGGTCTTACAACTTCTCCAAAATCTATTTCTTCCAACAGTTCGTGAACATTGCCACAAAGTTCCACAGTCCTGCCTGCTCAGCTCTGACACAGGTCCCACAGATAGTTTGCACACAATCTGAGTGCTGCCAAGCCCAGCACACACATTCCAGACAGCTTAAACAGCTGCTGACATTTCAGAATTTGTCAACAATCCAGATTTCCACCAACTCCAAAAAGCAAAATCCAGTTATCATAAATCCAATTATGCGTTTGAGGTAAGAGGGCGCCCCTTCACCATCTTCTTGAGAAAATTTTATCAATTGCATTGAGAGACCAGGGAATAGTAAAAGTGAATAAACACATCTACTTAGCTGTAAAAAAAAAAAAAA
>NC_056508.1:29211507-29221935 GCF_014905685.2 Nematolebias whitei | reverse complement strand
CATATATACTGTTGGAGAAAATTAAAGGGAGAGCCTCCAGAGAGAGAAACTGAGACGTTGTGAATTGGCGTCCAACTGCTCCGACAAAGCCAATGAAAACATGGATATTAAACAGCTCAGTTTGGAATGAGGAAGGTGGCTGAAGGAGATGGGCTGTGGTGACTCCCGTGAGAAACTAATACTCTCCATGTGGCTTTAAATATAGTATGACGGGGCACAAGATGGCACTTTAATGACAGCTACATCTTCTTAATGGTGATGCACTGCCATGCTATCTTTCAAAGCAAAAATAAAATAGAAAAACAAATGTCATCAATGCTAAACATCGTATGTAAAACAACCTTCTTGAAATGTCAAACATGAAATATTTGGATGAAAACCCATGCTGGGTCCAGCTGAGGTACCTTTCTAAATGGTGTTTTTATTTTCCCGTGGATGCCTGTGGGTAATAACTACCCAACCTCTGTTTCAACTTGGCCGTTATTTGTTGCCGTTTACCTCTATTCTGGAGCTCAGTGAAGTCATTTATTGCTCGAGTGATGTATTTCCACACTGTAAATCATCATCCATCTTCCTGCCAACTGCCCAGAGCACTGATCATAGATTTTACGCTGGTCTCTGAGAGCTAAAGAACAGCTGTCAGTGGGTTTTTGAAAGTTAGGATAATTATGGTGCTCAGAAGAAACAAATCAAGTTAGACCTGAACAAAACACAGGGGCTTGGGGTGGGGAGGTTCTTGTGTGCAAAGTACCAACACTTGTAATGTCTCCTATTGTCTTGTTACATTTTTCTTTAAGTCAGATTTTATGCTATAACTATTGTTGGAAAGAATGAGATAAAAAATATAATTCCTGTATTGTCTTTCCTTTTTTATTAGTTAAAAACATAGTGATGTCCTTCTGCAAGCTTCCACTAAGGACGGTAGTTTTCTTCCACCACAAGTTGTTACAGTGAAGTTACTGTGTTTTTTGATCTTCACTGTTAGTAAAATATCTCATGAACCAGTGGATAAATCTGAATGAAACTCACAGAAAAATAATCAGTGAATAAATATCTACTGATTACCTTTTGGACTCAATCCCAATAAAAGTGGCTTCCACAGCCAAGTGGCCTCAGCTGACACAACATGGCTGTCACTCCGCTGAGTTTACAGATATCAGACAGATTTGTGTGGTAGTAGCTGAAAGTCATCCTCATCACATACACCAGGCATTAACAGGTCTTACAAAATGTGACTATGGCTGCTTGAATTTAAACCATGTCATGAAAGGCAATGAGTGATATGCATTCCCTTTAAGGAATGATACACCATTGGTTTGTGAAATATTTATTTTTTACATAATTTTAACATATTTTATTGTTCTCTTTCTGTTTTATCTTTACAACAGCTTCATGCTTTTTGGCAGAAAACTGTTTCAGTGTAATAGACTACACTCTTATGTATATAAATGCCTTTGGGGAATTAATTTTGCCTTTAGCAGGCTAATAGTTGTTTTTATTGCCTAGTTTCTGTTATTAAGTTTTGCTGTGTGCATCCCATAATCTGTCTGATAAGCATTGTGCTGCATTAAACAAAAACATAAAACAGGTCCTATACTTGGCATGGGCTGGGAAAAAAAGGAGAATAAAATAAAAATAGTGAAGGCTGTTCTATTAATAGATGAAAAAGTGGAGAAAGGTATTCACATTACGGGTTATGTAACTTTCACAGAAGCATTTTTGTTTGTGTTCATTTTGAATGCATGCATGCAGATCGACAACATACAGAAACTAATTGGGTTTGAGGAGAAAAAAAATGTGTTTGCATTCTTGCACATCTGTATGTTTAACTTATCCTTCACCTCATCTCTCTCACTTTCCTTTTATATTGTATTTTCTTCAACTGCAATGACTTCTTTAGCGTTACTGTTCTTTAAACTAAGTACTGTCAACGAACACTACAAAATTTTGTTTTAAGGTTTTAAGGTTGAGAAATGTTTTGTCCTCCATCCAGAGGACTTCCTCAGTCCACGACCTGCCAACCAGAGCTGTCCCATAGGTAGCCTTCACTGCTGTGCTTCAAGCCAACCTCCTGCTTGAATCTCAGTAGTAGGCTTTTAACACGTGCAAAACACACCCATCCAAAACAATCAAACATCAAGTGCAATCATATACAGTCCTCTGGATGGAGGACAAAACATTTCTCACTTAAAGAAACTGGTCCAAATGACACGATTTAACCTTTTTTGTTGTTATCTACCTGGATGATTGAACTTACAAACCTTTTTCTGAACCTCTTTTGCCTTGGTTGTCCTCAGGCTGTTTCTGTGAGTAGCAAGTTGGCCATCTGGCCTAAAACATTTGATTGTTGTACATGATGATTGATCGTTTTGGATGGGTGTGCTTTGCACGTGTTAAAAGACTACATTAGAGATTCCAACAAGAGGTTGGCTTGAAACACAGCAGTGAAGGCTACCTGTGGGACAGATCTGGTTTGCAGGATGTAGACTGAAGAAGTCCTCTGGATGAGGGATGAAACGTTTCTCATTTAAAGAGACTGGTCCAGATGACATGATCTAACCTTTTTTGTTGTTAATGAATACTAATATTAATATATTTTCACATTTTATTATTTGTATGTTTCAGGGAAAAATCTCTCATGGTTTAAATTAAGGGCTGATTTTCTCTACTAAAATGGTATAGACTAAAAATTAAAGCTTGTCCAAACATTATTTGTAAAAACTAATTCATGCTTTAGTCTTTAATACTGATTTCAAGAACTTGATTTTATTTAATATTTTACCTCATTATTAAAACCTTCTGTCATCAAAGCGTGCATTACTTTATTCGGTAATACTTGTTTTTTTTCTGCTTACTCACCGTACCATCATATTATAGCTAAATATGTTTAAATATGGCTGCTGTGATGATGTGATTGTATTTTTTGGGTAAGTTATTTCCTTACACTTGAGCCTAATTTACTTACATGCATAAACATTGTGTGTCTAAATTAACTACACAACCAGGCATTTGTTGTTTTCAGAGATGACTGGATAAGCTAATGGTTCTAATACAACTGCATTCTTATTGCATGCATAGCTGTGTCAATTAAAAAAAAAAATGTATATACTAGGGATGCACCGATCTAGATTTTTTAACATCTGATCCCGATACCTAAATCTGGATATGGGCCGAAACCGATACCTTCCCGATATCATCATCGTTATTCAAACCAAAATGCAGAACTAGTCTGAAGGGAAGGTCTACCTCAATCCAAGGAATTGGATTGTGGAATGGTCTAGAGAGTGATGTTAAAAATGCCAAGTCAATGTGTACATTTAAGAAAAAGATCAAAGCTGAATTGTTAAAAAAGTATATATGAAGTAGCTTAGTGTGTTTTTGTATTAGAATTAGAAAAATTAGAAAGAGTTATTCATTTTGTTTTGTTACTTGAAAATTATTATGATTGAACTAATTATTTGAAAAAAGGGGCAGATATAATAAGATTTTTTCTTCTTTCTGCTGCCTTTCATTTTAAATCTCTTGTATTTTTTATATTGTTATGGAATTGTTTTGTATTTTTTTTAATGAATCAACTTTATACCATATTATTGATTTTATATGAGGCTGTAATAATCTCTTCTCTATAGGCAAGTACAATTTGTACAAATATGCATGTCCAACAAGGCAACATGAGATAAGTTTTATGAATGTTGAATACATTTCATAGTTAGAATTAAATCCTGCTAACACGAAACATTTTTTTTATTATTATTATTCCTAGCTTTAAAGTGGATATTAAAGTGATTAGATGGCTTCAAAC
Source organism: Nematolebias whitei (assembly GCF_014905685.2). NCBI lineage: Eukaryota > Metazoa > Chordata > Actinopteri > Cyprinodontiformes > Rivulidae > Nematolebias > Nematolebias whitei. The sequence continues at coordinate 29,218,133 of NC_056508.1, read as the reverse complement.
ACCTGCTAAATTCATGGCATAAACAACACAGACATGTTCCTGTTTTTAGTATTTTACTATGCTTTATAATGTAGCCGTTTTTGTTTCTTTTTTTTTAATATGTAAAATTTTCTTGTATTTATTCAATTCATATGTTTTTTTATGATTGTCTACTGTTGTACTGATAAATATCTCCTGGAGAGTAAACTATATCTTGGCTTCAAGTATCAAGCTGTGAATCCTTCGTTTTCAACAACTGATAGTGGTTGATCATTAATTACGGTGAAATTTAGCATCTTCTCTGTAAACATTTGAGCTCCAGGGCTTCAGCAAAGTATTATTTTCGTTCAGTCCGGAGAAGGCGGTCTGATTTTGGTCAGCTGCGCTCAGTCTGCCCCTCCTCCGAGACGGGCAGACTGAGCGGGTCAGACTGAGCGCAGCTGACCGAAATCAGACCGCCTTCTCCGGACTGAATGAAAATAATACTTTGCTGAAGCCCTGGAGCTCAAATGTCCAACGCAAATCTAACTTTACCACTGTTTAATGTGGTGCTATGACTTTACAGATATTGCACGTTGCTGTCTTGTTTTGTGGCGTTTCTAGTGTAAAATACTTCCACACAGCGGACGCGTTTAGATGAAAAGTTGGTTAGCCTTTAGCCATAGTGCTACTGCACGTTGTAGCTGGCTGCAAACTATGAAATGGATTTCCTGAATGTGAGGCGGGTCTTATTACTCTGGGTTCATGAGACACGCCTCTGTTCAGCAAATTCATTCCATAGTTTGAAGCCAACGTGCAGAGCAGCTGACAGGGAATCACATGTGGAGACATTTCACTTGGAGACAGACATGCATCATGGATCGGAAATCGCTGCACGTTGGATCGGAAAAATACGATGCATAATTCATGCTGGTATTGGAGCCCGATACCGATACTGGTTTGGCCCCATCCCTAGTATATACATCCATCCATGACCTTTACTTGATTCTTTCTTTACTGGTCGTGGGGGTCACCGGTACCCATGTCCAACTATGGGAGAGGCGGGGGACCCCCAGAACAGGTCGTAATGGAAACATAGAGACAAACGAGACAAACAACCATTTACTCTCTCACTCACACCTAGGGACAATTTAGAGTTACCAATCAGCCTAACATGCATGTTTTTGGTCTGTGGGAGGAAACTGGAGTACGCGGAGAAAACCCACGCATGCACGGAGAGAACATGCAAACTACATCCACAAAGGTCCACAAGGATTTGATCTGGCAGCCATATCAACTGCACCTCCTTACTACCTATGAAAATACAGTCAACATATATTATCTTTTTTTTTGGGGGGGGGGGGTATCAAATTGTTTGGAGATACAGAGCTGCTCTTGTAAAATTTATGGTTATGTTGCCTTTAGGAACTTTGTAAACTTGTGAACAATGAAAACGGGTTGAAACTTTCTGCAAACACCATCATTAGGCAAAACTTATATCTTAAGCTGAAATAAAAGCTGTTTATGCTGATTTCAACAGAGTAACATGTTGTCTTCTCCCATAAAACCCAAGTCAGACTGCACTGGTCTCCCTTTATTATATGCTGCAACACGTAGAACAATGCAAGAAATGAGAAAAAAACTGTCTGGCTCATTCTCAAAGAGAGCTGGGCAGAAAGCAGGCCCCAGGTTCTTACCACACACTGAACAGGATGAGTGGGGATAAAGGCATATTTGCTGTGGTCTCAGGGGGAATAGAATAAATGCATTACTAAACATAACTCTGACAGTGATGTGGATGCTGACTAAGAGCCTTTGACTGAAAAACATGACAAACAGCACTGCATGACTTTCTTGGTATACTGGGGATTTATTAGGAGTAGTAATATCTAATTAGCTGTGAGATGAACGGAAGTCCCGATTACAATTCTTTTTCTCCCTGGCTGAAAAAAAATTACTTGACTTGAAAACTGTTGAACACTTTTTACCATTTCTTTGCACAAAATTTTATTGACGGCATAATTAATCACTCAAGTCACAGTTAGATAGATATCCAATAACTGTAGTTAAATGGAAGCAACAACAAAAAAAAGTCAAAAGATCCCCCTGGAATAATGCAGCAGCTTATCATTAATGCATTCACAATGCATTTGTTGTGTATTGTTTGTGGTTGCACACTCCTTTCTGATCTGAGTACACACAGTAAATACCAAGTAGATGATTATGCATTCCCTTGGATAAACGCTGGTGTGGATATTGTTATTGCTCTATAGATATCTCACCAGGAGCATATGCTTTGTGAGATGTAAGGGCACATTGGGTTAACTGTCTAAGGACTAACTGGCTAAAAATAACTCGTTGCACAGACTCACTAACTCCTCAGGCCTGAAAAGAGGTCAATGTGTTTGCTCTTTTCTTGTTATGAGCATCATGTGTCTGCAAAGCTTCATTATGGCCTCTTCAGTGCACCTGCTTGGGTTTCTGTGTATGTTTTGCAGCCTCTGATACATCTGTGTTTTCAGGTTTACAGCTGCAAAGTCCAAACTGTAACACAGACTAACACACAGACTCATGTTCATGTTTGTGCTGATGTTCAATGTTTTATGTTATTAGTGCTTAGTGTATATTTAGTTGATGTTTTTCTTAGTTCATATCTTAGATGTTATTACTGTTTTTCTTATACATTTTATTGTTGGATGTAACTGGGAACCTGTGTACATAATTTCTCTCCACCACATGTACCACATGAGGTGCGAATGACAATAAAGAAACTCTGACTCTGACAGAGCGTTTGACCTTGCTGCTTGCCTGAATCATCTCTCGTCCTCAATCTTTTTTTTATATTTTATAAGAAATTAACTCTCATTAGAGAAAGTCTTAGAAAATTGGAGAAATTACATTTCCTGTGAAAATGCAGTGTGTTTATTTCAGAACTTGCTGAGAAACAGCTGAAATTAGCTAAAACAATTCTGAAATGTAGCTGAAATGGAAGAAAAAGACTAAATTAGCAGAAGAAAGCAGAAAGAATACAGTACATATTTGCGTAATTAGTTTTAGATTGGCAGAAATGATCACAACAAATAGGAAATAAGCTGAAAAAGCTGAAAGTAGCAACAGCAACAAAAATGGCTGAAAAGTAACAGAAAGGCAGAAATAAGCTTAAAGTATCAGCAGGAAGCAGAAAGAGCTGAAATTAGCTTAAAAATGTGGAATTGGCTGAAAATGCTAAAATTAGCATAAAAACAGCAAAATAATAGCTGAAATTACAGATACAGCTAAAACTAGCATAATTAATCTGAAAGGAGTATAACAAGCTGAAATTAGCATAAAGAAGTTATTTAGGCTGAAAGTAACAGAAATTACCACAGAAAATTGAATTTATCTGAAAACAGCCGACATTAATTAAAAATGCTAAAAAGGTAACTGAAAAGGTAGAAAAAACTTAAGTTAGCAAAAGAAAACTGAAAGAACACATTTGCCCAGTTTGGCTGAAGGAGTCAGAAATTAGCTCAAAAAAGTTGAAATTATCTGAAAAAAGCTGAATTTAGCACACACACAAAAAAAACTGCTGAAAAGTAGATGAAAAGCAGGAAGAAGCTTAAATTGCCAGAAGGAAGTGGAGCGAGCCCATTTTTAATTAATTAGGCTGAAAAAAATTGAAATGAGTGCAAAAAAAAATGTGGAATTAACTGAAAAACACTAAAATTAGCACAACTAAATAGAAGTTGAAATAGCAGAAAAAGCTGAAACGTACATAAATGGGCTGAAAGGAGCATAACAAGCTGAAATTAGCAGAAAGTAATTGAAGCACAAAAATGTTGTGGAAAGAACCTGAAAGGAACACAAAACAGCTGAAAAAACAACTGAAAGTAGCTGAAAAAAAAAAAGATTAAATTTGCACAAGGAAGCTGAAAGAAGCTGAACCAGAACAAAATGTGAAAGGAGCAGTAAAAGGTTGTAAACTCATCAAAGACTTGAAGAATGTTAAATGAACTCAATTCATTTTCTATGAGAAAAAAGTGGCAGAAGAGGCTAAATATTTCAAAAAGCTAAAGCAGCACCAATATCAAAAGTCATATCAGGATTGTCCTGAAAAAGCTGAACGTTTTGATATAGGATTTGTTGAAATAGTACAAAATTCGTGGAATGAGAAAGATGCTGAAAAATGTATGGAAGAAAAATGGATCACAATAGTGTGAATGCTTCATAAGCATTCACACATTAAGGGTAAATAAGAACATAGTTTCAAAGGTTCTTTTAACCCTTCAAGCTCAGGGAAGGCTTTGAATCATGACCAGGGCCTTTTAACATGACTGTGAGTTAAAAAGGAATGGGTGATTAAAGGTGCTCTGTTATTAGAAAGAATGAAAACGAGACAAGAAAGAGTGGGGAAACAGAAAGAAAGAGAGGCATCATTGAGGCCTGAGCAGGAATTCTCTTTGTTCCTGCTTCAAACACCACTGCACTCACCCAGAGCCTTTCAGTCCCGCTTCATTTGAGATATGCTGCACGAACGTAAAACCATGGCTTTACTTTGTGAATCATGTGTTAGTTGAGTTGCGACAGAGGATGCGAGGGGAAACAGCACAGCTGTTCAGGTGATGATTTTTAACAAAGTGAGAGCAGGAGACTTGGATGATGACACCTGCAGCGTAGCACACGTCTCGTTCCTTATCTGTTCGCTGGGTGCAGTAAATGTCACTTTCTTTGCTGGAGTTGGTGTGTTTACATGTGGCCACAGGTAGTTGTGAAACTCAGCATCGTTCCAAGCAGTGGACCTCCCGGGAACACAGCCACCTCCACAGGGGTTTTAATGCTGCCATTCCAAACACAAGAAAAGGTCCCCACAGGTGGAATCTCTGACGTTCACCTGTTATCGTTCTCCCTGCAGGACCTCCACATTTTTTATTGACTTATTTAAGCTTCGTGTCTGATAGTCCCCCCTCCCATCAGTAGGTCATCACAACCACTAAATATGTAAGCTGCATTTGTTGCAAAAGGGCTCCTGATTTTGAGAATCTGTCACAAAATAAACATGATACAACGAGGCCGCACATTCTTATGTTCGAGTTGGCAAAAAAGTGTTATCTAATTGCATCAAACAGCCAATACTCGGGCATTTTAACCAAAGCATTGTTGCTTTTGTAGCCTGCAGATTCATACTGATCTTGTGCAACAGACTAAATGAACTTTATAATTTTGTGCTGTCAAATAAATATGTATGCATCCATCAGGACAGTTGTGCATGAGTATAAATGTCTAAAAGAGTCTGTCTGTTTGCAAAGATATGTAGAAACACACCAGGGTTTATTTCAAAGCTTTTATTTCTGTGATCCTTCAAAATAAGACATCCATCCATTCCACTCATTTTATAAAACTTTCTTTTTGTTCAGCTCACAAACTTTCCAATTTGGACAACGATATAATAAATATGTTATTCTGTATTAACTGTTAAAACCCAATATAAACTCACATTCTCAATAACTGAGATCACTTTTCCAAAGAGGTCTTTGTTCAATCTGACCTTGACTTTGAAACATCCAAATTCACTATATTTGATATATCTCTTCATTCAAAAAGGAGTATTCTTCACACAGTTGTGAATCTGGGAAGACGGTACAATAAAAAGCCTTTGTTTGCTCATGAACTGACCATCCTTTCCAGGAACATATGAACGGTCCAATAAGGACTCCTCTGTTAAAAACATTGCACTTTTTTAAGGTTGACTAAAATATGTTGTTTCAATGTCATAGTCATGTTAATTCATTCAACCTTTATTTATACAGGTTATTCCCATTGAGCCCCGGAGACTCATTTACAAGAGAGACCTGATTTATTTTAAACAAAGAGTGATGACAACAGTAGACAACAATGACAACAATAAACAATCATAAAAGAGGCATAAAAATTGTATTTATTTATTTATTTTTTACAAGTTAAAATGGCAACAAAAAGGACAGTCAAAGGGAAAAGGTAGCAAAAAAACCAGCTAGATTATAAGGCGGTGTAGAAAACTAAAACAGGAACATGTCTGCATTGGTTTTTGCCGGGAACTTAATAGATGATCGAAGCCACTTAGAGAGGTCATGGTCGAGAGCTTCAGATCTACGTCCTGGTATGACGAGAGCTTTTATCCTCTGGTGATCACGGTGTCCAAAACCTAGCTCACTTTAGATAATATTTACTCTGTCACAAACAGGGATAAGTTCAAGCCTTTAAGTTTCAAATAACTTTAATAATCAATCAGGCCTTGATTCAAAGTCATTTGAGATCCTTTATCATTCATATATCATAGATTTATATATATATATATATATATATATATATATATATATATATATATATATATATATATATATATATATATATATAAAATACATAAAAGTGATAACTGAATCTGGTCATTTTTAATCTGTGTGTTGATAAATTTGATCTCTTTATACACGAAAGAACAATTAGTTTAAACTTGAGTATTTACCATCCACCCATCCATCCATTATCTTTACCCGTTTATTCCATTTTGGGTCACGGGGGTCGCTGGTGCCCATGTCCAGCAATCACTGTGCGAGGGGCGGGGTACACCCTGGATGGGTCGCAAGTCCATCACAGGGCCACATAGAGACAAACGAGACAAACAACCATTCTCTCTCTCACTCACACCTAGGGAC
>NC_056508.1:29202301-29211407 GCF_014905685.2 Nematolebias whitei | reverse complement strand
AGCTCAGGCTCCTTCCCCACCAGTGAGGTGACATTCCACGTCCCAATAGCCAGCTTCTGTAGCTGAGGATCAGACCGCCAGGGTCCCCGCCCTCGGCCACCACCCATCCTACATTGCACCCGACCCCTTTGGCCCCTCCCAACAGGTGGTGAGCCCATGGGAAGGGGGACCCACGTCTCCTTTTCGGGCTGTGCCCGGCCGAGCTCCATGGGTAAAAGCCCGGCCACCAGGCGCTCGTCCGCGTGCCCCACCTCCAGGCCTGGCTCCAGAGTGGGGCCCCGGTGACCCACGTCCGGGCAAGGGAACATTAAGTCCATTTATTTTTCTCTTCATCGGGGTCTTTGGGCTGCACTTTGTCTGGTCCCTCACCTAAAGGAGCCTGAGCTGGTGTGGGAGGCTGAGAGGTTCTGGCTAGAAATAGTCAGACTCACCTCTACGCATGGCTCTGGCTCTGGAACCAGTTTCCTTGAGAGGGGTTGGACACTCTTCCACTCTGGAGTTGCCCCTGGTGAGAGGCGCCGAGCAGGAGTGGGCATACTTATTGCCCCCCAACTTGGTGCCTGTGTGTTGGGGTTCACCCTCGTGAATGAGAGAAGGTGGCCTCCCTCCGCCTACGTGTGGGGGGACGGGTTCTGACTGTCATTTGTGCTTATCCACCAAATGGCAGTTCAGATTATCCACCCTTTTTGGAGTCCTTGGAGGGGGTACTTGAAAGAGCACCTCCTGGGGACTCCCTTGTTCTGCTGGGGGACTTCAATGCTCATGTGGGCAATGACAGTGAGACCTGGAGGGGTGTGGTTGGGAGGAACGGCCTCCCTGATCTGAACCCGAGTGGTGTTCTGTTGTTTGACTTTTGTGCTCGTCATGGATTGTCAATAATGAACACCTTGTTCAAGCATAAGGGTGTCCATATGTGCTCTTGGCACCAGGACACCCTAGGCCACAGTTCGATGATCGACTTTGTCATCGTCTCATCTGATCTGCAGCCACATGTCTTGGACACTCAGGTAAAGAGAGGGGCGGAGCTGTCCACTGATCACTACCTGGTGGTGAGTTGGCTCCGATGGTAGGGGAGGATGCCAGTCAGACCTGGCAGACCCAAACGTATTGTGAGGGTTTGCTGGGAACATCTGGCAGAGTCTCCTGTGAGACAGAGTTTTAACTCCCACCTCCGGGAGAACTTTGAACATGTTCCGAGGGAGGTGGGGGACATTGAGTCTGAGTGGACCATGTTTTGTGCCTCTATTGTCGTGGTGGCTTACCGGAGCTGTGGCCACAAGGTTGTCAGTGCCTGTCATGGCGGCAACACTCAAACCCGATGGTGGACACCGTTGGTGAGGGATGCTGTCAGGCTGAAGAAGGAGTCCTATCGGGCCTTTTTGGCCTGTGGGACCCCGGAAGCAGCTGATGGGTACCGGCAGTCCAAGCGACATGCGGCTCGGGTGGTCGCTGAGGCAAAAACTCGGGCATGGGAGGAGTTCGGAGAGGCCATGGAGAATGACTTCTGCATGGCTTCGAGGCGATTCTGGTCCACCATCCGGCGTCTCGGGGGGGAAAGCGGTATGCCACCAACACTGTTTATAGTGGGAGTGGTGTGCTGCTGACCTCAACTCGGGATGTTGTGGGTCGGTGGGCGGAATAGTTTGAAGACCTCCTCAATCCCACCGGCACGTCTTCCACTGAGGAAGCGGAGCCTGGGGACTCTGGGTTGGACCCTCAAATCTCTGGTGCTGAGGTCACCGAGGTGGTTAAAAAGCTCCTCGGTGGCAGGGCCCCAGGGGTGGATGAGATTCGCCCAGAGTTCTTTAAGGCTCTGGATGTTGTAGGGTTGTGTTGGCTTACGCGACTCTGCAATATTGCGTGGACATCGGGGGAAGTTCCCCTGGATTGGCAGACCGGGGTGGTGGTCCCCCTATTCAAAAAGGGGGACTGTAGAGTGTGTTCCAACTACAGGGGAATCACGCTCTTAAGCCTCCCTGGTAAGGTCTATTTGGGGGATCTGGAGAGGAGGGTCCGTCAGATAGTCGAACCTCGGATTCAGGAGGAGCAGTGCGGTTTTCATCCTGGCCGTGGAACACTAGACCAGCTCTACACTCTCAGCAAGGTCCTAGAGGGTGCGTGGGAGTTTTCCCAACCGGTCTACATGTGCTTTGTGGACTTGGAGAAGGCGTTCGACCGCATCCCTCGGGGAACCCTGTGGGGGATACTCTGGGAGTATGGGGTACCGGGCCCTTTGATTTGGGCTGTTAGGTCCCTGTATGACCGGTGTCAGAGCCTGGTCCACATCGCCGGCAGTAAGTCGGGCTTGTTCCCGGTGAGAGTTGGACTCCGCCAAGGTTGCCCTTTGTCACCAATTCTGTTCATAACTTTTATGGACCGAATTTCTAGGTGCAGCCAAGGTGTTGAGGGGATCCGTTTTCGTGGCCTTAGGATTGCGTCTCTGCTTTTTGCAGATGATCTGGTCTTATTGGTTTCATCAGATCGTGATCTACAGCTTTCGCTGGAGCGGTTCGCAGCCGAATGCGACGCGGCCGGGATGAAGATCAGTTCCTCCAAATCCGAGGCCATGGTCTTGAACCGGAAAAGGGTAGACTGCCCTATCTGGGTCAAGGAGGAGGTCCTACCCCAAGTGGAGGAGTTCAAGTATCTTGGGGTCTTGTTCACGAATGAGGGAAAAATGGAGCGTGAGATCGATAGGCGGATAGGTGCAGCATTGAAGCGGGCGCTGTACAGGTCTGTCGTGGTGAAGAGAGAGCTGAGTCAAAAGGCAAAGCTCTCAATTTACCAATCGATCTACGTTCCTACCCTCATCTATGGTCATGAGCTTTGGGTTGTGACCGAAATAATGAGATCTCGGATACAAGCGGCCGAAATGAGTTTTCTCCGCAGGGTGTCTGGGCTCTCCATTAGAGGTAGGGTGAGAAGCTCGATCATCCGGGAGGGACTCAGAGTAGAGCCGCTGCTTCTCCACGTCGAGAAGAGCCAGTTGAGGTGGCTTGGGCATCTGTTTAGGATGCCTCCTGGACGCCTCCCAGGTGAGGTGTTCCGTACACGTCCCACCGGAAGGAGGCCCAGAGGAAGACCCAGGACACGCTGGAGGGACTATGTTTCTTGGCTGTCCTGGGAACGCCTCGGGATTCCCCCGGAAGAGCTGGCCCAAGTGGCTGGGGAGAGGGAAGTCTGGGCCTCCCTACTTAGGCTGCTACCCCCGCGACCCGACCCCGGATAAGCGGAAGAAAATGGATGGATGGATGGATGGGTCCTGTTTTCTATTCCCTTACCCCTAACCACTTTTCTGCAGGAGCTGTTGAGTCAGTGGTGCTGAACACTCACAGCTATTACCTCCTGCCCTACTTAAGACTGAGCTGAACCACAGGTTTTTAGTGGACTGCTGTTTGCAACATGTATCGTCTGTGTACACATGCTCAAATCCTGCTTTGAGCCATTCTCCAGAGCATGAATCTCACTCAACTGAAAGGACACACAACCTGAACATTTTCTCTTACTCAGTCTTTAGCCTGACACCGCCTGCTCTCTTACACCTGCCCTACTGTAAGACTTACATGCAGCTATCCTCGAACTGTGGAACCTAGCATCCTGCAGTATCCCCTCTGGACCAGTAACATAAAGAAAAACTTGTAAGAATTCTATGATTCAAACAACTCATAATCTTCTGCCAACCTATCTAAAGACTTTGAACTCACCTGCTCTTCCCCACAGATTCTTCCTCCTTCAGTCCCTTTCTACTTTTATATGATAAAAAAAACACATTTTCATCTGGTTTCCTGTTGAATCCTTTCACTCCTTGGTATTCTTAACCCTGATTTAGTAAATAATTACCAAAAATGACAATTCCAAGTTTTTTGAGAATTGTTTCTGTAGAGAAAAATGACCCTGATTCAGCCTTTGGACTTATGAAATAAATTTACAAAAGTAAATTCATAAATTGAAATGTGCACAGTGCACAGTTTCAATCTTGCAAACCTGAGAAATAAAAATCTACCATAAATATCATTCAGTGTAACTTAAACATTATCATCAATGTGATTGTAGATTTAGCACAGCACATGGCAAAGGCTTGTACACCCCAACAACTTAGATACATTTTGAGTTGCTGTACTTAGACATATGTTTCATGTGTTCAGACTGGGGATTCGGTTCTTCACAACTTCAGCAACTGTGAGAGCTTTGCTAAATTTGATCTAAATAAAACCTAAAGATCTCTTTGCTTCGACAGAGAAGTTAATCTCACACATACGCACACACACACACACACACACACACACACACAAACATCCAGTAGCAGCATGTGACTGGACCTCCAGCTTTCAGAACTCTCCTGTTATTTGACTCTGTGCCAGAAGCTGTGAAATGAGATTATTATGTGTGAAATGATAAGCACTCTCACTTCTTCCTGTGATCCAGACAGAAAAAAATAAATAAAAATCAGGCTTGCACACAGACGTTGAGAAATATCTGTGTGGTGAAGCTGCACCTCTGGGGCACAAGACTCTTCCACATCATTGCATACAACTTCATTTGATTCCTGCAGCCTGAGTTTGAAATGGAGACAATGAAACCATGGTCATCTCCTCCAGTCAAGGTTTTAAAATAAATTATATCAGATGAAACAAACATCCTGGGTGTAAATGGTCATCTTTACCTCCTATTTGGCTCTACTGACAGTAGCATTCATACCTTTGCAGAAACACTTGCACACATCACAGAGTTGCAAAATGGAACAAAATAATGTGCACTAAATAAAATTTAGAAAACCATTTTGACGTTCCCTTTTATGGTCCTTTTCCCAAGCTGTGAAGGTATGAAATGCAGTGTGGACTGAAGCTGTTTGTGAGTGAAAAGTCCAACTGAGAACCTCTCAGTTGGACTTCTGATGTGATCTTGAATCAAACTCAGTAGAGACCACTGATGGCGTAATTAGCGTGAACAATAACATGCACTTGGTTCCAGTTGAATTAGCTTGAACTCATCTAATAAAACATGCGATGAACCGAGTGGTTCAATGAAGTGTTCCGTTTGGATGATGATACACCTTTGATCTTTTAATGAAAGGCATATTTCTACCCCAAGATTCTCAGTTCATTGCTTATTTGATGACCACATGTACAACCCTTGATGATAGACAGAGGCTGGATGGTGCTTAGTAAAATAGCACACATATTACAAATTACAAACACACACAATATGTATACACACAGATTAAAGAGAACTGGTGGACAAAGTGTGTGTATATATATATATATATATATATATATATACAATATATCTATATATCAATCTCTGTTTATAGAACATCTTAGAATTAGTTTGGTGGGTCAGTTGGTAGAGCTGTTGCCTCTCAGGAAGAAGGTTGCCAGTTCAGACCTTTCTGGGTGGAGTGTGCATGTTCTCTCCGTGCATGCGTGGGTTTTCTCCGGATACTCCAGTTTCCTCCCACAGAACAAAAACATGCATGTTACATTAACTACTAATTCTAAATTGTCTCTAGGTGTGAGTGAGAGAGTGAATGTTTATCTCGTTTGTCTCTATGTGTCCCTGTGATGGACTTGTTACCTGCCCAAGGCGTCCCCTGCCTTTCGCACAGTGATAACTGGACATGCACACTAGTGACCCTCGTGACCCAAAAAAGGAAGAAGAGGGTAAAAATAATGGATGGATCATGGATGGATGGATTAAAAACATTACTTCCATTCTTTAGTCCAATACAAGTTATAAAGACATAAAAGTTATTTTAATCTCTGCAGTGTTCATTTTTCTAATAGTCTATTAATTAGCTCTCAAAGTTTGCTGTTCAAGTCCTTTGAGGAGTAGTTCAAATCTTTACAAGTAGTATCCTGATACATGCTCAATAATACAGGTAGAAAAATCCAAAAAAGTTCAATCTGGTCCTCTGGACATTCAAAAAACAAGAAAACAAAATAACAAAAAACAAAACAAAAAAAAAATGTAGAAACGTTTCGTCTCTCATCCAAGAGACTTCCTCAGTCTGAGGTGCTGTTTTCAGCTCAGTCTCTTAAATAACACCTTCTCAGATCTTGTGGTACCTAGAGTTTCCCAAAGCAGAATGGGAGGAAGCTCTTTCAGTTATCAGGCTCCTCTCTTGTGGAACCAACTTCCAGTTTCTGTTTGTGAGACTGACACATTGTCTATTTTTAAGATTAGGCTTACGTATTTCCTTTTAGATAAACCCTATAGTTAGGGTTGGCTTGGTTTCTTGTGCCATCCCTTATCCTATGTTGCTATAGACTTAGACTACTAGAAGACACATTCACCTAATTTCATCAAACAAAGTTACAAAAGAATACAAATGAATAGTTTGTATTTGTATTATTTCAATTTTTTATTTTTGTATTTTTTCCTAGAGGAAAGACATGGCAGGTCCAACATTCTGAGCCTGGCTCTGCTAAAGGTTTCTTCCTGTTGCGAGAGAGTTTTTCCTTCCCACCATTGCCTTGTGCTTGCTCAGGATGGGAGATTGAGATGAAATAAAGACTCAATGGAATCTGCTGGCTTCCCTACCCTAACTTAGATAAATAATGTTACTAATTTAATTTTTTGTGTATATGAATGTATTTGTTCAATGTCCTGAGATTATGTACTTCTGTTGTGACTTGGTGCTATATAAATAAACTGAATCAAATTGAATTGTAAGTTACTGTATTTAATGAGTCAGTTTAATGTACAATTAAAATTATGCAGTGTGCAATTATAGGGCTAGTGTACATGGTGCAAGACAGACAAGTCAACCAATTTAATTCACTGCAGAAATAACCAACCAAGAATTTACAGCCTATTCCACCAGTACTATTTAATTAGAACAGGGGTACCAGGGGAGGAATGTAGCCTCTATTACCTCTTACTGATGAAGCTGAAATTATTTCCATATCTGCATCAATTAAATGCGGTCGAGGATACATCTGTTCGCAATTACAGTACCTGGCACTGATATATGTATTACCATCAACTATTTTTTTATTTTAGTGCCGAACACTCTTTGTTTTGAAACAAGTTTAAGGGTTTTACTTTTAGGGTATTAAAGGCCATTTGATGCAGTAGGCATATCATCAGAGCCTCTCTGTGTGTGTGCTGCATAACTGGAAGCTAAATCCAAATTATTTGCAGTGTTTGGAAACTTATCCAACAGCTCGGCGTGGGATTTCATCAGTGGTTTTGTTGTTTGGCACGTTGGACTTCCACACAATGCAAAACACAGATTTGAGTGGCTGACATTCAAACTGTCTTGTAAATCAAGTTGATATTTTTACAGTTGTTTTTTTATAAGACTCCTCACTGAATAAAAATAATTGGATAAGGTTTTGTGTTTACATAGGATGTTATGTTAAAGGTTTTATTTGAGAGTGTGCTTGGGAATTGAAAAATTTAAAGACAAAGAATCTTGCTTAGCCAGTCATAAAGGAAAATTCAAACACTGTCTTAAAGTTAAACTTAGACACTTTGTGAACTAAATGACATTGCTTTGACCTCCTGTTGCTCCTACAATTCCTTAGTTGCTTTTGGATCTCAGTAACCTTTTATAGCTCCAATAAACACTGAAGAAGAAAACCTCACAGTTTTAGAAAAATACATTGGTTGTTTCTAGATCTCTGTTCAGGTTTCTATCAGTTTTTACTCTTCAATGCAAAATGAACCATTAGTTATATAATTATGACCATATGGCTGGATTGACCAGATGAGCCTCTATTTAACTGCAGCAGTGTCAGTTGTTATTATAAACTGGTCATGATGTTAGAACAATGCACATAAAGAAATGCCGATGTCAAGTGGTTCGTGAAACGCCATTCTTAAGTAAAAAGTTTGGCATTCCAAGTCAGCATCTTTGGCTTTTGAGGCAACAAGACCAAAAAAGATGGAAATGGAAAATTATACATGAAAAATCAGGGACTGAAATGTTTATTCTTGAGAACAACTATTCTATCATTAAAGACTGTTAATATATTAATAGAACAAGCCAATTTAGCTAACGACAGCATGGTGACTTATGGGAAAAGTTTATTGACTCTGTATTTGATGGCAGAAGTTGAGAATTTAGAGAAAAGCCAGCAAAGTCCTTTATTAACATGGAGCTTTGCCTTACAGCTCAGCTCCCTCTTCATCACAACAGACTGGTACAGTGTCCACAATACTGCAGACGCTGCACCAGTCCTGTCAGTCTCACGTTCCATTCTTCCCTCACTCGTGAACAAACCCCAAGATACTTGAACTCCTCCACTTTTTTTTTCATTCAAGGTTTTTCATTCACTTAAGGTAGAACTTCATCTTAAAACCTGAAGAGGAAAATTCATACTTTCCTGACCAAGGACCATGGTCTCAGATTTGGAGGTGCTGATTCTCATCCCAGCTGCTTCACACTCGGTTGCGAACCGCTCCAGTGAGAGCTGAAGATCATGGTGCGATGACGCAAACATGACCACATCATTCTCAAATAGCAGAGATGGAATCCTGAGGCCACCGAACTGGACTCCCTCCGTCCCCTGGCTGAACAGAGAAATTCTGTCCATAAAAGTTATGAACAGAATCGGTGACAACAGACAGCCCTGGCTGAGTCCAATCCCACCCTGAAGGGGTCTGACTTACTGCCTGCAATACGAACCAAATGCTTGCACCACTTGTATAGGTACCGAACAGTCCATGACAATGGGCCTCAAATCCCATACTTGCAGAGCACCCCCACAGTGTACCCCGAGGAACACAGTTGAACACCTTTTTCAAATCTACAAAACACATTCAACTTTTATTTATACGTGTAGACTGGATGGACAAATTCCCATGACTCCTGAAGGACCCTAGTGAAGAGTTGGTCCAGTGTTCCACAGCCTGGACAGAACCCACATTGTTCCTCCTGGATCTGAGGTTCGACCAACGATTGGACTCACTTCTCCTGTACCCCTGAACAGGCCTTACCAGGGAGGCTAAGAAGAGTGATGCCCCTATAATTGGAGCACACCTTCTGGTCTCCCTTTTTTAAGAGTAGAACCACCACCCCAGTCTATCAATCCAGTGGCAATGCCCCCAATGTCCATGCGATATGGCATATATACATATATATATATATATATATATATAT
>NC_056508.1:29181623-29202201 GCF_014905685.2 Nematolebias whitei | reverse complement strand
ACTAAGTACTGTATGTGTGTTTATGTGTGTGTGTGTTTGAGTAGATTACATTTGGGGACTTGAATAAGAATACACACCACTCATTTTGGGACACCTCGTCAAATGGGAACCAAGGAATTATATACAGGAGCTGGTCATAAAATTAGAATATCATGAAAAAAATGATTTATTTCAGTAATTCTTTTCAAAATGTGAAACTTGTATATTATATTCATTCATTACAGACTGATATATTTCAAATGTTTATTTATGTTGATGATTATAACAGACAATTAATGAAAACCCCAAATTCAGTATCCCAGAAAATTAGAATATTAATTAAGACCAATTTTAAAAAAAAGGATTTTTAGAAATGTTGGCCAACTGAAAAGTATGAACATGAAAAGTATAAGTATGTACACCATCAATACTTAGTTGGGGCTCATTTTGCCTGGATTACTACAGCAATGTGGTGTGGTATGGAGTCGATCAGTCTGTGGCACTGCTCAGGTGTTATGAGAGCCCAAGATGACAGTGGACCAACACCAGCAGATGACATGTCCAAAGTTATGTTCTCTGATGAAAGTAAATTTTGCAGTTCCTTTGGAAATCAAGGTCCCAGAGTCTGGAGGAAGAGAGGAGAGGCACAGAATCCACGTTGCTTGAGGTGTAGTGTCAAGTTTCTACAGTCAGTGATGGTTTGGGGTGCCATGTTATCAGCGGGTGTTGGTCCTCTGTGTTTTCTGAGGTCCAAGGTCAATGCAGCTGTCTACCAGGAAGTTTTAGAGCTTTTCATGCTTCCTGCTGCTGACCAACTTCATGGAGATGCAGATTTCATTTTCCAACAGGACTTGGCACCTGCACACAGTGCCAAAGCTACCAGTACCTGGTTTAAGCACCATGGTATCCTTGTTCTTAACTGGCCAGCAAACTCGCCTGACCTTAACCCCAAAGAAAATCTATTTGTTAGTGTGAAGAGGAAGATGCAATACACCAGACCCAACAGAGTTGGGTCTGGTGTATTGGGGTCGGCCACTGTCAGAGCAATTTGGGCTCTCATAACACCTGAAAGTGCAAAAGACTGATCGACTCCATGCCACGCCGCATTGCTGCAGTAGTCCAGGCAAAAGGAGCCCCAAGTAATGTAAATGAGTACACGAAGCTGGATCTAAATGTATTAAAAAACAAAATTGCTATTGCAATTACTATTATTGCAAACTCTTGCAGACCTAACAAAATAGTAATAAAAATGGCATGTAGTTTATAAAAATATAATGTATATATTTATATGCAAAATCTGGAGGGGATAAACATCATCATCTAAATCCTTGCCATTATTTTTAAAGGACATTATATATATATATATATATATATATTATAAATAGATAGATAGATAGATAGATAGATGATGCAAGCATTTTTGTACATTTGTAGAACTTATGCATAGAAGTGAAGTGTCCAGTGTTCCATGTTTCATGACCCTGTATGTGTTATATAAGCAAACAATGGAGTTTTTTTGTAATGGTTGAAACTGTCTCCATCTTTAGATTCTTGGTTGAATTCAACTTGTACAGCTGCTGGAACTCTGACTTCACTGCAAAAGGTAAGATCTGTGGATCTCTAAGGGATCTGCATGTTTTCTTGCTGCTTTCCAAGGTGCTTCTCACACAGACACATACTAGGGGTGTGGCCCCGATTTCCTTAAGTTTGAGAAATCGGAAATCGGCTGATACTTGCATGAGAAACCAATTTTGCCGATTTTTATAAGTTTTAACATCAATTTTACAAACTTCATTTATATTTCAGAGCACTACCTCGTGGCCAGTTAAAACACGTTTGTATTGTTCAAGGGTATGTTTTTCAATAAAATAAGACTGGAAAATTGAAGGTGCGTTGTGACCTTATAACACCTGACAGTGTTGTTTATAAAACAACATCGGTATCGGTCAAAATCGGAATCGGCAGGTCAGACTTTTTAAACATCGGTGATCGACCAGAAAACTCCAATCAGTGCACCCCTAGTACATACCACCACTTTTCTATTACTGTTGTTGATATACAAAATTTGATGTTTTGAAAAATCCTATTATGCACAAAGTAGTCCACACAAATGTTTTTACTACCTGTTAAAGGTGTTAAATGAACACTTGCTTCTTTAGTGATGGAAATCAAAGATGAAACACTGAATTGAGGCAATAATTGGGAAGTCCTTCTCCCACAAATGTTGAAGCCAAGACAAAATATTATTCATGTATTATTTAATTATTATTTATTTAATTATTCAAACATTTTCATAATTAACACGTTTCATGTGATATTTAGTAGGTGAAGAAAACATGCACAAGTAAAAAAATGTATATTAAAGATTTACAGATGCAGATTGTATGTTTGTCATGTGCAACGTTGAAGTTTTTGGCATTTTCTATACACAGGAATGCAGCTGTTGTGTTGTGTGGATGGATTATTAGTTGCAGTTACTAGGATTAAGCAAACAAACAACAACAAAAATATTTACTAGTTTAGCAACATTTTATTCAAATTATTAGTTTCAACTAATTAATCTGAATTACATTATGCCATTATGCTTTTATTATTTTTTATTTTTTCAGGCTACTTTTCAGTTTTGCAGCTAATTAGATTTTTTTGTTTGTTTGTTTGTTTCTTTTGTTTTGTTTCATTATATGTGTTTGGGGAACACGGCAAAACAACACAAACAATATGCTACTGTGAACATACAATAAATTTATGAACCATTTTCATATCAGAGAATCTTCAACAACACTGGGCAAAACGTAACTCCTCACCATCTATTTTTTATGTTTGTATTCAAGTTTTCTCTAAAAAGAAAAATTATTCATGGCCAATTATATTTTTTGTTCAGGTATGTAAACACATCACTAACTGCTACTTTGCAAACTGTAAAAGTATTTACTAAATAAACAGCATCATTTTGTGGTGATCTTGCTTTTCATTTAAAATTAAGGGAAAAGATCAGATAGTGCTGACATAATATTAAATGACAACTGGGAATCATGAATTACCTTAAAACATTGATTGTCATCCCAGAACAGGTTTGACAGGTTTCGATTGCTCTCTGTTAGATCTTTTATGACAAGTCATGACTGAGAAGTGAATGCAAAACAGGTGACTACTTATACACGCCCTGCTTTTCAGTTTTATTTTAAACTATTTTAAACAACTTTCTTCCTTAAGTCACTTCATTAATTTGAAGTATTTTATAAATTCCAGGCTGCAAACAGAAAAAAATTACCAAGGAGGTTGAATACTTTTACAACTCACTGTAAAGTGGGGGACACAGTCAGTTTGGGATAGATGGGGGAGGTATTTTTTAACACAGCATGTCTTTGTTTTCTCTTTTCCACTGGTTTTGTGTCTTTATTTCTTTTTTTTTTCCTCTCACTTGCCTTCATGAATGAACATTCTCATGTTATCACTGCCAGGCAGTGAGTGCTGTGATTCCTCGTGTTTTATGAAGTGTTGAATATTATTTGCCTGTCTGGAATGAAAGCCTCACTAAGCAGAATCATAATGTCGTATTAATTGAGGCCAAAACTAATAAAATTTTGGGTGAACATGAGAGGGGCGGCGTAAGAACGACAAAACGAAAGTCCATAAAAAGTTTTCCTTGCACACTTTAATCCTGAATGAAGTGAGGCTGGGCATTGCTGCTCGCCAAGCAGTCGAAACAATTTCACAGCTGGCTAGCCTCAGGTCTTAGTGGTACTTTCTATATCTTTTTACAGCAAAGACATAGGGCTTGTGACACAGCTGAAATGCCCCAACTTAGCAGCCCGTAACCAAATCTACACAGCTCCTCAGCTTGAACTAATCCCAGACGTTTATACAGGTCTACAGTTTATATCTGATGCATACACACCCACACAACAACGCTGACTCACTGTAATTAAACCACAATCACACAAATAGTTCATAATCTTTAGAAAAATCTGTGTCATAAAAATGAGACAAGCTTTGTAATGAAACTGTCTGCCTGTATGACGCATGAGTTTGAGCTTGAAACAAACCCAGGGCCAACTATCCTGCAGGAGTGTTTCAACCCTCTGGATGGCAGTAGGGTACAAGCAATACTGTAAGAAAAGACAGCCCGGATTTGCGTTGGACTTATTTCTAACACAATGCTGGTTCATAAAAAAATGTTTTATCTAATGCCTCTGGCTTTTGTAGGGATGTGGTGTGCTGAAGTGTTGCATGCAATTTATTTTATTGACTTTTTATTTGCACAATTTACCTCTTGTTCTGAAACATTTCCACACATTTTCACTCCTTTGTTCATTCCCCCTCTTCCCTGCTATTGTTATTGCTATTTTCTCCTCTTTTTCTTTCTTCTTTAGTAGATGTATTTATTTTTCTCCTGACCTTTGTTGTGTTCTCTCATCCCTCCTTGCTTCAGCTCAGACAGCAGTCCCCACCATGCAGGTGCCATGTGATACGGAGTACCCAGCCTTTGTTTCAGAGAGAACCATCAAAGAAAACATGGGCAACATCGACTGTGATGGCTGCATCAAGTACGACTCAGAACCACACGCGCGCAAATCCTCAACAATTTGCACCAATTTATCTGTTAAAAATGGTCTTGAAGCAACACGGCTAGATTTTCATTATTTTATTCTCTGCGTTATAAAAGAAACTGATAAAATAGCATTTTTCAAATTGACACTCAACTATGTTTATTTATAATACTTGACGATGAAAACGCTGATTTTGATAGATTTTTTTGCTGAACGCATGTTTCGTTCCAGTCAGTAGCAGGCACCAACTATGTCTCCCATGAATTTGAAATACAAGGCACTTAAAGATAAAGGAGAACAGTGAAGAAGAAGAAGAGGAAAGAAAAAAAAAACTTCCTTTAAAAATAAGAAAACGAGTGTGGTCCCCTATTAACAATTTGGGATTTTCTGTCAGGCAATTGTGGGGTGTTCTCTGGATCCCTCCAATGGGGCCTTCATTGCTCCCAGCTGTGGAAATGCCAGTGAGCTTAGAGCTGTTTGTGTGTGTAAATGTGTGTGTGCATGTGTGTTTTCCTTGTGCTTCTGCTGCCGTTGCAGCCCCATAAGGTCAGTAGAGGAACCACTGCTGTGGGTGCCACATCTAAAACACAACTCTGGGTCCAGTCAGGCCCTCAACACACACAACACTCACTCACATATAAGGGCCATCTTTCCCCCCTGATGACACCAGAAGCAGGCTTCAGCAGGCAGGTCTCTGCAACATGTTAACCTTTATGTATTTATTTATTTTAAAGACATAAATCTGATTAGGTAAAACTGAGCTTCTATTTTATTTATGTGGACTTTTATGGCTCGTTCATAATAAAGTAAATGGGTGATAAACATCTGCTTTACGTTATTGTCTGACTGAGGCCTTCTTTCATATTCTTGCAGACACATGTGTGTAGACTTAATATTCTGGGAAATATACTATACGCTCTCGCCCGTTAAACCATTCTTTACTGTTTTTAGAACCTGTGTGCTCATGTGTGTGTTTATTTTTTACATATAGTCATAACTTCCTGACTGCTTTGACAATGTACATGAACAATCTAAAGGTTGTGAGTGATTTAAAAGGTCAAATGCCTCTTTAGAAGGATTTCATCACAAGCTTCTTCACTGTAACAAAAGATTCAAAGCAAAGTATGTCTCCGTCTAAAACTGTCTCCAAAAGAAAAGAAAAGTGCTGTGTAGTTCTTCATTCTACATGCTCCTGTTCTCTCTTTTTTATTTTAACATATTAAAACATTATAATTTGAGGTCAAAAATTGCAGTGAGTACTAGCTCTTAGATTTCTTGATCTGACATTGTTTTAAAAATGTGTTTACGGTATTCTGTCTTACATCATGAATGAAAGGACTGATGCTTTACTTACACTTGTGTATTTTTGTCTGTCCCAATATCATCAAATCAAGTATGTAAAATTTAAAAAAGAGATTATGTCGTTTTCCTTAAACGTCAAAAAGAAAAATTCAATTACAGCATGACTATGAAAACTTGATTTTGATTATTTTTCATTTGAGCAATGTAAAGCGAATGAACCAGCAAATATTAAATTATACGCAAAAATTATAGGTAAAAATCAAAAAAGTAAACCAAAGTAAAAGGTCTTGGTTGTTCTGTAAATGTGCCATACTTGCAAACTTGCAACAAAAATTTCTGATGTTTTTCATCATATTGGTTTAGCTAACAGTATTTTTTGTCAGAACTTTGAAAAATTAGAGATGGTCCGTTAATGTCTTTTCATATCCTTTTTCCTAACACTTCCCCAGTTATATACATGTGACACTACATTTTCGGCCTGTTTTTATGTAATTATTTAGTTGATATTTACTGTATTTTTATTTTTGTTTAATTTTTACGTAAGAAATGTTGGATGTCCTTGTGTGCCGGCCAAAATCTATTGGCCTCAAAATGATAGGACTTTATCATCTGTATTGCTGAAGTTTGGGCAAGAAAGTGCATTGTTTTATTGCTGTGTATGTGCACATTTCACATACCCCAGCACGTATCTACAGGGTATGTGTGCATTTATTTTGGGCATGGAGCTCACTTTTCCAACAGTGGATACATTAAAGGCCAGCAGCTGCGCTGTGTCAGGATGTGTTTAAGTCTTTTCTCCAGGAATGCTTGCTCTGTTTTTTATCAGTGGGCAGAACTGGACTAACTTGACAATTCGCAGAGGTGAGAATGGATTATTAAAACTTTGGCATATTCTATTTTTTTCTCCTGGGAATCTGATTGGTATAGTTGGGTGCTGTTAGTTATTATGGGATGCATGTAAAGGTGGGGGTGTTTCTGTAGCTAGGTCAGCTTTTATGTGTCTGGTCTCATGCTCTTGGATGAGAAAATACAGTATGTTTTTATGCATGTATGATAAGTGGTTTTGGTAAATAAGCTGCACCAACAGAGATGAAGAAAAAGGAGCAACAGGTTCATAAAGAACAGTTGACAGAAAGAAACATTTTTTTATTATTTTATTTTCTTCACAAACCTCATCTGTGGAAACAAATCACTGGGCAGAAGGCCGAGTCAAAGCCTGATCTCTCAGGCCAGTAAAACACAGACATGGGAAAGTTTTAGCACTGAAGAGTGCTTCACATTTGCCTCTCGTTGGACTGTGTTGTCTCTTGCAACACTTCATTGGTGCTCACCTTGGACTGAAACTTAGCTGGAGAAACAAGGATGTTATTCTGATTGTCGATTCTTCAGAGTGCTTATTGTCACCTCGCAGTGTGATGTTTCATCTTCCTGACATTCTATGAATTCTAACATTGCAATTTCCTTTATGTCATTTGAGACTGATCATGAATAAATTAACATCATATTCATTGTAGATCTTGACAGTTTGCCAGTGTTATCCTTGCTTCCCCAACTTACTATTCATTTTCTGTTTCTTTTCTGGATTTTTTTACTATAACTTGTAGGTCCTTCGTGATCCAGCAGATCCCCAGCAGTAACCTATTTATGGTGGTGGTGGACAACAAGTGTGACTGCAGCAACTTTGACCCAATCACCATGGAGCCCATCGAAATCATGTATATCCTTCAAAACCTGAAGATTGGAGTGGTTGTGCAGGGAAGGAGTTGATGGTTATCCCAGATTCTGTTCTGATGATGCAGCACCATGTTGATTTGAAATGGAAAGATCAACAAGATATATAGAAAAGGAACCTATTATTTAAATACATGCATAGATTGCTAATTCAGTCTTGTGTGGCACACTGCAGTTGTTGAAAATAGCCAGTTTTGTTTTTCTCTACCTCATAATTACTGCAACCAGTCTGTCCATCTACCAAACTTGAATAAAAATGTTACGGAGTATTTTTAATTTGTGGAAAATTTGAAGAAGTCTATTCGCCCTCTGCTACACAATATTTCTTTAAGTGAATGAGAACTTGGGTTGGGGATCAAAAACACCTCAGTATAAGAATTTGTATTTTCTGAGACCGTTTGTTCTAGTTTATGTTTGATAAACTGGACCATGATCAGTGACTGATATGATTAGTACAACAGCTTCAGAGTAAAAACAAATATGCAATTTTTTCTTCAGTGGATATTTTTTTCAAACATGCACTCTCTATAAATGTTCAAACAGATTGTTTTATGGTTGAGCTCTCACTTCAGAATAAAGTGTAAATGATCAATCATTAAAATTTTTTCACCTCTGTACAAAAAAAATGTCTTCAGCAGAACCTTCTTGCTTGTACAATCAGAAAAAAATCATCTATAAATAAAACATTTTGTAAACTTGTAAAATAGCCTGTGGAGTGCACATTTTATCAGTCACTGCCTTAACTTCAGCTACACATAATGAATCACTCAAATGTGAGAGAATAAAGATGCAAAAGGACAGGAGGCGCCCAGACACCTGTCACCCTTTCCATCCAGAGGTATTTACACTCGCACACAAACAACATACACAGACACACACACATCATTAATAAAAATACATCTAAAATTCAAATTATTCATGTATTTTAATATCATCCCCTTGTCCTGCTTCCCTAGGAGAACTCAATGGAGTGTGGGGCAGCTATGAGTCTTATACCATCTTTTGCAGCAACACTGCTTTGTGCACTCCTGGCCTTGTTTCTCAGGTGACCAAAGCTGACCCCGCCTTACCATCCAGCGATGGATCAGCCTGACATGCAAACGAATCGGAACAATGTCACAGAAAAAAATCACCTCTGCTTCATGGGAAAATTGTGCCCAATTTCAAGTTGTCACCTACCAAGTTCTTAGCCTTGGGGTACATTTTTGAAATCACTGATAACAAATAATGTTGCAGCTGCTAAGTAGTAATCAATAAGGTGCTTTATAAAAATCCATATGAGCTGCAAAGAGACATTTTGAGTAAATATAAAATTTTGTCATCAAACGCTGCAAATAGTTCAACTGAAAGCTTAAAATCAACACAAGCAGCTTATCTTTGACACAAACATTGCTATGTTCAGTCCTTTCAGGTAACAGCTGAGCTGGGGTCTACAGGTGGGCTTTGAACTGGGCATTAGAGCCTAGAAACATCCATGTAGACAGAGAGAGATGCACCTTCCTGGGCTCATCCTGATAGCCATGGACAACATGGATTCCGAAGTAAAAAAAAAAATAAGTACCAGTACAGAATAAGATGATGCATTCATTTGGCTGGGATTGTCATAAATGTTTGTCTAATGATCTTTTTCCATTAATAAAAAGTTATAATGTATACTTTATGTATTATAGTAAAAAAAAAATCTTATTTATAATTTACAAGTGGTACCCATAAACTGTGACTATGAGATTTTGAGTCATCTGATGTGAGTGGTTGTTAATATTTGGGCTTTGCCTTATGGAATAATGTTGGTCCCGTTTGTGTACTTTTGAAATAAAATAATGTTTAAAATGTTGTTAAAAGCTGTGTTATTTATTAGCTCTTTGGGGTTAGTGTTGAGCTATTAATGCCCAACGTTATAGTTTGTTTTGTTCTCAGATTTAACCAAATACATCTAAGCAAAAATCTGGCAAACATGTGTGTGCCCGCACATGCTGCTATTTGTGAATGTGCATCTGGTGTTTCCCCATTCTGTCAATAGTGTGAACCTCCGCTCAGACAAACCTCCCACCCAACCCATAGAGACACTATAAAGAGAAAGACAAGACAGTTAAAGTCCAACAACATGCATCTGTATTTGCTTAGCAATAGATATCAAATTGAAGGCGAATGACACTGTGAACACGAAACTCATGTATGACTCACACTGTTGCTTAAATACATTTTAAAAAGCCTAGATTTCCAAAACCCTATCAGTGCCAGCCTGAGGAAACTCTGCTGTGGTCTCCATGTCAACACCAAGGTCCCTGTTGTCAACAACAGGGCATGCTTGGACTCCCTCTCTTTTCCCACCTCTCACCAAGCCAGTTCCATCCTCCTGCCAGCACCATTTACTCAAATGGTAAATTGTCCTCGATGTCTGATCTGTTCTCTGCTGTTTCTGCTGATGTTGTCTCTTCAGCACAACTTTGTCACTCTAATTATTCCCAGTTTCCTTTCTCTTTTTAAAGGATTAGCCTTCCAAAGACTTGCCTGTCATTTGTCACTGTATAATGGGATTGGAGCTGTTTTGGGTCAACACCCATCCGATCCTGCCAGTGATCTCTTCCTGTTTGCTAGATGAGTTATGGGAAAGCACATACAAAAGGCAGCCTTGAGAAAGTAATCTTCTTTCTGTGGAGATGTCATGGTGGTAACACTGTTACCACCTCTCTTGTTCTTGTTAGTAATAAATTATCATTTCTGGTTTTGTGTAAGTCTCAACATTAACCAGAGATGTGTAAGCAAATTGGATGACAAAACGTCAACAAATGAACACTAATTATCTTTTTTTTATTCTACAGGACACATTAGTTAAAAAAAATCTTTGTTTGCGATCCAAATGAAAAAGTTATAATTGTACATAGTACACATTTAAGACATACTTGCTTGCATTTAGACATAGAGTTCAATTTACATACTGATATTCAGTGGATGAGCCATTTCACATCAAAATTATCTTCTGACCACAAAATGTCACACTAGAAGACAAAGGAAGTAAACAACACTTCACTGATGGTGTTTTCTAAAATGCCGTACACATTCCTTCCCAGTGATCCAATCTGCTCTGCTGCTTGAGGCAAGAAGGAACCCCTGAGAGAGAGTCACTGATCACTTGAACACAATGCCCTAAAGGGGCCCTTCATTTCAAAACACACCAATTCATCAGCGCTCCCACTGCTAGATGTTTTTGAACTACGAGATTTTTTTTCTTTCTCTCTTTTTCTTATATGCCAGAAGACAGACAACAGAGAATCACATCTATTCACACATTTAAACATCAGTTTATGGTAAACACATAGCCCATAAACAGCACGCACATTCACACAGGCGGTCACACAGAGGGCTAAGCTTTTAGCGGTGCCTCCAATGGAGTGGATCTCATTGGTGGTTTGCTTTCAGTACCACAAATATGTTTAAATGGAAATGATTCTGAACAGCTGAACCACACCAGGACCACCCACAGGACCAGTGACCACAACAAGGCAATGTAAAGATGAGCTTGAAAAGCATACACACACAATTTGGTTGAAATTTCCCAAGATTACAAACAGTATGAGCACATGTTCTCTTGTTTGCAACAACACAGAGACAACCAGGAAGCATTTTATTTGTTTTTTACCACTGTCTTCTCTGATTAATACGATTTTGTGAATTGTCACATGGGCTGAGTAGCTTCTTTATAACAACTGAGTTGATTATTTTCACCTTCTGAGCAAATTTTCTCAATTCCTCCCATAGGTACAGCCTTCCTCAAACTTCTCCATTGTTTTCTCTCAAGCTCTTGGCCATAAACTTGCTGGTTCCAGTGGTGATAATGAACAGGAATTTCAGCTACCTTACACACATACACATCCACCCACATGTTCTTACATTAGGGCTGAAGACCAAACCAAACTTCACAGACAAATTTGCTCCTGTGAGTGCCAGGAGACACAGTCCTGCCAAGGTTGAGAGGTGCCAGCTGAAAACACACACTCTCAACCCACACACACACACACACACACACATATACAGGGAATTAGCTGTCTACCCCATGCTGTGACACGAAGAAAAGCCAGTATTTGGAGAGCTCTTTGTGAGCTTGAGAGCTTGACAATCAGCAGTACCAGTACACTATTTTTCTATGTGTGTGTGTGTGTGTGTGTTGGGTGGTGTTAAACAGAAATATGAGTACTTTTTAGAGAAACTACATACCTCATTGTTTTAAACTTTGATTAGCAAACAATAGGTTTACAGGAAGAAGTCACTTACAGCTAATTTCCTGCTAAAGTGATGCACTGAATAGCAAATCAAAACACTCAACTTTCATATGTAATTAGCATTCCATTCACCTTTTGAGAAAACAAGAACTTATTTTTCAACAGTAGCATTCTAACCTTAGTATTTGTAGCAGCAACCTGAGCTCTGCTGGAATCTTCAAAAAGCATAATTTGCTCACACATGGCTAGTTGAGCATTAGCCTGGAGGGGCATATATACTGGCTTCCTCAGACAGGAAGTGGCTAAATGGAGACCCCTTGCTTGATTCTGCCACTCAAAGGCAAGCAGGCAGTTTTTAGTGCGAAGAGAGGGTAATATAAGGAAGCTAGACCATAGGTCAGGAAGGCAATGGTAGAAAATGGGGGTTTGGCATGGGTTGATTGCAAGAGAGTAGATAGTCTCATGGTATTACTATTACTAAGCTACACCATTGGCCTCCATCATTGGTTTGTCTCCAGGTGTTGGTCTTGGATTGGTCCTGCAAACCACAATAAGTATCTTGAGCACTTGAGAGTTTCCCCGGATCACAGTTCATCAGGATCAGCATGTTTGTCTTGGACGAAGAAGCAATCAATGAGTTAGAGGCTATTAGTGTTGTTGGCTCCTCACTGCCTGCTATAAATCCTGCTGGGCTGGTGAAGGCTGAATGTTGATGTGATAATTGACACAGTGTTTTGTGAACGTGGTGTTTTTGTGCATGGTGTGGTTACAACCAGCTTTTATAGAAGTATGTCTGTGTGTCAGTCTGTCATGTCTGATTTGTATTTTATACCCCAGCTGGAGGGATAAACTTCTATGAACTACATGTGGACAGAACAACGTTGTTGCTCCTATTGGCACATCAGTTTGGGTGTGTACGTGTGTGTGTTTGCATGAAAAGCTTGCTTTATTTCTCATACAAAAAACTGTACCCCTGACATAATACATATTATACAAATTACAAATTTCTTTTAGTATAACATTGTGGCCCCCTGCCCAAACTGAGTCTGTATTCATCATGCCAGCATAAGATATCTGACTATAAAGTGTGGACTAGAACATGTAAGACTGTCTTGAAGTGTCTGATTTTAAGAAATTGATAACTTCTATTTTAGACCCAGTAGATTTTGGGATGTGGTCTCTGCTGATTGAGATAAGTTCCTGCAGAATCAAAGTCAAAGTCAAATTTTCTTTATTTGTCATTCACACCACATGTGGTACATGTGGTGGAATGAAATTGTGTACACAGGGTCCCAGTTGCATCCAACAAAAGTATAAATTGTAAAGATCTAAGATATAAACCAAGAAATACGTTAAACTAAAGCCCTATTCGCACGGGATTAGTTTTACCTAGGGACCACATGCTATTTGTAATAATTATGGAGATTGTCTGTGTTGTTAATCCCGTGCAAATTGGTCATGTCAGTAATTTATAAAGTAAAAATTCCCACGCAAATTACTTACTATATTTTGCTGAACTCCGAGGTCCTGTGATAATACTAATCCAATGCGAATAGACATGTCTGTGATTTGGCCAGAAATGGGCGGGATTCGATACGTAATGAGGTGTTTTTTGTTTTTGTTTAAGCAAAATCATTTGGGAAAATATAGAACAACACTGTTTTAAATGAATGCGCTGCTCGCTTCAGCCTTTTTAAAAAAAAAAATTATTATTATTTTTTACTTCGGCTTTTATGCTGCTACTTCCTTCACCACAAATGACAGCAGGTGCAGAGATGCGCACGTGATCAACTGACCCATCCATCCATTTTATTTACCCGCTTCTTCCTTTTCGGGTAGCGGGATTGCTGGTGCCCATGTCCATCCATCACGTGCGAGAGGCGGGGGACACCCTGGACAGATCGCAAGTCCATTTCAACCGGCGGGTCAGCGGACGCATGGCCACTCACGCGCACGGCCGGTGACAGCTGTCCATCTGAGCTTAACGTGGCTTTTTTTACCTCTTAAACCGGCCAGTCAGATCTGCCTCCTCCTCAACAAGTAAATTAACACAATTTTATATTGTGCATTTAAATTTCTTTAGTGCTGATTCGTAAAACCACATCAAAGCCTGAGACCGTCCCGGACCGCACATTCAGCACAATATATGGACCGGCCCAGTCATGACAAAGCAGTGCGTTAACACCATAACCGGAAGATGTCTGTAAATTTCAACTAAATCTCAGGCTTTGGTTATCCCGTGCAAATGTGCCACATAAAAAACAGACGTTGGAGAGTAATTTATTTATTACACGTGGTCCTTAGATAAATCTAATCCTGTGCGAAAAGGGCTTAAGAATACAATAAGCACTAGTAGTACAAAAACAATATGCCGAACAACAGCAGTACAAACGTGAATCTGTGTGAGCAGATGAGTATGAATGAACACAGCAGCATGAAATAAATCAGCAGCATAAGATCAGCAACATGGATAATCAGATCAT
The DNA here is from genome assembly GCF_014905685.2 of Nematolebias whitei. Lineage (NCBI taxonomy): Eukaryota > Metazoa > Chordata > Actinopteri > Cyprinodontiformes > Rivulidae > Nematolebias > Nematolebias whitei. Next base: position 29,187,936 of record NC_056508.1, on the reverse strand, counting down.
AAGTAAGAACTCAGCACAATAAGGGTCAATGATTTACCAGACTTATATCGGGTATCTTTGGATGACACACTTCAATCTCATCGTTGTGATCTTTGAACAAATCTTGGGTTGTTTTGATCAGCTTCAGCACAACTTAAACTATCCCAAAATACTTATACTTGTACAAGGGCTATACAGTAGTTATCTTCACGTTAGTGAGTGTAGTTAATAACATGTTTTTTTTTTAAGCATTATGGTCTAATTTGTGAGTCTGTTTACAGTGGATAATAGAATAAGACTGGCATGACTGGTTAAGATGTGGTTGTAAAAGACAGTGGAATGAATTATTATAATAAATAGTCCAAGAACATATAGAAATACAAGGATCTGTGTGTAAGTGGCTGTACACACACATTTGGCCGGCCTGATGAGCTGTGTGTATATAAGCCTGGCCCAGGGATTTCAACACCCTTATTTTGCATAGCAGAACAGTGAAAAGATGGCTAAGGTTACAACCACAAGGCCTGACTGAAAAATCACTGCAGCAATGTGACATTTATATGCCCTAGTGTCCCCCACTTACCCCATCTCTCACTCCACCCTCACCCATTATTACCTTCTCAAGCCATCCAAGTGCTTCTTATGAACTCCAACCACATCCTTTTTACGTCTTCCTGTTCTTCTCGTTTCAAATGCCATCACATCCCTTTCTGTTCTGTATCTTCATTGTCATGCTCATGTGAACAGTATGAACTTGCTTGTGTTTGTTTCTTGCATGCAGCCCTTCTGCTCTTTTTCACCCTAACCGTCCCGAGCATTCGGAGTGTATTACATCACGGTGTGGTAATGCCAGGCACAGATGTACGTTTTGTGGTTCAGGCAAGCTGGGGTGCGATGCCGTCTGTTTGTTTTCCAAAATCTGCGTTTGGAGGGGATTCCTGGGGAGCCTGCTGATTAGGGTGCTAATTTGTTTGACTTGTAGTTCCACAGTTACAGTACAGGCCATGTTGTGATTTAAAATAATCAGAGCGGTAATATGGTCTGGATATGATCTCTTTATAACTCCAAGGCATCGTGTGTGCGCGTGCGTATGTGTGTGGATGCGTGCGTGCATGCATGTGTGTAAAACTGCTTACCTGTGTGTATGTGTGTTTGAGATTTGTATTGCTTATTAGTGGGTGTAAACAATAGTTACTAATGAGTTGTGTAATCCAAAAGCTTTGTAGTGTGTCATTACTGGGATAGGAGGTAAAAAAGCAAAAAAAAAAAAACCTCTTGATTGGATTTGTCTCAAACAAAGAGAAGAAAGAGACATATGAGGAATACAGGACAATCTTTAAACTCACAAAGGAACAAATGGCTGATCTTTTCTGTGTGAGTTCAGAGAATCCTATAGATCCTTCTGACATGCCATCATCAGTATTTTCCAGAAGAGCAGAGGCGAGTCCTTCACTTGAACTTTGAGACTTTATTTCCTCCCCCTCACACTGAATGTTATTCCACTCACTTCTCACTGGACCTTATTTCCTCTCTAGGGTCTCATGTCCTCCACTCCTTTAGTCAGATGTATTTCTTCATGTTCTCACTGGATGCTCCTTCATTTATCTAATCAGTTATCTAATATTTCAGTAGATTTTAATATAACTTATTTTTCATTGTTAAAATTACAAAACATAATCTTAGCAATAAATAATCTCACCAATAACAACTGCAGAGAAACCAGCCACTAGGGAGCACAAGCCAGTCTATCTCTTGTGCCGGTCCTAAGCCTGGGTAAATGGTAAGGGTTATGTCAGGAAGGGCATCTGACGCAAAACACTTTTGACAAAACTGATATGCTAGTTCATTTAAGAGGCACCATACCGGATCGGTCAAGACTCGGGTTAACAACAAGCACAAAAGAGAATGCAGATCATTTTTGTCTGTTGTTTTTGTCTTTAAAATTAAACTATTAAACTCTGTTATCCCAGAAATTGTAAAAAAAAAAAAAATTATTGGTATGCTTAAACTCATAGGTTAATTTACTTTTATTCATAAAATGATACAATTGCCTTGCTTAAAATATCTGAAATAATCTTTCATCTTCCACGTAATGTCTTTCAGTGATCGTTTAGTCTTCTCCTCATTTAAAAAAGTTTTGGTTTTATTCATTTAAAAATATGATGCAAGACAAGTTATCACAACTGGACATGAAATGGTTATATATATATATATATATATATATATATATAAATATATATATATTTATATATATTCACTTAAAAAGTCAAAAATTATTGTAGAATAAATTATTTAATAATTTTTTTTGACTTGAAATGAAAAGTAAGTAAAGCATTTGTTAAAATTACTGACCTTATATATCTCTAAAGTACCCTAATAAAATCAAAACACTCTGCCTTTTTTAAGTTGATCTGACTTGTCCTTAATAAAGGACTGAGTCATATGTGATATATGTTCTGTGATGGACCGGAATGTAGCTTCAAAATTAAAATGTACATACTTCTAGAATGATTCATAAGTGTTTTCAAATTTTTAAATGTAGCTTTGCAAAAAAAAATCTTATTCTACATTTTGCATTATCATCTTGTATTACATTGGGGGGGTGGGGGGAGTGTCTTTCAGCTGTTCACTTTTTTAGGGGTCATAGAGAATGAAAGCTCGTAAAACAATGGGCTATTTTATGCTGGAGTCCTTCCTGACGCAATCTGGGCTCAAACCCACAGCCTCAGGATTACAAAACAGCAACATTGACCACCAAACTATCGCAGCACCCTTTATTATATTAAGGGTACTCAGGAACAAATAAAGTTTACAGGACTTTCAAAATCCCTTTTTTTCTGTTTCTCTTGCAGACACTTCTGTGAGAGATTTCCAAAACCACAACAATAATCAGCTTTCAGCCTCTAAACAAATGATGTCAAGGACTAAGCTTTGGTAGAACAGATAAGTAGCAGCTTTTTATTGAGCAGTCCTGTTGGAAACCAGTTAACCAGTTTCATTTTGATGTGAATCATGACTTCAGTTTAAGAAACTTTCAAACTTTATAAACTTCTTATACTAGCTTACAATATGTTTTAAATTTATATTGGATTTACCGGTTGTGTATATTCCTTTGTACTGAAACTCTGGCACAACAATTCCTTGTGGGATCAGTAAAGTTATATCTTATCTTATCTTGGATATTTTCTTAAATATTAAAAACATGAATGGCTGCTGTCATTAAATGAGTTATTGCGGTATGTACTAATATTTCCTTGGCAGACCACAATGTACAGAACAGAACAGTTTGCAGCAGGATGATGAAAAAGGCATTGCCAACTGCGCATGCTGATGACGTCAACACTAACATGGACCACTGAAACATCTAAGAAAACATTTTATTTTCTCAAAACAAATCTGTTAGTGTTTTTACTTTAGAGATTTCCCAGTATTATCTTAAAACTGTGAAGAGAAAAAAAAAAACACGTTTGACTTTATTGCATTTTATGTTTCCAAACCTGTGAGTGGTACTGTTTCTGTACGGGTTTTAATCAGATATGTAAACATCTCCTAGCTGTTTGCATGCTGGTGTCTTTGTAACAATGAGGGTCACAAAACGAAACTCTGGCTGACTGTAGCACCTCTCAATCAGTTCTGAGGTCTGAAGTAGTTTATCCAAGAAAAAAATGTTCAAAACCACTCAAACCAGCTCAGCCTCTTCTCCATCCAAAAGTCCTGCCATCGTGTTAATGGAGAAAAACAGGCTTTTTCCAAACAAACTGGGTTTTCATGGGGTGAGGGTAACAAGCCGAACAAAACCTTCAGCCCTCATGCATTTATACACTTTTTAAGTATCTTCTTATGTAAACTCTTTCTGCAAGCACTAAAAGCCTACACTGTGTTTACTAATGCACACACATGCCATCACTGATGCTGGCTTTTAAATGCTGTGCAAGTTTGGGAGTGCCTTTTGGACATTAAGGTACTAAATGTCTAAATGAATTTCAATGTTTGAAATCATGTAAAGCCCACATTCCTTTAAAACTTAGTACAAAGACACTGGTTCACATGTCTGAATGAAGACATGTTGCTCTTTTATATGTTCTTTTAAATTTGATATTTGTAATTTAAACAATTTTAAAACATTGAGGGGAAAAATGACTTATGTGCAAGTCCAAATAAAGATGGAAAAAGGTAAGCTTTAATAGTGAAATAGTTTGTGTGTCATCTCATAATTTACAACATGCTACATACATCATAAAAAAAAAAAAACTAGATAATTATGAGAATCCAATCAGGCATTTTCAGCAAAAGCAATACCAGCACATTGAGTTGGGAACAATTCTGAACAAAAGGTAAATTCTAATGGGAAAACAGCAACACATCTGTAATTGTTTTGGACGGGGCTGGAAAAGTGTAAATTAATAATGTTGAATATATTAATAAAAGCACTGTAAGTGTCTGTGTGTGTGACTGGGTCAATGAGAAATTTTGTAATGGGCTTTCTAGAATCCATAGAGGGAGGGAGGGAGGGAGGGAGAGAGGTAGGTACTTCATTAATCAGATCAATACTTTATTAATCTGATATATACTTTATTAATCAGATTGATGCTTTATTAATCAGGTTGATGCTTTATTAATCAGATCGATGCTTCATTAATCGGATTGTTACTTTATTAATCGGATCAATACTTTATAGTAATCGGATATATACATTTTGTTATCCCACGGGGGAAATTTGAGACATCCAGTAGCATTTTATAGTTATAGTATACAGAAAAAATACATATGAAATAATTAAAATAAAGAAGCTGAATACACAAATTTGAAAAAAAGCAAATATGCACACGCACAAGATTGTAGTGGGAGTACTGCATTCATGATTAACATATATATATATATATATATATATATATATATATATATATATTAGGGATGGGGCCAATCCGGTATCCGTATTGGGCTCTGATACCAGTATAATTTACGTATTGGATTTTTCTGATCCATCCTACAGGAATTTCTGATCCATGATACATCTGTGTCGGAAGAAACTTCTCATGTGATTCCCTGCCTGCTGCTCTGCACGTTGGCTTCAAACTATGGAATGGCTTTTCTGATCGGAGGCGTGTCTCATGAAACCCAGAATAATAAGATCCACCTCACATTCAGGAAATCCATTTCATTGTTTGCAGCCAGCTAAAACGTGAGGACTGAGTTAGCAGCACTGTGGATAACAGCTAACAAACTTTTCATCGAAACATGTCCGCTGTGTGGAAGTATTTTATACTAGAAACACCACAAAGCAACACAGCAACGTGCAATGTCTGCAGAGCCATAGCACCACATTAAACCACAGTAAAGTTAGTTTTACGTTGAACATTCGAGCTCCGTGGCTTCAGCGTTGTGCTCCTCTCGCTCAACCCGAAGCAGACAGCCCAAACCTGGCCAACCCCAATCCGCCCCGCTCAGTCTGCCCGTCTCGGAGGAGGAGCAGACTGAGCGCAGCTGACTGAAATCAGACTGCCTGCTTCTAAATGAACAAGAAGAAGACACCGCTGAAGCCAAGGAGCTCAAATATTTACAGAGAAGTTGCTAAACTTCATTGTAATTAAATGACCAACCACTATCATTTGTAGGAAACAAAGGATTTTACAGCTTGATACTTGCAGCCAAGATATGGTTTTCCCTACAGGAGATATTTATCAATACATTAGAGACAATAATAATAAAAAATAAAAAAAACATAAGATTTGAAAATTACAAGAACATTATATTTAAAAACAAAACAAAACAAAAGCAGATAGATTACAAAGTGATGTAAATAACTAAAAACATGTCTGTGTTGGTTTATGCCATTAACTTAGCAGATGTTTCTTTTTTTATTTTATTTTATTCATTCATTTAAAAGAAACAAAATAAACAAAACAAATTCCTCAAAAAGAAAACACTGAAAAGAGTGAAGAAAGATGAAATAACTTCTTATATCTGCTAATGATAACAAAAAAATTTAAACAATCACTTAAATTAATAACTTTTCCACTTTAAAGCTAGGAATAAAAAAACATGTTTTGTGTTAGAAGAATTTAATTCTAACTTTGAAACTTATCCAACATTAATAAAACTTACCTCAAGTTGCCTTTTTGGACATGCATGCATATATTTGTACAAACTGTACTTGGGAGGAGATTATTCCAGCTTCATAAAAAATCAATAATGATGATGATATCTGAAAGGTATCGGTATTGGCCAATATCCAAATTTAGGTATCGGGATCAGATGTTAAAAAATGTGGATCGGTGCATCCATAATATATATATATATATATATATATATATATATATATATATATATATAT
>NC_056508.1:29177993-29181523 GCF_014905685.2 Nematolebias whitei | reverse complement strand
TATACCTGGATGACTGAGAAAACAAACTTTGTGTTTTTGAAACCATTAGTGAAAAGGCCAGACTTCAGGGGTATCTGAGGCAGGCTTGGAACACAAGAGTCAGGGTGGCTTCTGGGTAATACCAGATGGCTAGGCCTCAGACCGACGAAGCCTCTTGGGTGAGGGGCGAAACGTTTCTTTTTAACAAAAAAACGAAGTCCAGATGACATGATTCAACCTTTTTTGTTCTTCCTGCTATGGTTTGCAACTTTGCTTTACAAAATAAACTGATCCAATATTGTGGTTTATCATCGGCAGGTGAAGGAGGGGGACAATGTTTTTGTCTGTTTCTCTGAGTGTGTTTTTTTTGTTTTGTTTGTTTGTTTGTACCATTAGTAAAATATCTCACAGATCACAGAATAGATTTTTATGAAATGCTCATGAAGTAATCATTGGATGTACATCTACAGCTGATTAACTTTTGGAGTCAACACAATTTAAAATGGCCACTATAGCTAACTGACCTTAGCGAACACAAACAGCAATCTGTTTTCATCCTGTTCAAACAGCATATATATTTCCCCTTTAGTGAATAGTTTATGTCCAGTACTAAATTAAGATTTTCATGAAACAAGCTGTTGCATTATTGTATAAAACGTGAGCTACTGCGGAGCTGCAGACATTTTTGATCCACGTTTGAACTGTTTAGGCCCCAGAAGTTACCCTTTTTTTATATAACCAACTCATTTGCAAAGACAACATGCCCAAGAGGCTAAAATGAGGCCATCCTCTGTGGTTGTGCTGGTAGAGGATGAGGAGCTCTGAGGCTGCGGTTGGTTTAATTGTGATGTTAAGAGTCATTTCAGTGAGTTCTGACGTACATCACGGAGCCCCATTGGTCCATGTCAGTGATTAATGGAACAGGGCGAATTCAAACATGAAGTGCTGAGTAAGAAAACAATAATCTACAACAAAATTATTAATAAAAACAAACAAATTACTTAATAATAATTCAGTTCAATTCAGTTTATTTATATAGTGCCAATTCACAACAAAGTTGTCTCGGGGCGCTTTACAGGAAAATTGACATTAGAGGATGACTTTTTTTTTTTCTGTTCTTTTGTAGATGTTCACGCAACTGACCTGCAACTATTTTCTCTAGAATTTTTTTAATGAAAGTTAGATTAGATATAGGCTTATAATTGGCCAGCATTTCTGAATCAAGGTCAGACTTCTTAAGTAAAGGTTTAATTACAGCAACCTTAAAGTGCTGTGGTACATAACCATTCGTTAAAGACAAATTAAGCAGATCCAGAATGTGGACATAAATTAGGGAAAATACCTCTTTAAACAGTTTTGTTGGTAAGGGATCTAGCAGGCATGTGGATGGTTTGGATGACGCTATTATTTTTGACAATCCAGAGAGCTCAACAGGACAAAAACAGTCCAAACACAAACCAGGTTCTAGTAATATCTCTAAAGTTGCATCATCTGACAGGGGACCAGGGGTAGTAGATAGAAGGAAGGGTGGTTTGAAATTTCTCTCTAACTGAAATAATTTTATTTATAAAGAATGTCATGAAGTCATCAGTAGTAATATAGCAGGAAGTGAAATTGTGTTGTGCTGTTTCCATCCCTTCTAGTAATCTGTGTAATAAACATATTATCAGGAGTTCATTAAATGTACATATTTAACCATCCCAGGTGTCTTTTTGATCTCTGGTGCATCCAGAATAAAAAACGGCTCAGACAGCATAGGACCTCCACGCCCCGCCACAGTTTTGCTCCAACAAAGGAGTTGTGCAGAGTACCCTGTGGACTGTGCATTCTGACGGGAAGCTTTACATATAAAGCAGGCGTGCCTATCTGTCTCTGCGCAGGCTGCGGCCACAAAGTCAAATTATCCAGCTTTGAGCAGACTAAGGATTCTCGCTCTGGAGTTCTGCAAAGGAAGATTAACGCCAAAAACTAAAAACCAAACACCAGACGTAAATCTACTGTTCGTGCTACAGACAGGGAGAGGAAGAAAAGTGTGAATTACTAAAAAGTTTGATCTGATTAAGTCTACAAATTTACTAGCATGGCTTTTAATGAATTGCTGTCGTTTGGACTACTTCAGCATGCTTTCAGCTATTCAGGCATCAAAACATTCATCCCTTTCTGGATATTATACCTATGACCTTTTCTTTTTTTTTTGGTACATTTTATATTTTTTGAAATATTTGCCTTTATTTACTTTTTTCATAAAATGCATTGATCTCAGTTCAAATCCTTAAACATTTGTGTGCTTTCTGAAAGCTTCTTTCATGTACTTCCTCCAGTTTGAGTTTTTCAGTCCTTATTGTCAATCTGATCATTTTAGCTTAATTTAGCTGGTTTTGCTCATTTTAGCTATTGTTCTGCTGATTTTTTGTTTTTGTTTTTCTAAATTCAGCTTTTAGATTTTGCTAGTTTTAGCTATTGTTCTGATCCTTTTGACTTTACAACTCGGTTTCATTCAGCCGTCTGAATCCACAGCACGTCTTAACAGAAAGTGCTATTTTTTACTTGTTGCAAAGTAGCTCTGTAGTATGAATTATTTAAATTTGGTGTTTTGTAATACAATGTCCAAAGTCTTTGTTAAGAAGTTACAGCAGACATGAAAGAAAAACCTGACACAAGTAAATGCTGACATCTAGAGTGTGCCTTTTAAAGTTACACTCCACACACTGATCTTCAATTGTAGAGAGAAATACTCAGTTATTAAAAGTTTTTGCTTTTTTGACTGAGCAAGAAAATGTTCAATCACTGCCAGCCACCGAAGGTGAACTAATATTTTTTGTTGCTTGTGTGTGTGTGTGTGTGTGTGTGTGTGAGCACTGGTGTATTTGTCTGCAGAGTTAGCAAAATTTCTCATAAAGCACTGTATGAGATTTTAATGAAATTCTCCGAAAGTAAATCATTAGAGGGGCATCTAGAACTTTTGGAGTGCAGCCAGTTCTATTAGGCCACCACAGCTAATTAGCATTTAACATAAAAATGTCTATAACTTAACCACTTTTACAGACACTAAGCTAAACATTGGTGTGGTAGTAGTTAGGGGTCATCTTCAAAACATACTTTGAGTTCTACCCATTGGGAAATACAAAGTACCTTTGCTTAAAAATTGGGCCATACCTGTTAAAGTCAAAGCTGTCTATTTGTTAGCAAAATATCTTGTGAACACCTGAACAGAATTCAGTGACGGTAACCCTGAACACATGATCTAAATGCTAACGCAACTTGCGAGATCTCCGAACATCATTTGAGGCCATGACTCGTTCTTTCTCAACATTAGTTAGTTTAAAATTCAAATAAAAGTAAAAAATTCTGTCATTTCTCCAAGGACTGCTAGGTCTTTATTTATGATATTGCCTACAGATGAACCAAAACCATTGTTCCTGTGCTTAATAGAGCAACATGTTTGAGTGGTTTCTGGTTCATACTATTTCTTTCCAATCCTCCCACAGCATTTCAGTAGGATTCAAAACTGTATATATATATATATATATATATATATATATATATATATA
>NC_056508.1:29167418-29177893 GCF_014905685.2 Nematolebias whitei | reverse complement strand
GGGGGGGGGGGGATACTGCTTGTCTTTAAAAATAAATGCAAGGATGTTTATTTCAGATTGAAACAAGACTTGCAAGCACTGTTGTTATATTTCATAATATGGTGCAAAGTTATAGTCGTAGTATGGTGTAAAGTTCGTAGTTGATTTTCTATTTTATTTTATTTTTTAACCATATGGGCAACTGGGCAACTGCCCATTGTTTAATTAAAACAATAAGTTTGCATCTGTTGTGAGATGATTTTAGCAGTTTTGCAGATTTTTATTCTACTTAATGAAGAATAGTATGACTTAAAATCGTTCATCAAACAGGAAGGAGGACTTATTATCCCTCCTCTTACTACAAAGTACAGTGAATGTGGTACTTTGCCATAACTATGACTATATTTATGGCATCAGAGAAAGCTGAGCTTAACTTATCCACAGAAAGTAAAATGGCATCAGCATGAAAAGAAGGACTGTTAATTTTGAAATTAATCCAGTTTCTGATGTTTGACCAAACACTTTGTATTGACATGAAAAAAAAAAAATTGCTTGAGGGATTCATCTTCTGATTTACAAAAGGCACGCAAATTAACCTCAAATTTAAATCTTCTTTGCAGAAACATGGCTACAGGATATATCTTATTTATTATTTTAAAACGATTCTCCTTCATTTTAGGAGATTTAGGCCATTTGACAAATTTAGAATGAGCGGAAATCATTCTGGTTTTATGATTTATATTGGGAGATTTCTTGAAGGAATCTATTATACTCGGTAAATCCTTTGTCACAAACATTCATTGATAATCTTATTTCATTTGAAGTCAACTAAGTTACAGATATTTAATTTTAATTTGGGCATCAAATCGTCACCTTTGAATTTATAATATTTTAATTAATTGAATCAGCTGTTGGTCAGGTTACTTCTCGTTGTGCCATTAGCTCTAAAATAGTTACTGAATCAAGTGTTTACTTCCATTCATCCGCGGGGGTAGCAGCCTAAGTAGGGAGGTCCAGACTTCCCTCTCCCCAGCCACTTGGACCAGCTCCTCCAGGGGAACCCCAAGGCCTTCCCAGTGTTTACGTATGTAGGTAAAACTAGATGTTAAACAACTGTTAAAATACACCAGAATGCAGGAAATGGCATCTAATTATTCAAAATTTTCTGGGGGAGGACCCCCAGACACCCCCATCAGTGTGTCCCTCCACACACATTATAAATGCTCTGACACCAGTGGCCAACATGTTACTAAACAAGTACACATATGGTGTCATGTGGTGTTCAAAGTGTATTCAACTTAATTCAGTCTTGATGGTTTGTGTCAATGAGCATTTGGAGTTTTATACATAAAAATACAATTGATAGTTAGACTTTTAAGTATATTTACTGTATATCATGGTAATTTATTCTGTATTTTGCCAGATTATAGTGATTCTGGGGTTGTGATGATGGGGCCCTTGAAGATTGTTGCCCAGGGCACAGCGAAGTGTTAATCTGGCCCTGTGTGGCAAAGGGTAATTTTTAGTGCTATTCGTAAAATGTGGACACCCCCCATATGTTTGTTTTATTGTATGGTTTTATAATGAATAGTTTGATATTTAGTCTGTACTCTGTACTAAAACTTTGAGATATCCAAAACCTCAATGTTACACTTTGCATGTAGTGGCACTTTTACGCCACCAGTGGGCATCACTTGTGGTGAGTTGAATGTTTGTGAGTGTGCACAGAGATGAGGGAAGAAGAAAACAAACCAGTGTGGAAGCTGTGTGCCTTGTGGTGAGGCAATAAAACCACCTGAAAAGCACCAGATGTCCTCCTTCTTCTTAGAAAGTGCAACATACAGACAAAAAAATACAACAATATAAAAGCAATTAAAAAAAAAAGTTTTATTAAAAAAAATAAAATGAAAGTGCCATATGAATCAAGGTAAAATTCTAAAAACAAGAACACATTTACTTTGAATTTTCTAGTGACATTGTCAAATGTTTAAAATTTCTTAAAGAAATTAAGGTGGACAGCTTCAGATGTTGTTGCAAGGTGTTCCAGGTTACAGGAAGAAAAGACCTTGTTGCCAAGTTCAGTCCACGCTGAGGGAACGCTGCAGGTAATGAAGGCCTGAGAGTGCACGCTGTAGCTGCACTGACAGCATGACGTGTGGGAGGAGATATAAGAACGCAGCAGAACAAGGAGGGATTTATAGATGAAAATGAACCAGTGTGAGAGCCTACATGTAGATAATGATGACCAGCTGACGAAAGAGTACAGAGTGCAGTAATGGGTAGGGTATTTACAACCTGTTATGAACCTTGGTGCGTCATGGTAGACAGTACCCAACATCTGCAAGGAGCTGGCAGGAGCATCCATGTAAATAATGTCACTCTAATCAGTGGCCGGTATAGGAAAATTGCAGCAACAAGGTGTTTCCTGGCAATCGGAGTTAAACGAGATCTATTTCTGAAAAAGAAACCCTTTTTCAATTTCAGCTTCTTTCAAAATGTTTTCAATATGTGGCTTAAAGGAGAGATGTACATCAATTAAAATTCCCAAGTATTTGTAAGAATCGTGATACATGGATGACATAGAACTGTTGGCACCAACTTTCTATTTGAAAACAACATTCCTTTGGTTTTATCAGCTTAACTTAGATTTAAATCACTTATTATTGATTGATTTTATTGTTTTTAGTTAAACCTTTTCCAACAATGACAGCAATAAGAGAAGTAAAACCATTGCGTATGTAGTCGTGAACCCAGATTTCATTCTGTAATGATTCAAATGTAATTCAGCAGCTGCAACCACCAGAGGTCCCCATTCACCACTGAAAATAGTTCACATTCGTCACAAATCCAGACCAACTCTGCACACAGCTGGAATGCCATAATCTCAGAACAGAGAGAGTGGTATCAGTTTTATGTCAAGTTATTTTAGTTTTCACATTTAGAAAACACCTGACACAGGCTGCTAATTGGTGAGGGAAGTAGTCATGTTGTTGTTGTTGTTTTTTCAAGGTAAAGTCATGTAAGCACTACCAGTAAAGACTGGTAATGTTTAAAACTCACAGCAGAAATTTCCCCAAAAGGTTCTGAAATAATACATTAAAACATTTCACTTGAAGGAGAATGATACTGATAGCTTACAATGATGTAACTCAACCATGCTTCAATTATATATAATTATATACAATAATATTTTAATATTAAGAAAACTACTATTGAATAATTGGCTTATAACAAGCTCAAAGCACAAAGCTCCAAATGGTAAGATCAGCACTGTTACAACCAAACATACATTCCTTTCTCTGGAACACATTCATTGGATCACAAACGTGAGAATGCTGCCCCTGGATTGGCAATGAGTCTTTACCTCCAACAGAGGTGTTAAAGTATCTGGAAGTCTTGTACATGAGTTATGGAGAGTGAGATGAATCAACGGATCAGAAACCAGAAAGAGCTTCATCTTTTGGCTCAGCTCTTGATTTTTCAGTTAATCTGAATTCTAACCCTCATCTATTGTTATGAGGCATGTTTCATGACTGAAAGAACATAGGGTGGCCAGGTTCAGCCGTAGAGATAAGGTGAGGAGCTCCATCATCCGGGGAGCTAGGAGTAGAGCCACTGCTGCTTTTCATTGAGAGGAGTCCATTGAGGTGATTCGGGCATCTGATCAGGTACCTTGGTTTGGAGATTTCCCTTTGGAAGGAGCCCCAGAGGCAGACTCAGAACTCGCTGGAGGGGTTATATATCCACTTTGGCATGGGAGTGCCTTGGGATCCTTTAGAAGGAGCTGGAGAGTGTCAGTGGGGCCAGGGATGTCTGTGTTTATCTTCCCTGCTACTTCCACAAGCTGACCATTGATAAGCATTAGAAGATCAATGGAGAGTGATTAAATTAAAATTTGAGTTTACTCTATGACATTTTCACACATGTCTGTTCCTGCAAAAGATGTAAGCACCAACATGTTTAATACTGTTCCAGTTTAATGGAGAAAATAAAAATATTTGGACAAAGAGATAAAAGGAAAAACCAGATAGCACCATGAGAGAAATAGAGCCAGCGCAGGATCCAGGTACAGGTTTGCAAATCTGTAATCATTGACTTTTTTTTTTTTTTTAGTTAGAATCTACATAATGCATCAAACTCTTTTTTTTTATTATTACAGACAAATGTGTCGGAATAAAGAAGAGATGTTTTGTACAGGTTGTTTCTTGACTTGCTGTCATGGCAATGTGGCCTTCATAAAAATAAAACATTATTTTAGTCAGCTGTGGTTTAATGTCAGCTCTGGAAAAACACAGAAAAATTATTTAGAACAGAAAACCCAAGAACATAATAATAATAAATACACATTACCAGTATGCATAAAGTGCATCAAAGTGTTTAAATATAAAAACCCAACAGACCTTTCCCTTAGAATATCATTTATTGTTCATTTTACATCAGTTTGTCCTTGGACAAACTGCCTCCAATCAATTCAAAGTTTTTGGATACATTTATGACCATGAACACATTTCACACTGCTACAGACTGACAGAACTGCCATATCAAATGTTAAGATATCTATTTACTGTCATGCTGAGTGTTTTTTAATCAGTAGTAATCACTTACTGATGCTGTTACTGCTGCTAGTGTGGCTTCTGGCACAATAATGGAGTTTATAGGTCCCTGTGGGAAAATAGCATTCCATAGTATCTTTTGTCTATGGTAAAAATTTGGACTGTAATTTACAGTTAAATGAAACTGAGCCTTACACTGTCTGGTCCAGCTCAAATAGGAAGAAGGTGTAACATGTTAATCCTTATAGAAAAAAATTGTATGCATTGATTCGTTAACCAATTCCCATAGCACAATTGTACTTGTATTAGTTGTGCAGTTACTGGAGATAGTTAACGGATATGATCAAAGAGATCTTTATATATTTACAGTTTTGATACATCCTTTTGTTTTTGAGATCTAGTAATTTCAGCCTGTACCTAACAGTTTTTCATGATAACACTGAATATAAAAAAAAGACCTTCGCAAAGTGAAACGTCTGTACATGAATGCGTGGTGTGAGTTTCATTTATTTATTTTTTGTTTGTTTGTTTGTTTGTTTCTGTTTTTTTTTTTTTTTTACATAGCTGTAATGGTTAACTTTCATTTTCACATTGTCTCACTCTGTCTCTCACCATATGTTATGGCAACTCAGTTGTAGCTTTACTTTGGCAGTCAGTTCCAGTGGTCCAATGAAGACCTGCTTCCTCCCATGTCCGAACCATTGACCCGAACAAGATGTGGCATCCCAAAACTTGCATTCACTGCCATGCCCTTAGACGGGCCGTCTTATGCAGCATAGTTCCCTGTAAATAGTCTTTTACAGTCTATTGTTAGAGCTTTTGCTACTAACAATTGTTGTGCTAGTTTGTAGACTCCCATGTGTCTGTTTGGTCTGTTGAAGGCCATTTCACAGTTAAGTTCCAAGCAGCAGTCCTGTTCTAGGGTGTGGTGAAAAAAGCCAGTGGCTCTAAAGGGCCATTTGTGTTGATCCATTCATTTCATCCAGATATTGGACCAGTGGTTCCCAATACTCACACTACTTACACACCAAGGCTTTTCCATCTCCTTTAACTTTGTGCCATATTGAGTTATTTAATCTGAATCTCAAGCAAGTATCCCTCTGTATCCCTAAATATAGGAATCTCTACTAGACCTGACTATTTTTAGGACATGCAGCTAATAAGGCTATCTCAGCTATAAAATTGACTATTTGAAGTTTAAAATTCTTGCAGCATTGTTAGACAAAGTATACTCTAATGAAAGCTAGAAAGACAATGTCCATGATTGATGCTTGTAATATGACACTTGTGAGCCATGTGATACATACATTTAAGCTGGAGCATCTGAGTTAGCTGTATTAGCTACAATTGTAAGCCTCTTGATTTAGGGGCTGGATTGGACAAAATCTTGTAGATGTTGTTACCCTTCAGGACCCCGGGACAGTCGCTGATCTTGGACATCGGGCAATAAGCCGATTGTGGGAGAAGTTTGGATGTCCAAAGGAGATGCAGGTCAATGAGGAAAGAAGAAAAAGTATCCAGCCACTTCTTTGCTTTTTTTAAAGTAGTTAAGACATAAAATGTCACATGAACAAGCAAATGTGTCTTTTTGTGGAACAAATTATGTGGAGGATAGCTTTTCAATCTTGTTGTCATTTGCTCTCCATGGAGCCTTTCTTCTTTCTCTTTTCCCATCTTTCCTCAATCATCCTCAGGCTCCTCATGCTCCTTCACAGGCTGTTTTTGTCTGGTAACTCTGCCTCTGGACTGCGGGGAAAGTAGACGGTGGCTTTGTGCTCCTCATAGCGATCAATGTGCTTGAGATGTACCACCATGTGCAGAGCATAGGCTAAGACAAGGAGCAGGATTAAAGATGTCACCAAGCCCATCAGGATAGCTGGCGTCAAGAAAGTAGCACAGTCACTGGCCGACGCAAACTTGTCTGACTGCACATTGAAAGCTTGGATCTGGAAAAGCAAAGGGCAGGCGGAAAGATGAGATTAGGATGAGGCAAATAGGACAACTGGCTCTTACTTGGCTTACCAAGCACAGAGACACTGGACAGATGGACAGGTTGAGACATCCTAGCAGATGGCTAAATAGACAGCATAAAGACAAATTGGCAAACTGCCAAATAGACAGTAAACTAACTGACTGACTGTCAGCCAAACACATGAAGCACCAAAGGAAATAGCTGGCAGATATACAAGTGCATGCACACAAACAGCATAGGAATACGGGGAAAACAATACAGCAAAAAGTGAGCATGCTGACATTTTTACAAAAGTCACACAATAAAAGCTGTGCCTCTTGTGCAACAGTGTACCTGGAAATCTGTGAAAGTTATGTGCCAGTTAGCAGATGTGTCAGTGTGGGAGCTGGGCACTAGCAGGGTGTCATATTTGTGCAGGCTGCTGACGTGCTGGCAATGGTAGGATGAGGTGGCAGGAGCGTAGACCTCACTAGCGTTGAATGTAGCCTCCTGGGTCCAGTTGTACTGGATGTGAACACTGTCCAGTGTGAACCAGTTTTGACCCGCTGCTTCATAAAAAGTGTTGGACATCTGAAGCCTGGTGGAGGAGACAGTGCTTTTAGTTAATCTTTATAGGTGCGCTTTTTGGCTAAGTGTTGTAATTTGATCAAAGGAGAATTTGTGAGTAGATATTTTGAAAATGTTTGTCAGTAAAAGTCTTTGATTTAGACCTATTTACCTGATTACTAGGCTTCGCAAATCCTCCACATCACCAAACTTTAAGGAAAGCCTATGACAAAGAAAAGCCAACATATTAAATATTTACCACACTCTAAAATGGAAAATATGACACTTAGTATATTTGCATGTTGAACTAAGTGTTTCTTAATTTATTTGTAGTTAATTGTTTGACAAAAAAGGAGCAACTTGTCAATATTCTAAATGCATAAACTGTCTTGCGCACCAAATTTGTCCATCTTGCCATAATAAAAGCATTAAGACATTCCTTCAGCATAGCTGGTTTGTTAGGACTTACGTAGCTTTATCCTTGGTGCAGATGGAGCCTTTAGTGTCCACTGGTGAGTTGGGACTGAAGACCTTCTCCGTTAGATCTATGAACGTGTGGTTCCTGTAGCGGATTGCCAGGCGTTTTGCCTTGAACAAAATGCAAGGCTTCCCATTGTAAGACACACTGAGTGGGCCATAGGGTCCCATCAGAGACTGTAGAAGCTTCCTTTTACTGAGAGCCATCCCAGATTGGTGCCATTTAAAAGGCTGCAAATATATAAAGAAATGGAATTCAGTCAGAAAGAGGAAAGAAACTGCAATGAACATGCACCCAGTGTATGAGGTACAACAGTGTTGCATCCCTTGACTACAATCTAGAGGACATCTGGCTTTGTCTCATTCAGAGACTTCTCACTTTTCTGACTTGCTTATTCCTGTTCAGGGTCACAGGGAGCTGGTTTATGTATCCAGCAGGAAACATGACAATACAGAGACATGTGACACAGACACGCACCCACACACTCACACCCATCGCAAGTCAATTGAATGTTCGTGTTTTGAACTGAATAAGGTAACTGGAGTACCTGAAGAAAACCAATGCATACAAAGGGGTAGCATACAAACACCACACTGAAAGGCATGGGGGAGCTGACATTCAAACCGGAAACCTTGCAGTGAAGTAACAGTTAACCAGAGTACCACCAGTGGTCTGTGCATTCATGCAACTTGTGCAAAAGTGGGTAATGACAGCTGCCCACCAAAATCTGAATAAGTTCCACATGAATGATCCCAAATTCTAATGGTTTTTAAGTTAATGTACCTGAGAATACAGTGGTGATTTACTAGCAAACTGTGTTTATGGTATGGTGATACATGTCAATATTCTAGGGCATTCATTGATGTGTAGATTTCAGCGTATCATTGTCCTTCCTACTCGTTTTCTACTATATATCTAATAAGCGTGCTTAGTTAAACATCCCAGAGGCCTTCAATGATGTTCATGTTGTGTCATTTAATTTCCAAAACTATTTTGAAAAACAACCTGAGCTGACTTTTCAGCTCACCAGCTTGCGTGGTCATAAAATGTCAGCAGTTCAAAAAGTTCAGTGTTCCAGCCACCACTTGAAGCTCAAATATGGAAAGAGCAATATATGGAGAACATGAGCTTTCTGAATCTGCGTACAATGATGTGTAGTGGCTGAGATCAGAGTCAGAGTCAGAGAGTCAGAGATGATTTGATGCTTGAGTTTACATTAGATGGCAGAGAAAGAATGCCTACTGTAGTTTTTTTTTTTTTAAGTAATTTACTCAAAGTTTACTGTCACTAAATGGTATAAGGTTACCACAAAAAAGGGTTCAATCAAGTCATCTGGACAGTTTCTGGTATAAGGTTACATTACATGTTATGGTATACGCACAATCACTGTTTCAGTGTGACCTTTTTACAGTAGAACATATTTGAAGAACACTTACATTTTATGTTAACATTACAAGTACACAGTATGGTAGTTTAAAACACATTTGGGTGTATTTAAAACTGAAATAAAAGCCTGTAAACCATTCCAGAGGATTGGATTTAATTTTCAATCTCAGTGGTCCTGTGTGTGGGTGGTAATGATGTTTTTACCTCTGGTGAATATGAGACCAACATTATTCCTTCATCCAAGGTCATGCAGTGTGGCTGAGTGAGCATGCTCGGTTTTTGCTTGTGTGTTTCAGAGTGTGCGCATTTGAATGTGCTGGAGATAGGGAGGGAAGAATATTGAGGCTGTATACCTGCAGTATTCTCCTGAGGGGGTTTTCATCTTCAGGTGTCAAAAAGACTTCTTCGCTTTCTAAGCCGTACTCTCCGTCTTGACCTGAAAAATGCAAACACACCACTTTATCAGTGAAGCTATACGTGAAGCCAGTCACAATAGCATATTACAAATTTTGACAACATATTAGCGCAGTTCAGATGATTTCAAAGAACAAAGAGAACCTGCATGCACCTTACTACTCAGGCTCATATCTATTTCCAGTGGTTTGCGTCATCACACTGACTCATCAGCAGTTTTTTTTTTTAACTTCACAATAACAGTGTTTCAGTGTTTACATACAACTCATCTTGTTTCAGAAACATATGTTCCTATCATATAACTTAAACACATTTCAGTTGTTCTTGTTTTGTGACAAAGTGCACACATATAGCCAGATGACACTGAGGTGCTAAGATTTCAACTGAGTCAAATCTAAAAAATAATAATAAATGTGCTTATATTGCTTAATAACAAATATTTATGCAGGTTTAAGAAAAAAAAGGCAATGTTGCATCTTTCTAATACATCAATCTGATATAATTTGTGGTGGGTTGGACTGAATATGGCCTTTTGTCACAACAGATTTGTTACTTACTTGATGAAACTCTTGTGGCTTGATGGGGGTTCTCTTTGCTGTGGAAAAACACAAAACAGATGGTTTTATGGTCATAAGATGCAGTTAAATATTGAATTAATTTTAACTATAAAAAAGTCTGCACAGTGTGCACAGGAAGCTTTATTCTGCCTGGAAAGTTCAATGTGTACAGTTACTCAAAACATGCCAGGACCAAAATTGTATGTGAAATCTCACTGGAAGAATGATTAAGATTGAACTTCTGTTGTTGTTGGTGTTACACTCTCTAAGTATTTACTTCTTTTATTCATAAAATATTATACACAAAATTGCAAAGTGATGCAGAAGTCAGCATTACTTTCACTGGATGCAGACCTGCTAGGACATTACAAAATAAAATGAAAAAGCGTATTCAACTTATTTGTGTACTGCATTTGCCATTCAGCTAATGTTTAAATAATGCATATGTTTAGAGCATACTAAAATTTGTACATATTCTGCTGCAGTGTATCGGTTGTGTTTAAAAATGAACTTGTGTAGCAAGTTGAACAAACTGTAATGCAAAATCTCTGTTACTATGAATAAATAAAACTTACCAGTAATATTATTTA
>NC_056508.1:29161981-29167318 GCF_014905685.2 Nematolebias whitei | reverse complement strand
TTATAGGTAAAATTGAGCCTGGTTCATTTTTACTTAAATGTTTTCAGATTTTACTTTTAATATTCTCACTTACAAACGTTTGCTGTTTATTTAGAACTTTTGTGTTGTTACCCTGTTGGTTAAGACAAAATGACTTATATCTTGAGTTGAAGTACATCTGTAATTTTGCTTATACCTGTTTATTAATGTTAGTGTTTGAATGCTGCTATTTCAGTTATATAATTTTTTTTTGTCGTTGAAAAAAGGCCAGATAGGAAAGACTTCAATTTTACACAACACTTTTGTTTTAATTCTTTTAGTTATACAACCCAGAATTTTTTTTTTTTTTTTAGCTTTCAAGGTAGCTAGTCCAACTGAATCTGTCCAAAAACATAAATATATTTCAAATGACAAATTTAATCTAAAAATAAACCTGCACAATTTTTGGACACCTCACATTTTTAGCTTTTGTTGTAAAATCAATGTATTTCGCACAGTACACTGATCATATCACCAGTATCCTGTTTGTGTTGTTTTGCTGCAGTTACTGAAGTAATGTTTGCTATAGCTTGAAAATTTGTGTAGCCCTTTGACATTTAGGCTTTATAACTTCATTTGTTTAACTCTAAATTGTCCCTAGGTGTGAGTGAGAGAGTGGTTGTTTGCCTTGTTTGTCTCTATGTGGCCCTGTGATGGACTGGAGACCAGTCCAAGGTGTCCCATGCCTCTTGCACAATGATGGCTGGACATGAGCACAAGTGACCCCTGTGACCCAAAAAGGAAGAAATGGGACAAGATAATGGAAGGAAGGATGGATGAAACTTCAGTTGTTATGAAACCATCCATCCATCCATTATTTTTACCCACTTCTTCCTTATTGGGTCACAGAGGTCACTGGTGCTCATGTCCAGCTATCACTGTGCGAGAGGCAGGGGACACCCAGGATGGGCCGCAAGTCCATCACAGGGCCACATAGAGACAAACGAAACAAACAACAAGTTTAAGTTTCTTTTCTGTTATTCGCATCACATGTGGTACATAAGGTGGAACTAAATTGTGTACTCAAGATCCTAGTTATACCCAAAAACAGCAAAAAATAAATTTGTATAAAGTATAAACAGAAACAGTATAAGGATCTAAGATATAAGATATACACTAAACACTAATAATGTAAAACAATACAGTGTATTAAACAGCAGCCCGAACATGAGTCTGTAATGAGTAGATGGGTATGAATAAATACAGCATCATGAGATCAGCAGCATGGATAATCAGCAGCTCAGATAAGTGTAGTATGACATATGCAGGATATATTCATACATTTCACGGGTTCTTCATTTTTCTGACTGTGTAACATGCGTGCATTGAGTTTAACAGAAACGTAAACGAGAGACGTTATTTATCTTTGACCCATCAAAATGAATGCGGTCATTTATTTACAGAATCAAAGTTTAACATCAAACATTTACATTAATTTGGCAAAATATGAAAACAATAACATGGCTAGTTTCACAGGAAGTGGGAACAATACGGAGATTGTTGTCACTTTTCGGCAGACCAGCAGACATCAATCACACGGTGGTGATTGAGAAACTTTGCTTCAGACATTTCTAAAATATCTGTAATGATTTTAGGAGAAAGGAGAGTTTAAGATGGAAAATGGAGATTTATCTTACAGAGGGATGTGTGAGGGAATTTATCTGTTTGACCAGAACGGGCACGCTCTTTCAGATCTCAGCTTGGCCCAAACGGTACGCTTGGTCGAAATAGAACTTTTACCTGGTTGATGATAGATCAGGTCGGCGTGAAGTCCTTCTTTTGACTCGTTTCAGCGTCTCCGTGAGGACAGCTAACAACCTTTAGGAGTCATGTGAGGTTATCCAAACAGAAGTTATAATCCCCAAAACCGTCTCTGGATCATCTTGAATGCGTTTGCATCCAAGAACTCTGAACTCTTTACGTCTCCAACTCTTTCAAAGCTCTTTTCATCTCGTCACGTCTCGTCTCGACACGACAACGGAACTTTTTTACGACACTTCTCATTGAGAACTGGGAAGTTGCCACATTTAAATGGGTTCGACTTCCGGGTCATTTGAGAGCTTTTTGATTGGTCGATGGACCAGAACAGAGGTGTGGTTTGTGATGTAAGGTGTTATGGAAATTCAAGGATAGAGATTAAGATTGTTTAAAACAGACAGAAAGATTATTGGAGAAAACCAGACTTCGTGGAGTCAAACTCTCCTGTATCTTCTGTAAAAGTTAAACATGACATTTCTTTTCAGTAAACTTTTTAGTTGACCGAAACCTGAACTTTAACACACACTTACAAACTTGCTCATTGAAGACAGAAAAATCAAGAAATGCATATTACCCTGATTTCTTCTTTGAATGAGGAATAAAAATCATTACTTACTGTTTATGTAAATAAAAATGAGTAGTTCTCTTCAACCTGTAAACATTGTTTGAACTAACACAATTTGATTATCAAAATTAGAGAATTGTCTTTTCTACTTGATTAATTCAAGAAAGAAAGTCTCCAGATGGGTCAAACTGTATTTCTGGATGCAGATCAATGAAATAACAGTTTCTGTCCATCTGGTCAGATTTGACATCAGGTCAAGTTCACTACATAAGTCACACATCACCATTTAAAGTGACATTAAAGTGATTTCTCTTTTTCTTACAGTGACAATCCTGATTAGTGATTTAGGTGATTTTTTTATTAGATTTTTGAGTCTAACAACTTCAGGGTAGAAGCTGTTCCTCAGTCTAGTGTTTCTACACTTAATGTTCCACAACCTTCTGCCTGAGGGGAGCGGGGCAAAAAGTATGTGTGCTGGGTGAGTGGGGTCCTTCATGATGCAGGCCCTCTTCCTGCATTTGGAGGTGTGATGGCGTGGAGGCTGACACCAACAGACTTCTATGTAGCCT
Organism: Nematolebias whitei; assembly: GCF_014905685.2. NCBI lineage: Eukaryota > Metazoa > Chordata > Actinopteri > Cyprinodontiformes > Rivulidae > Nematolebias > Nematolebias whitei. The sequence goes on along the minus strand of NC_056508.1, from coordinate 29,164,408 downwards.
TCACCACTCTCTGCAGAGCTTTCCTTTCTGCAGCTTTGAAGCCCCCGTACCACGCACCTCTAGACAATTGTCAGTTTTGTCGATCAAGAGTGAAATTTGTGGGGCGCATAATATCTGCACAAAGCATTGCCACAAATCCTGAGAAAGTGAGTGCTGTCACCAGCTGGCTCCAGCCAAAAGATCTGACATCTTTGAGGTCTTTCCTGGGATTCTGCAGATATTATCAAAGGTTTGTGGCAAATTATTAAGTCATTTTCAGAGCCCTCACAAAGCTTGTCAAATAGTCTTCACCCATTCAGAAAGGCAAGTCATCTAAAAGAAAAGTCAAAGACCTTGGAGACAGGTGGAACCAACACCTGATGAGAGACAAGATGAGAAGTCAAAAGAAGCTGATGTCAGTACTCATACTTGTGACTCAGATCACTCTGCCTCTGAGCCAGACCTCAGGAAGACTATAAATACCAGTTAGTACTTATATATATTTTTGGCTGCTCCGTTCTTCATGGGTCGCCAGAGTGAACTAACTCACACAAAGACTTGGCAACTGTTTTTTACGCCGGATGCCCTTCTTGACGCAACCACAGACCACCGAGCCATCACAGCCCTCTGTGTGGAGCAGAGAGCTGCTATCTAGGGTGCCCAGGGGAGCAGATGGTGGGGGTTAAAGGCCTTGCTCAAGGGCCCAGAATGGGGCAAATGAGGATGGAGACAGGTGTGGGTGTTACACCTTTGCCATCCACATTTTGATGTTGTTGATCTGAGGAGTTGAACCGGCGACCTTCCGATCACAGGCCCACCTTCTCTAACCTCTGCGCCACCACTCCCTAAATCTGTTATTCAATTAGTTCTACATTTCCCACCTGTTAGTACTACCAAGTCTAAACCCAAGTCTTCCACTAAGAAAAAATATGAACCTTAGACCTAGACCTAACCAAAACCTGTCATTTGTTTAACTTATGATAAAACAGGAAAGGCTGGAGACCAGATGATTACTACTGTTCATAAAGAAGTTTTTAAACTATGATGTTAGATCTTTGTCTTTAATCCTTCCTTATCTCTGCGTGGTATAGTTTGTCTCATGAGGACATGCAGACAGTTTGAAGGGGGAGGATGCAGAACATTGACATTTAGGCTTAATAACTGCATTTGTTCATAAGTGTGAGTTCATCAGTAGATTAACTAAGAATAAAAGGGCTTATTCAGTAATATTAAAACTTGGATTTTGCATACGATGCAGTAAGTTAGGAATTTCATGAATGTTATTTACATAATGTGAAATATTTTTTCTTTATAACGATGTTGAAAACTGGAACTATTTGAGCAATATTTTATTTTCAATCCGTTTGAAAAAGAAAGTATTTAGTTTCTGTTCAGAGCCACACAGTCAGGTGAAAGAGCCGGAAGCAGGTGAATCTTGAGGAGGAGCACGAGAGAGCTGCAGGAGTGAGGAGATGAAGGATCATGGTCACCACAGAAGGACTGTGTTGCCTGCTAGATGGGAAAACACAGATTAGTAGCTTCTACCAGTCAGGTGAAAGTGTTTTCTACCTCCAGGTGTAGAAATAAAAAAAAATCTATTTTCATCCATGAAACAAGTAAATAGTTCATATTTACTAAAAGATGTGTGTATGTGTGTATTTGGGAACATTTCTTTGCATTTGTGTTTGAACATTTTGCTTAAGTTTGTAGTTTAGGTTAATAGTAATGAGATGGGGTGTGTGTGATTTATTTTGAGTGAAGATAGGTTTACGGAGTACAAGAAATTTGTGTTAAGATTAGATTATTGGTATTCCCTTGCTATTAGTGTATAATTACTTTTTGTGAAGAGACAGAGTCAGAGTCAGTCAGAGTCAGAGATTCTTTATTGTCAATCGCACCTCATGTGGCACATGTGGTGGAGCGAAATTATGTACACAGGGTCCCAGTTACATCCAACAATAAAATGTAAAAGAAAAACAATGATAAGATCCAATATATCAACTAAGAAAAACATCAACTAAATATACACTAAGCACTAATAGCATAAAGAAACATTACGTCAAACATCAGCACGAACATGAGTCTGTGTGAGCAGATGTGCACGCATGAACACATCAACCTAGAAAAAGATCAGCAGCAACATTGAAACAGATCAGCAGCAACATGATGTGATTTTTTTCACAGTGATTATTCTGGTTAGAGATTCATGAGTCTAACAGCCTCAGGGTAGAAGCTGTTCCTCAGTCTAGTGGTTCTACACTTAATGCTCCTTAACCTCCTTCCTGAGGGGAGTGGGGCAAAAAGTGTGTGTGCTGGGTGGGTGGGGTCCTTCATGATGCAGGTGGCCCTCTTCCTGCATCTGGAGGTGTAGATGTCTGTGATGGTGGGGAGGCTGATTCCGACAGATTTCTGTGCAGCCTTCACCACTCTCTGCAAAGCTTTTCTTTC
>NC_056508.1:29159526-29161871 GCF_014905685.2 Nematolebias whitei | reverse complement strand
TAGTGGCCGTGATGATTTATATGGCAGCGTTGTCTGTACAAATAAAAGAGGACCTACTTTTAAACAACCTGATATGGCAATTTTTTTCCCACCTAAACAGACAAACTTGCAGCTGTTGTTTATCTAAAAAGGAACAGGAGAAATGTGCTCATGTTTCACTTATCGTACTTGTCGCTGTACACGTCGCACCGCCGTATAAGTCGCATCAGTACAAATATGTCTAATAACGTGGAAAAAAACATAAATAAGTCACTTTGCCGTATAAGTCGCATATGTTATGCATCACCGCCGACCACCCGGAAACATGTGCCGGTGTTGTGCCAAATATTGATTGGCTGCCAAATGGCGTCTGCGGAAGCGTGCACGGGAGGACTTCAACAAAAAATTAACAAGATTAACACTTAAAAACAATTATTTGTTGGCTTGAAATCATAGAAAAGGTATGTCTCTGTTTAACTTTTCCTTAATAATTACACTATATTGGTCAAATCAGCTGCATTTCAAAAGCTGATTCACAGATGTGGGAACGCACAGAGGGAGGACTCGCTGTGTATTTCGTCGAAATTTAACAAGATAACCACCTAAAAACAATTATTTGTTGGCTCAACATTATAGTAAAGGTGTGTTTCAACTGAACTTTTCCTTAATAAACGCACTTTAATGGTCAAATCAGATGCATTTCGCTAGGGCGGTGTGGCAAAATGCATCTGGTTTGACATTTGCTCCATGGCGTTCCGAAGAGAGACAAAGGTGACTTTGTATGGCAAGTCAAGTGTCTCATTAACATCCACTTTACCTATTAATGAGACACTTGGCTTGCCATACAATTTGAGGGCCCTCTAGCAGCTGAAAATGGTAGTGTTCAATATTTTCCATGTCAGAATGACTGAAATCTTCAGATCTCAGCTAAAAATTGGGTTATAAATATGAGGAAAAAAATAAATATGTCGCTTCGGTGTATAAGTCGCAGGACTTGCAAATTTATGCAAAAAGATGTGACTTATACAGCAACAAATACGGTATCTCTTAAGAAGTTAATCACTACATAATTCTGATATGTTTAGAGTTTTGTTCTATATATAAATAGGATACAGTTTAAAAATGTAAATATATTTGTTCTAATTATAATAACTCTTAAAATGCACATGAAGCTAATTTCTAGGAATACTTTTCTTTTTCAAGATAATGGGCAAAAAACTTTTCCATTTTTTTAAATAGATGACATTTTTAATGGGTAAGTTAATTGTCATCCGTTTACATCAAGACAACTCTACAGACACAGCAGTTTATCTATAATGTGATTATTTTAATAAAGCTCCACAGGAAGTTTTTAATTCATTAGGAAGAGATTTTGGCTGTTCTTTGCTGTTGTCTGCGTGTTTATCTACATATGTGTGTGTGTGTGGGTGTGTGTCTATGTGTGTGTGTGTGTTTCTTGTCAAAGAGCCAAATGAGGATTTTGGTCCCAGCTGCTCTGCACCCAGACTTGGCCTCAGGCCTGCAGACACACCCATGTCAACATCAGCAGCTTACATCTTATGAATGCCGTGCAGAGATGGCACAATCTGCTCCCAAATGGCATATGGAGTGTGAAGCTAAATACTGTGGACAAAAATAACTTAGATGTCTTCCAGCACTTAAGATCTTTTGAACTCAATGTTATGTGTAAGTGTGTTCCAAATTTATGACTGTTTATGATGCACTTGTCACAGGGGACAGGGGCTAGCTGTGGGCAAAAATTGAGCTATACAGTTTCTCAAGTGATACTGGTCTTTAACCTCTGGGACACACAACACAAACACACTAATCTCTGTCTCTGTTTACATCTCACTCACTTTTATAATCAAAACTGGTTCAAACCACAATATAAGTAGAATTAAATAAAAAAAAAAGCATCAATCCAAAGTAATCAGGATTTTAATATTGTATCATGTCCATTTCACATTTATTCTTACTACAAAACAATATTTGGCTTGATATTAAAATGTTAAGTGCTGTGTGAATGGTTTGGTTAAAGACTTTTAATGGTTTATTTAGCATGGAAAATCACCCAATTACCAGAAATGCTAAACTCTGATGAAATTGCTACATAATACAGCTGCTGTCATTATGTTGAAACTTGATCATGCACGCTCACACTTCTGTAGGACAAATGGAAATACAGTTCTGATTTCTGGACTCTAGTCTATGTTTTTAAACAAGTGTCTAGTAAAGTAAAAAATAAAATAAAAAATTAAGGAAGAAGCAGGTAAAGATTATGGATGGATGAATGGATGGATGATGGATGGATGATGGATGGATGGATGGATGGATGGATGGATGGATGGATGGATGGATGGATGGTT
>NC_056508.1:29151192-29159426 GCF_014905685.2 Nematolebias whitei | reverse complement strand
TGTATATATATATATATATATATATATATATATATATATACTGTATATATGTGTTGCCCGAGTGCAGATCTGCCTGGCTCAATAGTTCATTAGTGTCTGTGTTGATCTGGTGGAAGAGAACCCTTGGTTTACAGCACTGAGCTGCCCATCTTGCATTAATCTGCTTAATAGGGTCAAAATTCTGATCCAGAAATACCAGCATCACCAGCCAATGTCTTCCTCTAACCTGGGACTCCCCCTGCCCGACCCCATCGCTTCCCACTTCCAGCTGTCGTTAGGCGATAGGCGAGTTGCACCCAGTAAAAGGTTGCCACTTCAGCAGAGGGCAAACATAGAGACACACAAGACAATCAGCCCTGTTTGTCTTTCCATCCATGTCATTTTATTTCCAGACAATGAAGTCTAACTTCAGTATTGTTTAGGCTTTCAACTACTGTAACTACAGATTTGTTTTGGTGACCATGGATGTTTTTCATCTAATTGGAGTGTGATGAATGCAGCAGGTGGGCATATGTTTTTGATGAAGCAGGTAAAACGTGATCCAGAGAACTGAAAATACGTGCTGCCGGCACAAGATATTGAAATGGAAAGAAAGGACTCAAAAAGCTTTTAGTTTGGTTCTATCGATAAGAAAACTGAAGAACAAAATAGGAACTGTTGAATAGAAGACAAATCAAGCATTTGTTGCCATTCTGTGACTTTTGAAATATTCTGTGACTTCATGCCAGGACCACATTTTGTGGTTTTAGGAGGTACAGTGCAGTTTGTAATTTGTTGAAGCAGAATAGGTCCAGTTAAATCATGGAACATAACAACGTGATCAACATGTTACACCTATTCTAAAGTAAATCAGAAGGACTTCTTAAAACAGATTGTTTAAATGTAATAAACACCATAATACAAGCACAAGTCAATCAGCTGAAAGTGCACATCCGCTGTGAAGACATTATTATTATTATATTATTATTATTATTATTATTATTATTATTATTATTGCAAAAGAGATAGAAAACTTGCATACCTTTCTTGGCATAAAGCAAACAAAAATTGGCTTCAGACAGACAGATTTTCCAAAACATCTGTTTATGTTTAAACACACAATAAATTCACAGAGAACAGCTGACTAAAGTGTACAGCTCAGTTCAGCAAGTATTTCCATAGTTCTGATTCAGATCTCTGTTTTGTTATTAATATAGAGGTTTTGTGTTTGTTCTGTGCACTATTTGCCTGAGTATATAACATCAAATGTTGCAGATGTTTTATAAGATTTTTTTCATCATGATTATGTTTATTTATAGAATTACAAGATGCCAAGGTTGCGATGAACCATCCTTGTGTTATTCTGTGCTGAAACATGCCAAGATTAATACTTCGAAGCATTTCTACACAGGCTGTTGAGTCACATGTGCTTACAATTACTGTATATTGCATTTGTGTGCTATTCTTGCAGATGTTTACATTTTATCTTGACATGTTGGTCTTATTGTGGAGCTAACCTTGACCACTTAAACAATTCTTTCATTTACACTTTGACTAATAGGTTTACTAATTGCAAAATATAAACATACATAGTAATTAGAGATTTTAATTTGAACTTGGAGGACAACCCAGAATAAGTCAGTGCCAGAGAGTACAAAAGGTGAATGGGAGAACATTTTTATTGCTGCAATTTATAATCTAATACTGTAAATGTAAAACATAAAATAATACATAAAAATCTTAATACATTTGTGACACCATAAATGTTTTATAAAAACAACCCGAGTGTTAGGCTGAAACTTTAAATATTGTATCTAAATGCAAAAGCTAAAGGAATAAACTGTTTTGAAAACATGGACATAATAAAAGGTCCAAACTTGTTATGGAAGAAATAAGTTTAGAAATGTTCATCCTTCTACATATTCTGTCCTTCAGCAACATAGCAAAATGCACAATACAAATTATACACATTCATATTTGAGATGGTTTAAAAGTTAATGTTAGAATAATTGATTTTTTATTGATTTTAATGATTTTTGTATTTCTGTACTTTATCTGGCATTTAATCAGACTGTTGCTAACATTTGAAAAGGTGTGAATGTCAATTAGAGCACAAAACGTTTAATTTATGTGCTTAAATAACTAAATTTCATCCAGCAAAAAAGTATACAAATAAGACAAATTTTGGAAGGGTCTGGATAAAGTGATGGAGAGTATTCCCAGGGAGGAGAGAGTGGTGATTGAAGCAGACCTGAATGGACATGTTGGTGAAGGAAACAGAGGGGATGAGGAAGTGATGTGTAGGTTTGGTATCAAGGAAAGAAACCAGGAAGGACAGATAGTGGTGGATTTTGCCAAGAGAATGGAAATGACCGTAGTCAACGCTTATTTTCAAAAGAAGTAGGAACATAGAGTGGTTGTGTGTAGAATGACTGTTGTGAAGAGAAAAGGAGTAAAATCAGAGTAGCAGACCAAAAGGTGGAAGCTGAAGAAGTAAAAATGTGAGTTCAGAACAGAGCTGTTAAAGGCTCTGGGTGGTAAGAAAGAGCTTCCTGATGACTGGGCTACTGCAGCAACTGTAATTAGAAAGACATGTAGGAAGGTACTTGGTGTGTCATCTGGACAGAGAATGGATTATGAGGAAACCTGATGGTGGAATTGTGAAGTGCAGGAAGCTATTCAAAGAAAGAGGTTATAGCCAAGAAGAAATATGACAGTGAGAGGACTGAAGAGAGGAGACAGGAAAAGAAGGGGGCATATGATGAGTCGTATAAGAGGCTGGACACGAACAAGTGTGAGAAGAACTGATAGGCAAGACAGAGGGATCAGGCTGGAAAGGATGTGCAGTAGGGTAGGCTTTTTAAAGCCTCAGAGAGATTGCAGTAAGGTTTTTGACTCAAATATTCAGTGACATATTTGAGGGTGAGAAAATGCCTGATGAGTGGAGGATAAGTGTGCTGGTACCCATTTTTAAGAACAAGGGTGATGTACAAAGTTGTAGAAACTACAGGTTCTAAGTTGTCCTAAGTTGATGAGTCACACAGTGAAGATCTGGGAGAGAGTTGTGGTAGCTAGACTTAGATGAAAGATAACTATTTGCGAGAAGCACAATGGTTTCATGCTGAGAAAGAGTGCCACAGATGCCGTCTTTGCTTTGAGGATGCTGATGGAGAAGCACAGAGAAGGTCAGAAAGAACTTTATTGTGTCTTTCTGGATTTAGAAAAAGTATATGACAGGGTGCCGAGGGAGGAGGTGTGGTATTGCATGAGGAAATATGGAGTTGCAGAGAACTATGTTGGACTGGTACAGGACATGTATGAGGACAGCAGGACAGTGGTGAGATGTGCTTCAGGAGTAACAGATAGCTTCAAGGTGGAGGTGGGATTGCATCAAGGATCGGCTCTGAGCCCCTTCTTGTTTGCTCTGGTGATGGACCGACTAACAGATGAGGTCAGGCAAGAATCCCCATGGACAACGATGTTTCCAGATGACATTGTGGTCTGTGGTGAGAACAGGGAACAGGTGGAAGAGAACTTGGAGAGGTGGAGATATGCACTTGAAAGAAGAGGAATGAAAGTCAGTCGTAGTAAGACAGAGTACATGTGTGTGAATGAGAGGGAGACGGGTGGAACAGCGAAACTACAAGGAGCAGAAGTCACAAAGGTGCAGGACTTCAAGTACTTGGGGCCCACTGTCCAGGAAAATGGAGAATGTGGTAAAGAAGTGGAAAAAGAGAGTCCAGGCAGGATGGAATGGAACAAGTATAGTTTCAGGAGTAATTCTGTGACAAAAGATTGACTAAGACGATTTGGACAAATCCAGAGGAGGGACGGTGGGCATTTTAGTAGAAGGATTTTAGAAATGCAGCTGAACAGGAAAAAATGTACATGCAAAGACTTGATTTTTCATTTTAAAAAACATATGACACTGAATCTGTTAATGACAGCAAAAATCAGGGTTTATTGAAGAGGTGCAGAAATGTAAATCAGCCGAGCATCATCAGAATCTGAAAAAGAACCCCCCACCCCCCACACACATATTTTCACAAAGCTTTTATACTATTTTTATCTCTTGTGTCATAACAGTACTCACTTGTCATTTGTACACTCATTCAGAGAGGATGTCCTGGATCAAGGCCTCAACCACACACTTCATGGTATCTTTGTTTTATCTATGTAGGTTCAGTGATAACATGTCATGTCTTGTTACTGACTAATCAACAAAATTATACTTCAAAGACAAAGAGGAGATATATGAATGCAGTTAGAGAGGACATGGTGGAGTGAGGACAGAGTGAGATGAAGGAGGATGAATCGTTGTGGTGACCCCTGAAGAGAGAAAAGCTGAAAGAAGAATATATACAAAAAATGTATAAGTGTGACCAACTACTCTCAGCAGTTTTTGTTGGAGCTTTCTCTGAGTGTTTTGTTGGACTTTGTTCTTTGCTGTTTTTTTTGTTGAAGATCTTGAGTTTCATAGTACCCATGTTTTTCTGTTAGTACTTAATGTATTTTGTGTTTCTGTATTTCATGGTTAGTATTGTTCCTGGTGTTTCTTTCAATGTCAGACCTGTTTTGCCCTCAGTTTTCTCTCCAGTGTTTTTCCAGTCCTACCTGCCACTCTCACCTGCCAGCTGCGAGTAATCGGTTTCCAGGTGTTTCCACTTTCCTCTCTCCCTCAGTTTGCTCTATAGCCAGTCTCTTGTCACCACCTCACCTGCAGCTCATTGTGTTGGTTTAATTATGTCCCGGTCCTCCTTTCGCTCTTGTCATGCTTCCCTGTGTTCTTTTGAATTGTACGTTTTTTGCCGCCATGTGAAATTTTTGTTTTGTTTATTAAATAAATAAGTTTTTATGTTGTTTTAGTTCCTTGTGTTTGCCTGCCTCTGAGTCAATACCTCCACCGACGCGACAGGGGGATGTTTTAATGCAAGTTATAAAGTTAACATTCAGTGAGAGCTGTTTTCAGAAACATAGACAGGCTTTTTTTTTCTCTCTTTTCCCCGTCAATGCAGAGCACAAGAGTGTGTCTTTTTTAATGTTTTTAAAGAAGCAACTTTTTTCTTTCTACAAGTCCACACTGACACTGGAGCGCATGCTGTAATAAGAGTTCACACACTATTTCAAATAACGTTTAATCAGCCAGTTTTATTTTGGATGTGTTCATCAGATTTGTCCATCATTCGTATCATTTGTCCCTGATTTAACGCGTCATCTTCTGCAGCCGACAGAGTTTTCCTCCATATAAATACACTCTTCCCTGTTTTCACCATCATGTATATCTGAGTCATACACCGACTGAATCATAAGGAATGGATCCACACAGTGCATTGTATGGTCCGTCCCGGTTGTAACAATTTAAACATTAATTTATTCTTCAATTTTCTTAGGACTTGAAAAAAAGAGGAGTGGTTACCTCCTTGTGGTCATAACACAGCTTCCTCTTCCCATTCCCCCCAACACACAGAAAGTCTGAGAACCATTGCTCATTTTCCATAGCAGCCATTTTTATACCATTACAATTTAAAATGAAAAATAAAGCACTATTGTCAGTGTGTCTGTATTGAATGCTGAGGCCTCTGACCTCAAGATTCCAAAACACACCAAGAGACTTCTTTAACAACTCAGATGTCTTGTTTTTCTGCTTTAATGATGGACAGATTTAGACAGTATTTCAGACTGAGAGTCATTAATCAGGTCTCTCTTGTAAGAGTCCTCGAGGCTCAATGGGATTTACCTGTATAAATAAAGGTTGATTGATTAAAGATTCATGTTCTCAAAGGTGTGCAGCTTGGAGTGTAGCTGCAAGATAAAGACCTAAATGAACTGATTAGAAAAAAAATCTGAGCTGAAAGTGAAATAGTGTGTGAAGGAGAGAGAAGGAGCTTCCTTTCTAAACACCTGTCTAGAACATGTGTTGTTGGATATTAATTATTTATTGTCAAACCTGTAAATCTGTTAGCTATTTGTGTGTGTGGTGGTGGTGCGGAGGTGGAGGGGGGGGAAGTGTGTAAGTAAGTCAGGCATGTAGAGATCTGAAGATCCAGTCACACCGTTCCAGTCTGGAAAGTCTTGATCACAACACAGATCTCAGATGGATGTCTTCTGACACACATGAAAACACACACACACACACACACACACACACACACACACACCTGTAAACAAAGACAACACAATTTTATCCATCAGTATATTTGTCTTCCTTGACATGTTTACATTGGCATGTGTGTGTCAGTGATTGTGTGTGTGTGAGAGAGAGAAAGAGAGAGAGAAAGAGAGAGAGAGACACCCTACTTGTACACATGTGTGGTGTGTCTTTGCCACAGCTCCAGTTTCTACTCGAGCATAAGGTTACCCAAAGTAGTGCATGAAAGACGAGGCATTCTGGGTTTAAATGAGCAGGTGGAGGAAGTTGCAGGGAGAGCAGAAGTTAAGGAGAATCCTTGTCTTTGTCTCTTGGTTTAAGTTTTTACAGCACATTGTCAAGCTGTGGCCTGTTCTCAAAAGGAGGTAAGGAGTGTGCTGTTGGTGCGTTGTGCTCTCCAAGAACCTGTTTAAACCATTTTTGTTCAAAAAGCAAGTTAAAATTATTTTTTCTCTTCATATAAAAAGGAGGGAAGTAGCTGCATGAACAGAACAATAATATTCATAGAAAGTTAGTCGGGGCACGAGTTAATAAACATTAAAAGTCAAGACACCTCAAATGTACTGATTTACACAAACAGATGAAAGTGCGAGTGTCTTCTGCTCCTGGATTTTGGAAAATGGTTTTGGGGATTAAGCTTTAATGAAATTGTTCCAGTCTCGAGTCTTTGATGTTAGTTAACATTTTACTTGTTTTGTGTAATCACATAATTTCATGATATATATTCAACTATATATCACATTGAAGATCCTTTAAAGTTGAAATAGACAAGTGTGTTTTGCTCCTTTTTTTAATTACTACAAATCTTACTTAGATTGGATACTTGGTTACATTTATGGATCTAACTTTGATTAATTATTTCATAATATGTCATAGCTGTTGTTCCCTTTGTTTCTGCATTACTGTATATTTTTCTGCTCATAAAAAAGTCTTCCTTATTTCCATGTCAGAGGCTCTCTCTCATCATCCTGTCTATTCTTCCACCCACCAAACAGCTCCCATTCTGTCTTATTGTCACTTCCTGTTTTTGCCACTCCGTCCTCGCCCCACCCAGTGCTGCCACTCACAGTCATCTTCCCAATAATTTTCATGTCATTGTCTTTATTCACTCTTTTTCTGGCTGATTTCACAGAGCAAGATTGGAATCACTTGTACTGGTTTAAGGTGTTGACTCATCTCAGAAGTCTTTAATTAAACATCTGCTGGCGTCTCAGTCACATATGTAGCGGAAGCACACGGAAAGAGAGGCTCGTTCAGACAAACGTCAAACATTTCTACCTGAAGAGTTGACTGTTTCTTGCAGTATTCGTCTTGGTGAAAATGTATCTTGGTGGGTACACTAATGGCACAACAACAGTGAATGTGCACAGTCTCATGGCTCTAGGAAATCACATGGCAGAGTGCATTTCAAATGTAGTGTCTGGAGGATGGCAGACCCGTGCTATCACTGATCAGCCAGTTAATTATGCACTAATTTATGCAAGGTCCCAGTTACCCTGCACTACTATCCTCACACAAACTCCATTAGGGTCATTGCTGAGTGTGCACCTTGACTTTCATTCCTTTTAGCAGTAGTTGTGTTTGTAAGAGAACAAAGTGAAAATCAATGGGACCTTTATGTTTTATAGTGAGAAATAAACAAAATCAGCAAATCATGCTTTTAAAAGCTGGGCTCACCCTATAAGGCTGCAAACACTGCATCTCATTTATTTATTTATTTATTTTGATTGCATAGCAGAGCATGATGGCAGAAATCAAAATAGAGCTTTCTTACCAGTGCATCAGGTGTATGCAGAAGGAGCCCTGACATATGAAGCATTGAAAAAGTCATGACATATAAAATAGTTTAAATATTTTAGAGTAAAATGTGATACCCAGTGTCAAAACGTGTTGGAAAAGGGAAGTATTTTTCATTACGTTGATGGTCCAAAGAATACACCAACAGCACAAAAAGAACAGAAAGGAAACTGAAAGGAAGAAAAGTTATAGAAAATAATTTTCTACGTCAATGCAAATATTTTGCGAGGGCAAATATATTTTATTGCAAAATAGCCACAAATTTGAACAAGCTTCAAAACAACAGTGGAGGAATGACAGATGCAAGACA
>NC_056508.1:29149460-29151092 GCF_014905685.2 Nematolebias whitei | reverse complement strand
GTGACAAAAATATGTAAATAATGCAAATGTGCAGATAAATTAATCCAAAAATTTGAACCTTGTGATTTGATGAAGATCTAGATTGAAAAGAAACATTGACAAGAAAAGGCCTGGCATTTCTTGAAGGGTGGCATCTCGTCAAGAGTGCACGAGCGTCCGCCCCGCCATCAAAAAATAAAACACATAATTCCATATAGCCTGTCTAGCCTACATATCGGTTTCCCTCCACCAGGTGCAGGGTGGGTAGTTTCTGCTGAGGTCTGACACAGGTTATGAAAGAAGGAGAGGGGCCGGGGATTCTCTCGTTTCCCTTGCTTGGACAGGGATGTGTCTAATAACTAAGTAAATCATACTTTGCACATGCTCCCAAACAAAGCACATTTAATTCATAATATTGTGAATTTAGTCAATAGTTTGCAGCTTATTTGTGTTAAATAACTGAAAAAATAATAAATCTAACAAAAAAATCTAAACATATGATAAATCTGCACACCAAGGAAGGTGAACTAAGTTGTTATGGCTCATGTTTAGGGATGGGCGGTGATCACCTACTCTGCTCGAGTGCCAATTACACACATGGAAGATGGACAAGAACAGGTCAAAGTCATCAGGTGTCCAGTTTAGGAAAAAGAGAAAAGAAGAAGAGGAGAAACGAGAAAAAGAGAAAAGTATGCAGCAGTGTCATCGCTTGGAGGATGAAAGGTGTCATATTATGTAGGCCATAGCCTGGTGCAAGATAGGCTTACTATTAATTAGTTTGGCTGCTTATGTAGACATATTTGGTTTTCAGCAGAAAATATTACCGTTTTGAAGATTGAAATGCTTCTAAAACTAAACTACTACCTGAAAAATAATATTAGGCTAATATAATTACTAAAGTCAATGAACTTGTGATGTAGCTTGGACTGTGTTAAATAGTCATTAACTGAAAGACATGTTGATTTGTTTCCTATTCTGAATATTTCACAAACTTAACACATATGCAGGCCTGTTTGTTTTATCTGAGATGTTAGCCGTTTGTTATGTCAGTATCAACCATACAACGGCTGAGCAGATTTCATATGACATGATTGATTACTTTGCTTCAAGGAAAGCAAAAGGGGTTCATATTTAGGTGGCAGTTATTGTGCAGTTTAATCTGTATTTCTTGTTTGAAAAGTAATAGCGTAGATTCACTTACTGAAAGAGGAGTAATCATTTACATGACAGTTGTGCAATTTAATTTGTGTTTCTTTAAGTGCAATAGTGTAAATTGTCTTAGACCTTCTTGACAGATGTGCAGAGAAATTTGCATTTTGATGAAAGTGAAATTGTTGTACACAGATTTTCTTGTGTTTTTCTATTGGTGCAATTTAGAGATGCCTTATTTTAGTTGGGTTTATTTTCTGCAGTACTTATTTTTTGTATTTCTAGTGTATAATTTGAATAAATGGTATGCAGTATTTATGTGTTCTACTCTGTGTGTTTATTGTATTATTCTAGTTTCTTCAGTTTCAAGTTTTTGAATAATACAGTAGTTCCTCATTTATCGTGGGGATCCGTACCCTGAAGACCCACAATAAGTGAAAAACCACGAAGTAGGAATAGTAGTACATGTAGTAAGTAATAGTTTATTATATATAGAAAGAGTGT
>NC_056508.1:29112307-29149360 GCF_014905685.2 Nematolebias whitei | reverse complement strand
AACAGGGAGCTTATCAACTGGTGGCAAAACACAATGTACACAAACAAATCTATAAAAATACACAGCTCACATAGCTTTGGTCTGTACTTAACATAAAAAAATAAAAAAATTAACATGCCTTCATTTTCATTTTCGGATAGCTGAACTAGCAACACGAGAAATAAAAGCTATATAAAATTACAGTCTCCTCACCACAATTACCGTACGCAATTTTGTAAAAAGTTTGCTGGTCATAACATTTTAAATAAAGTTGATTTATTTCAGTAATTCCATTCAAAAAGTGATACTTACTCAGTCATTACACACAGACTGATATATTTCAAATATTTTAAAGTTGATGATTATAACTGACAACTACTGAATACCCTAAATTTAGTATCTCAGAAAATTAGAATATTACTTGAGATCAATTTAAATAAAAAAAATAAAGGATTTTTTTATAGATGTTGCCCAACTGAAAAGTATGAAAAATGAAATGTACGAGTATGTATATCATTCATTACTTGGTTGGGGCTCCTTTTGCATGGACCATGGTACCATGTTCACACTTTTCAGTTGGCCAACACCTATAAAAATGTTTTTTTTCGTTTTTTAAATTGGTCTCAAGTAATAGTCAAATTTTCTGACATACTAAATTTGGGTTTCTCATTAGTTGTCAGTTATAATCAACATTAAAAGAAAAACGTTTGAAATATGTCTGTGTGCAATGAATGAATACAATATAGAAATTTCACTTTTTGAATGCAATTACTGAAATAAATCAACTTTTTCATGATATAATTTTATGACCGGCACCTGTATTTGCATCTCACTTCTTTGTGGCACATTTTAAATGTTCTGTGTGAGCCCGCTTCCTCCACTTCTTTGTGGCACATTTTAAATGTTCTGTGTGAGCCCGTTTCCTCCACCTCCACTTCTTTGTGGTGCATGTTTTAAATGCTCTGCAGCATGAGTCCTTATAAAACCTTCTGTTGCTGCAGCATCCCCATTCATGATTCCATCTGCATTTGCAAAAAAAACAAAAAAAAAAAAACACAAACACACAAAAAAAAAACAAATGAGTAATTAGTAATATGCAAAGGCAATCTGGAAAATGCACAATGTCTTGCTGGGGCCTCCCCTAATACTGGATTAATTAAAAAAAAAACATCCCTGCAAATATTCATAGTTGGCTTTGAATTTTTTTGCCAATCACTTCACACTTGTCTCTGTACAATGTCCACTTGCTTTACTAACACACACTTATTTATCATTTATTAACGTTTATTTAACCAGGTAAATCTCATCGAGATCACAGATCATTTTCAAGGGAGGCCTGGGCCTGAAGCCAGCCTAACATGCATGTTTTTGATCTGTGGGAGGAAACCGGAGTACCCGGAGAAAACCCACGCAAGCACCAGAAGAACATGCAAACTCCACACAGAAAGACCCCAGGTCCAACCGGGGATTGAAACGGAAAACAGGAAATATCATTCAGGGAACAGTTGAAGTGACTGACATCGTCATGGAGATGGGATAGTCCATGTACATTGTATACAGGAGAGGTTTTACCATACAGGTCAGGACAGAGCATGACAAAATGTTTGATTAGTTCTTCAGCATATTGGAGATAGGCCTTTCGAATTCTCTCATCTGACTCCAGCATTATTGACATGGCTACTGTCAGGGACAAGAAATGTTTGTATCTCACAGGGAATAACACAGGTTTTAAAATCACAGGCCCAGTGTACAACAAAAACTGCTGTAGTTCAGTGGCTTTCCACCTATCCATTTCATGCAAGCCCCGTGGCTGCTGTGAAAACTCACTTGGCATCTTCCCTCTGAGTGAGATGGTTTTTAGAAATGTCATCCTTTTGTCTCACAGATAAGCGACATATTTTTGGGCCACGAGTCAAGTACACAATAAGAGGCGTCTAACTACTCCCAAGCAGACCATATGCATATAATCCAATACAAATGTGCTAACACAAGGAATTCCTGCATCAATGAAGGGGCTGACATCAGTTTGGTGGTTCCTGTACTCCACTCTGGAAAAACTGTCATCTGTTCTAGAAGCGCATTCCTTCTCACTGAAAACCATTCTCCCCTCAACACGAGTACCTCTTATTAAACATCTTTCACAGCTCTCATAGGAAGCATACATTTCAGATACGCCCTTGCTGGCGCGTCACAGATCAGAGCATTAATATTTACAGTGCAAGTCTGGCCTTTATAAACGATACCATTGGCTTTGAGATGTTTGTACTCAGTCACTAAATCTTTCAGATATTCCTGAAGTGGACTTGGCTTACTTTGTCCACTGAACATAGCAACAACAAATGGATCCCAATTACCACACCTCACTAGTATTGGCCAGAATTGGACACCACTACGTTTGAAAAGTGGGACACCATCAATGTTTACAGTAATCTGCACATCGTTGCTCTTTATCTGGCTTAATTAACGACAGATCCCCTTCTCTAGGCCATAGTACATGTACTGCCCACCACATTTAGGCTCCGTGGTGTCACATTGTGGTGTAGCAAGTAGTGTACGGCAATCCACAGGCAATATGTGTCCTTGCTTTCTTAATATGGCCAATAAACCATTAAGTGCTCTGTGTGTCAATGTGTGTTCTAAGGCCCATTGTCTCAGGCCATCTTCAAAGCTGCTGGTCACCTCAGCACCATCATTTGACTCCTCCTCCGAGGAGGAGGATGACCAATAGTCCATACCAGCATCAAAGTCTAAACTACCGGTATCTGAAGTCTCAACACGGTCACTGTTAAAGCTATGTGGGGTCACAGGCACACTGCTGCAATTATTTTCAATGCCTTGTAGCTCATCTTCACTGTCAGAATAACGTAGAAGTAGATCGAGGTCTCTTTTGTGTTTTCGCCATGCTCTCATTCTTAAAGCCATCTGTAAACAGATTTGAGTACGAGTTAATCTAGTTTTTGTTTATTTTACATATCCAATGCAAAGGGGAGGAGAATGGGGCCACAAAACATACCTTACTGAGGTAGTTTAACTCCTTATTCCAAGTCCAGATTCAAAAGACACCACATAGGGGAAAAAAAAAAAGTTTATAAACACAACTAAACCTCTGGAGTGACATGTTCACAGATATATTTATATTAGTCAGAATGTAGTTGAGTATATCCCAAATAAGTATTTTGCCATGTCAAAATATAATTAAAGATATCTTAAAAGGAGACATACCATGCTTTTTTCATATTTAATCATTCAATTGAATTGCTTGCTTGCGTTGTAATACACTAAGGAATTAAGCACTGTAGCGAATGCAGTTCTCCAGCAATGTTGGTGTAAAATCCACAAAAAAGGAATGCTTCCGAAATACAACACGGCCATTGCTGTTGGCTGGTCAGCGCATGCGTGTTAACGGAGACGCAAGGGTGGACTAGGCCATGACTCCTCCAAAAGAAAAAAAAAAAAACTAAAAAAAAAAACCTAAAACCTCGTAGCATATGCGGCTTATTTAAAGACTAGAATAACTTATTTTCTAACCTGTAGTGTTCTACTTGCCTTAAATCGTCTGCTGTTTATTTATGCTGTTTATTTAGCTGTTAGCTAAACTATCTAGCAAGCCACAGCAGATAAGAGAACAAAGCTAAAACATAAAACAGACAAAACATAACCAATTACCTTCAACTTCTGAGTGGATCGCAGCAAGTTTAGTGCAGGCAGTTGAATTCCGTGACAAATGAACTGAACACAGATGAGCTCCGATAAAAATGACCACAAGCTGAGCACCGACAGAAATGAAAATAATATATTAACTGTTATGAACGAAGCGCGGTTCAGCAAGAGTGGCGTTGACTGGTTGGAACATGATCACGTGCTACTCCGCCAATCCAATCATAACGCTCGGGTTCCGAAGCCAGCAAATACAATTCTTCTTCGTGTTTTTTATGGCAGAAAGCAAACAACTTCACAAGTACCGCCACCTACTGAAAATTTATGTGTTACTTCCGTAATTCAACGCGGAATAAAATTGAAAAATAATAACCATAATAATAACAATAATAACGATATTCTTCAAATAAATAATAAGGTAACTACTAAAATTTATATATAAAAAAAAAGAATAGAGGAAATGCATGTTAAAAAAATGATGTCTATATGACCTCCAAGTCTGACGTTTTATTGACGTACAAATGCGGTCATGGTTAGACGTCCAAAAGTGGACCTTGTTTGCACGTCGGGGGGACGTCTTCGACCAACGGACCCAATATAGACGTAATCTGGACGTCCATTAGACGTCTAATGTTTAGTGGGTAATATTAGCCAAATTTCACATCCACAGCTGTAAATTTGCCATGCTAAAACCTCGATTTATAGTTTTTTTCTACTTATCTTTCTTCGTATATGTCTACTTTAAAGTATTGTACCAATGCAAAAGCCATAAAAACTAAACCACTCTGTAACAAATTTATATTGTAAACTGTCCAAAACATAATTTCATGTTATTATTTACTTATATTTTTCTTTTTTGTTATGCCTGCCTTAAGTCTCGAGCTATGTGTGCCATTGTAGTTAGGTTTTTTTTGTATTTGTCTTATAGTTTTTTTTGTACTTAAATAAAAAAAATAAAAAAATCTTCCCAAACCCATCTTGAGCGGGTTCCGGAAGAACGCTCCGTGCGGTCAGCTCATTTACGCATGCGCAAATAGACTGGCAGCTCATTTGCGCATGCGCTAAATGACCTACTTCCAGGAGGGTTTCAGACGTTGCAGACCACAAAATGGACAGATTTTCAGTCTTTCTATCTTCGTCACCTGCAATTTTTCCTGGAAAAGAAAACTTTTGCAGGATATGTGGATAACAAAATGTGCCAGGGCTGGCCCCAGCGGTACGTCAGAGCGTCCGCCGTATTGGATGTGGCAGACCTGCCCGGTCAACTAATACAAGAAAATGCACTGAACTTTATAAAACACTGTTCTACAAATTGTTTTAAGTCAATCCCTGTCATTCACACACACTGATATATTTGAAAAACAAACAAGCACCAAAGGCAACATTGTAACTTTTACCGTGATTATTAAAAATGTTTACTCCTTAAATATTTAGGTTAAAATCACTAAAGTTTAATGCTTCTCAGTTATTTTCCTCTATACCCCCCCCCCCCCCCAACTCTCCGCCGCGACTGTAAATAGTGTCTATAAAATTGTTATAAGTACACCGCTGCCTAACATTGTGTCCTTATTAACATTAAAGAAAAGAATATAGATCAACTTACAAGGAAGAATAACTTTATTAACATTGTTTTTTTTTTTGTCTGTAACAGAAACAACTTAAAGTGCTTCAATTTAATTTGCCTTATATTTCTCATACGCACATTTCTCAACTGGCAACACGGAGGAGGTGACGGTCGGACTCTCGTGTTGTCATCAGACTTCCCGGAGTTTTGACGCGCGTTTCTACAACTTGTTATCCCAACTTTTCATGTTGTTCAAAAACAAAAGTGCCAGAAATACACTTACTGATTAACTCTCTTGTTTTTTTTTTAATTCAAAGTAAGTGATTTTATCCAGCGCTTCTATTTATAATTATACTATTTCAGTCTCATCAAACGCACTCTGTGTTTGGAAAGGTGCACCCCCCCCCTCCCCCAGCGAGGATTATGTTTCTTTCGTTTTCATTTCCCGGAAGACTCGAATGTGAAAATAGTGCAGATTATTTTTTTGGTGTATCTTCGAGGTTGTTGCTCTTTTCTTTCCTGGGAAAGGTGTAACTCATTTACTGCGTTAGTTTTTGGTCTGCATGTGACATCCTTCTGTTTTATTTATAAACTGTCGAACAGAAAAGGGAGATTTCCATGGCGAGCATTTCCTCGTCCCTCTTGATCAAGGTACGTTGAACTCCCGGGACCAATGTGTTTATCCTTTTAAAATGCTGCTTCGTTATATTTATAGTCTTATGGGTTTAAATTTTTTGGGGCAAAAGTCAGTTTCTTGTTTTTGATAGGCATGGCTGTTTTATATCTGATACATCAAGTTTGGATGTATTTGTGTGGATTTTTATAGCATGAAGCCAGAGCTGACAGTCCTCCAGTCTTTATGCAGAGGAGTCAGGTCAACCTGCCTGCAACTGAGCATCACTCTCCCCACAGCCAAGCTCCTCTGGTCAGTCCTCCCACTCAGGAAGACCTGTGGCATCTACCTGGACGATTAAGTGAGCACAGATTTAAATGTTGTTTTAATATTTACGCATCGTAACATAAGACATATTGGTAGAAGGACAGAGGATGCAGAGGACAGAATGAGATGGAGGAGGATGACTCACTGTGGCCACCCCTGAAGAGGGAAAAGCTGAATGAAGAAGACTGATTTGATGGATGCTTTACCATGCTTTAAAGCTGTATGCTTTCTAGGAATAAACCCATCTTTATGGAATAAGGAGGATGTTGCCCACTGGCTCCACTGGGCTCAGAAGGAGTACTCACTGCGCCGGCCAGAAAACGGCCGTTTTGAGATGAACGGTAGAGCCCTGTGTCTGCTCACCAAAGAAGACTTTAGACGTCGCTGTCCCAGCTCGGGTAGAATGTCATAAATTAAGAAAATAACACACACACAGATATACAGTTCTCCTCATTGCCTTTCTCTCTGCCCTTGACCTTGACTTTCCTACAGGTGATGTTCTCTATGAGATCCTTCAGTGTGTGAAGCAACAAAGAAGGAGTGTTGTCTGTGAGCCCCTGAGTGTTTCTCCTCCTGTGACAGTCAGACACATTCAGGATCCAACCAGCTGCCAAAAGTCTTCTTTTACGTCCAAAGACCCACGGCCTTTGACAGTCAGTGACACCCCCGGTCAGTACATTTATGACTTCATCACTTCTTTCAGTTTAGAAGTGCATCATGTCTGTTGTTACTAATTGTTTTAAGAGGACTTTGCCAAATTCTTGTCTTTCTTAGAACAAAACTTTTATTTAGTAAAAGTGGAAAATGTGTGTTATTGTAGACAAACAATAGCTTTCAAGTTAAAGTACTTGGTTTTATTTTTTTAGAATGACAGTGATTTAAAAATAAGTATTGATAAATTATTAACAATTATAATAAAATAACTATTATTTTCAACAAAGCACAAATGGATTATCATGTGTTGTACGCAGGGAGTTGTGCAACAGAGAGAATATCAGTGCAACAAAACACAAATAAACAATACACACTCTGTATTATACAGACAGCTGTTGTTTTTTAGTGTTGTTGCTGATCAAATCTGGACTGTTTCTTCTAGTTTAAAATTTACCTGCAAGTACTGTCACATAAACGTGTGTGAACACACTGAGGTCAAGTTATATTTTTTCTTGCAGCATTAAAAAATGTAATTTCCCCACCCCTGACCGTCACACGGTCAAACATCACTGCCTGTTTTCTTTTGCCTTTACTTCTTCTCTGCAAACATAATGGGTTGGTGCAAGTGTTGTGAAATTTCATTACGTAATATGTTGATGATCTATCTATTCAGAATGCTCTGCTTTGTTAAAAGTCAAAACTGAATCTATCATTTAAATGTGTTGTAACAAAAAGTAGAGCATTTCCTTGTGAAGCTGCAGTAAGTAAAACGCCAGCGTCATAAAACTGCTCTTAAATTTGATGCAACTCAACACTATCCTGATTTAACACAACCATAAAGTGGTGCTTTCCACTCTAGGAAGTAAAACTTACTAATTTGATCTGGTTAAATGGATTTCGATAAACCTAATATGTCATCTTTTTTTTTTCAGTGCTTTAGATGCTAGAAGTAAACTAAAATGCCCTCTGTGTTAACGATTACATAACTCTTTTATAAACCTGTTAATCTAAAACATATGAGCTGTTATTAAATTGCTTTTGCTTTCTGTTCAGCACTTCACGTTTCCTCATATTTCTCTCCTGCAGTTCCTGTCGCCTCCAACACCCCAGTGCAGCCTGCAGCTGTTGTAACCACTGCGAGCAGCCAGCCTGGGCCCTTGTCTTCTCCCAGGGATCGCACCATTTTTTACCATTACTCTGCCCCACTCGCTCATAATAGTGGGTATAAAATAAACAGCAATAGTACAAAGACTGCTAAAAAGCATCGTAGCTGGATTTCTAATTAATGCAAATGCTACTTCTCTATCACTCATTTGTCTTTATTCTTAGATGGTTCAGCAGCTGACATAACGTCGCCTTGTAACCCCGTTCAATGCCCTCACCCCAAAGAGAGTGTCATTCAGGAACCTCTGAACCTGTCCAGTCGAGAGAAGCCGAGGAGTCTGCTGCACAAAGCCAACGGCCGCATACCAGGTAACGTTTGAATATAACAGTCTACATCTACATCTGGGCTACAGATACCTGCGTCCAGATGGAAGCAACCTAAACTCACCATGGAGTGGATGATCATGATCTGACAGAATCAGCCTGGCCTTGTTCACTGACCTCACCTTGTGTAGGCCAGTGAGGTTCTGTAGATCTATACCAGCAGTTCTGCTGCACATCCTGACAATCCCTGAGAGTTTGTTCCTGTTTGTACATGTCAAAAATCCAATCCAACAGATGAAATAAAGTTAAAAGAGACTCAACAAAACGTTCTTATAAAAGTAGAATCAACATTAAAACCGCAGAGCTTCTGATAAAAATGCATTCTCTGGTGGGCCTTCTTACAAAGTGAGCATCGAAGGTCAGTTTGTCATCAAGAACAGTTCCCAGATATTTATATTGTTGCACCACCTCAACAGCTTCACCGTTAATGACCACATGAACTGAAGAGTCTTTTCTAAAAGCAATGACCATCTCCTTTGTCTTAGAAACATTAAACTTTAAAAAGTTACACTCACACCATTCAGTGAAGTCCCCGACCACAGGCCCCAGGGTCTGGGTCATCACTGCTGAGAAGGGACAGGACAACAGAGTCCTCAGCAAACTTTATGCTGAAAAACTTTACTGTTCTCACTGGCATGAGACTCCAGATATACAAAATATATCACATACTTAGACTCTTGCATATTATAGAACTACTAGTTTATGTTTTAGCTTTTTTTTTTTTTGGTGTACAAATATGAACATTGGCATGATTTTGGCCTCTTTCACAGTGTTTGCATTTACATGTATTGATGTCTTGTAGACTGAAAGTTTTTTCTCGTTTGCACACAGACAAAAATGTATTAATAGCAAGGTTCATTTTAATTTTTATTCATGACCAGAGTGCAGACTGCTGTGGGACTATGTGTACCAGCTGCTGTGTGATGAGCGCTACCAAGACTACATACGGTGGGAAGACTCGGACAGCCACGTGTTCCGGGTAGTTGACCCCAACGGACTGGCACGCCTCTGGGGGAACCACAAGGTGAATCATTGTTGGAATCTGAGCCAAGTATGAAAGGCAAAAATAACTGCATATGTTGGGAGAAATGTATTGAAGTTAGGCGCACAGAACTGTGCAACGCAGAACCTTAATGAGATTCTCGCCTTATTGACAGAACCGAGAAAACATGACCTATGAGAAAATGTCGCGTGCTTTGCGGCACTACTACAAGCTGAACATCATCAGAAAGGAGCGAGGCCAAAAACTTCTCTTCAGGTTTCTGCTCCTTTCTTTTTGTCAAGCACTCTTTCGTCTTGTCGCAAAGGAGAACATGTTATTTACGGTGTTCCCTCTGACTGCCCTCAGGTTTCTGAAGCTCCCACTGGAAATCAAGAAGCATCGACTTGACACAGAGTCTCCAGAACATACGCCGCCTCAGGATGAGGACTTTCCAGACAGCAGTCCTACACATGATTTCAATGAAGACCTGTTTGAGGTTTCCCCTGATCGGGCTTCTCCACTGCCCCCTCCGACGGGGGCTGCAGTGGGATAAAAACACATGGACAAAAACAACATCAACAATCCTAACAGAATAAATATGCACGTGTTCCTAGAACAGATTCAGCGTGAAAACATGTCTGCACAGGTTGGACAAAATTTGCCAACAGCTGTAAGAAAATAACGTTTTCCAGTAGATTGATTTTTGTGCTATTTGTGTGAATAAACACTAAACGCGAGTTAAATGGAAATCTGTGAAAGAAGCGACATCATTATTTATCAAAACAATCATATCGTCAGTTTTGCATTGATCAGCTTGGCTGCAGTGCATTTTGGGGGTTTATGTGCATCTATACAAATCTTGCAGGTAAGTGGTGAATGCAATTGGGCTTTTGTTGCAGGTTGTTATAAAGAGGATGATTGCACACGCATGCAAAATTATTTAATTTGTGTCTGTCTAGTTTTGACTGTATGAGGGTGTGGCGTTTTATGAAAATTATATGAAAAGTTTGTTTTGCTTTTAAAAATAAATCTTTTTTTATACCATAAAAGTGTGAGCAATAGTTGCACTAAAAAGTCACATCCAAACGTGGTTTCCACGTGTATATAAAACACAAAACATTTTAAATAAGTCTGATCTGTGGTTTTACTGAACATCTTTACTTTTAAAGACATTTAACTCAACACAAAAAAATAATCCTGTTACACAATCACTACTGTGCGTCTCATAAGCCAACCTGCAGCACAGACCAGTACTTCTTCAAACGGTGCTAAAGCTACACCTGCAGGGGTTGCTGTGGTAGCACAGTGACACATCTGCTGATTGCTCATTGACTTTTTTTCTGTCACATCTCACCAGTTATGTCTGCAAACTCAATCATACACAAGAAATTGGGTAAACATAAAAAACAGCACATATTATGCTTTCTGTCTATCTACATCATAAACTTAACTTTTTATATAATTTCCCGTCTTTCCTAAAGCCAAAGAAATTCAATTTAAAATCTTAAATAAAATTTATCCTACTAAGGAATTTCTAAGGACAAAATTTAAAATGGACACTGGGAATTGTGGTTTTTGTGAGACAGAGAGTGAGAACCTGGAACATCTTTTCATTGATTGCATGATAGTTTCAGAAATTTTGGCTTGATTTTAAGATGTGGATCCAATCCAGAGGGATTCAACTATACTTTCACTTCAAAAGAAATCCAATTTGTGTTAATTAATAAGATTGGAAATAATAAATATGCTATCACTAATCTGATTATATTAGTTAAACATTATGCTCATAAATGGTTTTTTTTTTCCAAGTATAAACCTAATATGGAAGAATGAGCTAAAGTCTTATGCAAAATCTTTAAAATATGTAAATGAAAAAAAAAATGCTGGCAAATTTCTTAGTTTCTTGGTTAATTTCAATTTCTTCATATAAGGTCCCTTTTTTCCTCTCTATCTCTTGTTTGTTCTTATTTCCAATATGTTTTTAATCATTTTTTTGTAACTTTCTTTTGTAAGATTTGGTACTTTTTGTTTTGTATAGTAAATGGTTAAACAAAGTAAAAAATAAAAAAAACCATCATCAACTTAAGGGAAAAAGTGCATTATGATAAAGATAGAAATGCCTATTGAGACTATCATTATCACATGAGCATGACAAGATACGTCTAATTGTGACTACTTGATAATCACTGGGTGTCCTTCAGTTCACAGCTGTTTCTGAACTTGATGTGCAAAACTTGAATCCTTACTAAAGCACTAATGCCTTTGGAATGAAAAACAATTAACAGATTAGATAATCCGATGTGTCTTCCAGTCTCTTCATTTCTCACTCCAGTAAAATTCCCTACAACAGCACCTTCCCTGGCTCTGGATTCCTACCAGTTGGGGGTTGCCTTGGGCTTCCTGAGGTACACACCCTGGGCATTGAAGTCAGCGCCCCTCATCCTTGGAGCTATCTGCTGTGTCTCTGACAGCAGCTATTGTGGCCTGTGAAGTAAACCTGAGTAAGTGATCACATTTTTTACTCAGAATTTACTTTGACTGCATGTAAAATGTAGCTGTTGCCATTTGCTTCAGCTTACTGAACAGCTAAAGGCTTCTAATTGGGGAACAGTATACATATTGTTCAATATTTTCCAGTGGTAGAGGAAACTTTGCACAAACATCTTCCTTCTGATGCTCACCATTTGGTGAACAGTCGCCTCGGTGTTGCTGTCATCTGCCTTTCTGATGCAAATTAAGTAATCATATCTGAGTCCAAAGTAATTTATCAGTTCATCAATGTAGACAACATGTTTATCCATTCTGGATAATTATTTAATAATCATTAGTTTCAATCAGTAATACTAAATATTGTGCAATGCACACCGTTCTGATATTTCACTGTAAGTTTGCCACTCCGAACAATTTCCAGTTTCCTTTATCAAGTTAATATCAATCATTTTAATAATTTGTCATATTCTCTTGTAATGTTTTCAGTGCACAGTCTTATTCCAAAATGATATATGATGACTCATCTTGTCCTGTGAGCTTAGATTTTAACTTGTGTACTCTTCTGTTCTTACATTTTATCAAAGTTTGTTTTTACGTGTGATAATAAAGTTAAAGCTAGTCCATTTCAAGTTTTTTTTTAAGAGGTTGTACAAGTTTCACACTTTGCTTCTTTTAGTCATTGTCTGTTGTCTTTAAGCTCTGCTGTGCAGCTGCTTTTTGCTTGGATATTGTGGCTTTCTGCTTCCACTCTTCCAGGGTGTAGTGAGTATTTTTAAGGTTGTTAGATTTTTTCTGAATTCTTTCTAGCACTCTGTTAAGTTACTTTAGTCACGTTTGTAATCCTATCTGACAACATTACTGTATAAACAATAATAGATGGCAGTTTAAGAGGCATCCTGTCCAGAATGCCTGAGTCATTTACGATGTCTGTGTGTGCATACTCTGGAAAAACTAACATCTGACCCACCTTGCATGACTGAATCAGTAATTACAGGAGTCACTATGAAGATCAACATGACCCTTTTCCATTAGTACCGGTACGGGCCGGTACAGCACGGCTCTACTCTACTCGGTACCGTACAGGTTGTGTTTCCATTATGCTTTCAGTACCGGTTCCAGTGGGCGGGGTCCAGAATCCAACATGCGTTACCAGATGGTGGCGGTAGTGCGCCATTAAGCTATTGTACTAGCCACCACTTAAGTGTTAGAAGAAGACGACCATAAAACAAAATGGAGGGTGTCGTGGCTTTGTTCAACTTACTTCTCAGTCTGTGGCTTTTTGAACGCCGTCGAAGACAAGATAGTCAGAAATGGCTTCAGGAAGCAAGGCAAAGAACTCTGGAGAAGTACAGGAGAGTGTAGGAAGCCCTAGTTACAAAAAAGAAGACAGGAGGCGAGCTAAACGACGTGTGCGGGTAAGCTAAAATGCTATTTTGCTATTGCATGCAATAACATATTATAAAAGCCGAGTGTAAAAGTACATAAATGTTGATAAAAAAACTGTTTAATAATACATATGCCGTGTATGTGTTTCAGATGATTCGCCTGCTAAATAATAATAATCGCAGCAGACCTACAGTGTGGGCGCATAACAGAGCTACTCAGTGGTGGGACGTTATTGTACCTGGTTTCACAAAGAGTCAGTGGTTGAGGAACTTCAGGATGTCAGAACAATCATTCATCTACCTGTGCAATAAACTACGACCGGCTCTGGAGCGACAACATTCAACTTTCCGCCAATGTGTGTCATTAAAGAAGAGGGTGGCAATTGCACTGTGGAAGCTGGCAACTGGATCCGAGTACAGGAGTGTCGGACATCTTTTTGGCATCAGCATCACTACCGTGTGTAGATGTGTGCAGGGGTTTTGTGCTGCAGCAGAGACATTGTTGGTGCCAGAACAGATCCGTTTTCCTGATGAAGAGAAGTTCAGAGAAATGGCCCTTTACATTGAGAACCGGTGGGGGCTCCCACACTGTGTGGGTGCTATTGATGACAGTCATATTCCCATCATAGCACCACAGCAGCACTATCACACTGATTATTTTAATCGAAAAGGTTGGCATTCCATTATCCTGCAAGCTGTTGTGGATGGAAGGGGACAGTTCTGGAATGTGTTTGCTGGATTGCCGAGGAGCCTGCATGATGCCAGGGTTCTGAGACTGTCCACGCTGTGGGAGTAAGCCATGAGAGGAAACCTATTCCCAGCTCATTTCAGGACCATTGGCACAGCGACTACTGGCTACTACATCCTGGGTGACTCAGCTTATCCATTGCAGGACTGGCTGTTAAAACCATTTTCTGACAATGGAAGACTAACAGCAGAACAGCAGATGTACAACCAAAAATTTAGCAGTACACGGGTTGTTGTGGAAAATGCTTTTGGTAGGCTGAAGGGAAGATGGCGTTGCCTTCTTAAAAGGAATGACTGTGATGTTGAACTTGTGAAGTCCATGGTGCTGACCTGCTGCGCTCTACATAACCTGTGTGAAAGTCATGGAGAGTTCTGGAGGATGATCTCTGCCTTTAACCCTGTGGCTTTGCATGACTTTGTCATGCAGTATGCAAAGCAGTTCATAAAGTCTTACTGTTTTGTAGCAGAAGCTTCTTACATTCAGTCTGCACATTAGATCTGTTACACTCATCTGGTTTATCACTTGACTTTGCCTGACTAATGGATTTTCCCTGACTTTCTGTACAAAGCTGTCATTTTAAAATGTGAAATAGGAACTCTTTCTTAGTTTTTGCTCGTAAAACATCAAGCTCAGTGTTCAGACTAAGAACAGTTTTACATTTTCATTAACATTTGAAAAGTTGAATTTTGGCTTTGAAAAGTTGAATTTTGGCTTGGTTTCAAATTAGAATTGCACTAATCAGGGTGGGTGTGATGATAAAAAAAAAGCTACAGATCCTAAAAACAGGACAAAAAGGATGAGGCAGGGACATTTGACTGCAGTTCACAAAATTCATACAAATATTTCTAGTTTTAAGTTCTCCTTTAGCAAACATGGGTTTTCTCCGGGTACTCCGGTTTCCTCCCACAGACCAAAAACATGTATGTTAGACTGATTGGTAACTCTAAATTGTCACTAGGTGTGATTGAGAAAGTGAATGATTGATTGTCTGTGTGCCAGTGATGGACTGGAGACCTGTTCAGGGTGTCCCCCACCTCTCGGCAAATAAAGGGGGGGAAATAACTAAACTGGATAGATTATTATTATTTATTTTAAATATCCATCACATGGTTTTTTCTGTCATTATATGTAACAGATATTTATTTTTTACATTGTGAACTTAATTTTCTTAAATAAATGCACAAGTAATCTCTCATTAATCATGCAGCAAAATTGTCTGTTTACATACCATGTTATTTATGGCAATGATATTTCACAATATTTAACATCTTAGCATTTAAACTTACTTTCCAGTGCAATCAGAGAGTAATGCATTTAGGTAGTGAAGTTGAAGCTTTGGAAAAGGTGCATTTTAACTATCAGCAAGTAATTTAGGCAACCACTGAATTAATCATGGCTGCAATCATCTTTACATCAGCAAACCTGCTGGCTTCTACATTTAACATTTACACAGTGGTATCTGCATAAAACATATCCATCGCATTCTCTACAGTTTTCAGTACAAGAGCCCAAACTCTTCTGAGTCAATGTGAAAAGTGATGCCGCCGTCTTCTTTGCCATTTTAATCACAATAAAATGAACATGCTTTGCCCAGAACGTGACACACAGGGTCAAAATAATTGAGAAGAGTTCAAAGCAAACATTATATTTGTTCCTAAATTTAATTTAGGTACAAAAAGTTATTTAATTTTACTATTTACTAACATGAACACAGGACAAAAAGAACAAGGCAGTAAAATGTGACTGCGTTTCAAGTCTAACATACTGCAATACAACCACTACTGTGAGCCTTGTGTTAATCAGATTAACAATCCCAACAGAAGCTGCAATTCTCAGATTCTCAGTACGTCCTTACATCTGCAGGGGACTCTGCCGTAGCGCGGCTCGTGTGCTGACTGATCATAGATGCCAAATATCACTGACTGTCTTTAAATGCAAATAATCCACAAAATGTGTTCTAAAACATGTTCATAAAAAAGGGATTTTTGGAATTCATTACTCCCGTACTTTCTATGTAACTACTTAGCAAACGGACAGAAAATACTTTTTGACAGGGACAAACAAGCCCTTGAGATCATTACATCACATGGGCATGACAAATAGGACATGGCTAATTGTGATATATTTAAAACTACTGGACATTTTTCAGTTCATTGCTGCTTGACTTAACTTGGAGGAACCAGTCTTTATTATAGCGTTATTACTTTTATTGAAACATATGGGAAAAATGTCTCCCAGTGTCTCCAGGTCTCATTCCTGTAAAATGTCCTACAACATCACCTTCTCTGGATCTGGGTTTCTGTCCATCTACCAGTTGGGGGTTGCCTTGGGCTTCCTGAGATACACACCCTGGATTCTGAAGTCAGCTCCACACATACTTGGTGCTTCTGCTGGATCTGTGGCTGCAGCTGCTGTGGTCTGTGAAGTAAATCCAAGTAAGCAACCATATATTTTACTTCTAATTTATTTTGACTCGATACAAAAAGTTATTTTAAACTATGTTCTATTGCATTGCAGTAACCATACGGGATGAGATACTTCTGTTTGCCAAGCAAGCAAAGGCTTTTACGTGGGGGATATTTAACCCATCGGTCAATGTTTTCCAGTGGCTAGAGAAAACTATGCACAAACATCTTCCTTCTGATGCCCACCGGTTGGCAAACGGTCGCCTTGGTGTTGCTGTGACACGTCTGTCTGATGGAAAGCAAGTAATTATATCCGAGTTTCAGTCCAAAGAAGATGTTGTACAAGTAAGTTTATACTTCTAGAAGTGAGGAAAAATTACCACAAAACAGATTTTCCAAAGAAATATCAGGTGTTACTAAGTACTGCATATACAGTATATACATATACATGTGCAGTACATTTTCTGCCAGTACATCACTGCTTAACGTTGTAATGACAAAATACTTTTGTGTACTTTCGTTTTGTGGAAACTTTTTTTTTAGCTTAGTTAAATAACTTTGACTACTTCTGGATAAATTGATATGCTTTTTGTCAAGTCAAATTTTCAGTCCTGAACGTTTACTCAAAAGAAAGGAACTGTTCTATGTAAACCTGTAAGGATTGCAGTAAACCACCATCCTCTTGGAAGAATCTTGGTCTATAGAGAAGTGTCTAAAAAAGTTAAATCTGGTCCTCTGGACATTCAAAAAAAAATAAAACAAAGCAAATCAACAAAAAAATGTAGAAACGTTTCTTCTCTCATCCAAGAGACTTCCTCAGTCTGAGGTGCTGTTTTCAGCTCAGTCTCTTAAATAGCACCTTCTCAGAGTGGATCAACCAGTTTTGCTGCTGACAACCAAAACCAGCTGATCACATGCTCAAGAAGGACCATCAGCCTAACAATGGATCATTAGCACACTGATGGCTGTTTACTGTTCACAGAGGGCTGAGTGATACTAGCAATCACAGCATTGTAAGAGGGGGACAGTTGAACCCGGAGGCCTCCACCCCTGTTTAACGATGGACGATTTCTTTTCACAAAGATGGCCTCCTTTACTCCTCTCTCAAACCATCGTTCCTCTCTGTCCAGGATGTGAACATCTTCATCCCTGAAAGAGTGACCGCTGGCCTGGAGATGAGTGTAGACCGCAGAATCCTGGCCTGATGATGTTGATCTTCTGTGCTGGGCCATCCTTTTGGCCAGTGGCTGTTTAGTTTCCCCGATGTAAGACTGATCACAGCCCTCCTGACACTGAACAGCATACACAACATTACTCTGTTTGTGCCGGGGGACTGGATCTTTGGGATGAACCAGTCTTTGCCGTAATGTATTTTGGGGTTTAAAAGCCACTGGGACGTTATGTTTAGAAAATAAACGTCTCAGTTTCTCTGATACTCCCTCAACATACGGAATGACCACTGGTCTGGGTCTGGGTTCCTCCTTTTCACCTGATGGCTGACTGGAGTCCTGTTTGGGTTTCTTCTCTGCTTTCAGGAAGGCCCAGTTAGGATATCCACATTGCTCTAGAGCCTGTTTTGTGTAGGATTTCTCCTTCTGCCTGGCTCCTGAGTTAGTGGGGATGCTGTCTGCTCTGTGATACAGAGTCCTGATGACTCCTAACTTGTGCTCCAAAGGGTGATGGGAGTCAAACTGCAAATACTGGTCTGTGTGGGTGGAGAAGTGTGTTTAGAGAAGTGTGTTTTCGGTTTTGGGCTTGGCCCTTGCCAAATCCCAGGAGCTAATGCTTGACCACCAAGCACTCTCTGGCACACCATCCCTTCCAGGTCTTCCAGGTCTTCGTTCCAGGTCTTCCAGGTCTATCTTGTAAATGAGTCCCCGAGGTTCAATGTGATTAACCTGTATAACTAAAGGTTGAATGAATAAATAAATAACATACCCTAGGCTGGCTCCAGGAGAGTGTTCAGAAGGTTGACCTTTTCTGAGCAAAGCTGCCGGTTGTGTCTGGTCATTTTAGAATTGCACTTAGCCTGACCTCTCCCCTGACACTAGTTTGTCATGAGAGACCATTCCAGGAGCTGATGCCCCAGACAATATAGTCCTCAGGATCATGTAATGTACCCCATTAAATGTTTTCATCACTAAACTTTTTTCTTCTCTGCTGCACAATTTTCAATAAGATAACTGATGAGTCGTTGTTGTCTGTTGGCCTTAGGCTCTGCTGTGCAGCTGCTTTTTGCCTGGATATTGTGGCTTTCTGCCTCCACTCTTCAAAGGAGTAGTGAGTATTTTCAGGACTTTTTAAAATAAATTATTTCTGGCACTGTGTTAAGTTGCTTTATTCACATTTGTAATCCTATCTGACAGCATTATATAGATGGTGGTTTGAGTGGCATCATGCCCAGAATGCCTGAGTCGTCTACTTTCACTGTGTGCCCATTCTCTGGAGACACTGACATCTGTCCCGCTGATCCACCATGCACAATGAAAATGGTAGTTACAGGAGCCATTTTCAAGAGCAACATGGCTAACTATGTGAGGACCATCACTGCCCTTTCATCTGAGGCTTTGGAGGTCAGATATTCACTGTGCTGCACTGTTTGTAAAACTTTTTCATAACTATGGTCTTTTTGTAACAGAAGCTTCTTACATTCAGTCTGTTAAAGGGTCCACAAATTAGATCTGGTGCTCCCATCTGGTTTATCACTTGACTATGCCAGACTAATGCATTTTGAGCACAAAGCTGCCATTTTACATTTTTAGTAAAACCTCCTCAGTTAAATTTGTATTTACTGTAGGTTTCAGCACCTTTCTACTACATCTTTACTTGATTTTGTTAGTTGAATCATGAGTGCCTGTTAATTTGTTCAGAATCAGATCTGCTCCCTGATCACATCCATTACATTCAAGCCCATTCAAAGACTTACAGTAACACTGAGGAAGCATCTAAACCTTTAAAGGGTTGATGAATGTGAGATCAGTTTCCATTTCTTAACTGATATTTAGAAAATACTGTAATTTTTTTTAAATAAAAAAAGTATATATTTTTATTGGTTTTTTTTTGTCATCTTTAGAAACCAGATGCATCATCCCCCACCCCATTATGAATAAGATAGTGTCAGCTCAAACTGACTGCTGCATTGTTGTTAATCATCTTATGAATGACAGGTCCCTGACAGTGGGAGGATCTGTGTGTGAATTGTGTTTTTTTTTTGCGTTGTCTGTCCTGCCCTCCTCAGTGTTTGTCCCTCATGTTGCGAGCTCCTGCTGCACCTGTCCACCATTGTCCTCCCCCAGGTGTTTGTAATTATTTCTTCATTAGCGTCTCTATAAGTTCTGCATCTCGTTGGTGTTCACCTGTCAATGGATTGTCCTGTCATGGTGTTCATGTTCTGTTTCCTCCATGTCTCCATGTTCCCTTTATAGTTTTGCTGCCACGTCAGCATTTTGTTTTCCTTATTTAATACATTTGAAAATCTTTATTTTTACCTTCGTGTTCCTCGCATCTGTCTGCCCACTGGGTTCAACAAACACACAAGATCATAATTTGAAGCTGACAGGAAAGAGGAAAGAGAAAGATCACAAAGAACATTCGTGGATGTGGTGAAGGAGGATACACAGAGGGTTAGGGTGAGGTGGAGACAGATGATCCATTGTGACAACTGAAACAAAAAGATTAGTAAATGATACATGTTTGTCCAAATTAAAACCGTTGTCCTCTCACTTTAGGATCTAGAAGAAGCGTTCCACAATGGCTACAAAGATGCTATTCATTTTCTTTGGCAGAAAGGTAGGTCAAACGAGGAACAAAAAACACTGAATCATGGTTATGAGCAAGATTTTCCAAACATATTTATTTCTGATTTGTGTTTTTCTTTTTCAATTTAGATCTTACTTCTTCTATGACTATTGACATGTCTCTGGGATTTTCAATCTGTGACTTAACTTTTGAAGAAACATATCTGGAGTCCATCAAAGTGGAAGAAGGGGAAATGACAGTGAAAAAACAGGCCAAAACACTTACTTCTTTCCCAGACTACAGATCCAATCAGATAATTAACTCCACTGTGCCAGAAAACACTAAAGAGCTTCTTCTCCGTTTTGATGATGTAAAGAATGGTAAGGATTCTCACACAAACACTCTTATAACCTCTTTGCCAGCAGCTGAAGGCTTTTGCAGTTGACACTGAACAAGATGCTCCAAGTTTTATTTGTATAATGATTCAGTTTGCAAGGAACTGTCACATATTGTGTTATCAGGCAGTTGCTGGAACATCCAACAATGAGTAGACCATTAGTAAAGGTCAGCAGAAACAGAGAGTTGTTTAAAGATGCTTTAGACCAGATCACCAACACTTGATATGGTTTGTGTTGTGGGTTTGATGAAGCTGGGTGGTCGTATTGTTCACCTGCCCAACATGTAGGGATAGACCCATGTAAGGAGGGGTAGACAGCTGTCATAGTGGCCTGACGTTAGAACCCATGGGTATGTGAGGTCACCAGCACATGCTGTGAGGGTTCTAGTGGCCAAAGACCAAATCAAGACAGAATTGTAATATTGTACATCAAGTATTACAGAAAGGATAACATCTTCACCTGTCATCCATGCACAGGTAGTGAACACTTTACAGCATCTTTTGTCGTCTTGTGTTTGCTCATTGAATCAGCTGAAATACACATGTCCCCATGAGTAGGCTGTCAATAGCAATGAAATAGGGATGGCTGCTTATGAAGTGGTGTTGTATTTGGGAGACACAAATAAATGATGTTGTGTTTGGCAAATAATTTTAGTTTTATGATTCCACAAAGGACCTTTGTATGCAAGTGGCAGCATCAACGAGAGAGAACCAATCCACTCATATAAATGGAAAGTGATACAAGTGTTACTCCTGGCATCATGGAGTGGGAACCCATAGAGTTTGACTTCAAGTCACCTCTGATGGTGAGGTGAGGGACCCTGATGGCACAATTTTCTGTTGGTAACATCTTGCATTTGCATGTCTTACTTCTCCAGAGACAGCATTCTTTTATGGACATTCAACAAGACAGCGTGTCTACACATGGCACATGGCTTTGGACTGATTGGCCCAGGATTTAAGATCCTCTTGTGGTCAATCAGAAACTTTGATCTTTCACTAACTAAACATGTGGAATTTGCTCACACCTCAACTCTGGCCCGGTGCTGGCCTGCTGTATCTCAAGGACCAGTTAAAACTACTTTTGGCCACCTTGCTGAACTGAGGGAATGCAATAGCTGCATGACTCCACTCCTCCCTAAATTGTTTCCTGTGTTCAACCCTCAGCGTGTACTACAACCTGCTGACATGGGGCCAGCAAAGTGGCTTTACAGCCATCCGTGTTATCTATTTGATCAGATACTGTCTGGCTGCTTTATTTTTTTAGGCCAGTTAGATAAGGTGTAACAAAATTACAACAACAAATAAAATGTTACCTTAAAGATATTAATTGAATATTGATTTAAAAACGTGACAAACTCATTTACTTAGCTGTCATGACATGAACATCAATTCCATTATTTTATAAAAAAAACTTTATATTAATCTGCAGAAACACACTGAACCTAAAGCACTGGATGTTGAGAGAAATAATCACACATGATTTTGAACTGGATCAAACACTTGAAAAGATGATCTTAAGTAAGTCAGAAAGGACATGTAAAACACAAAGGTTAAGGCATTACCAGTGTAATGAAAAACACATATTTTTGATTTTGTGTTTTCACTGAGCTTACTGTCAGCGTAACACCTTATTATCTTTGAATAAACAGGGATAATTATGAACACAAACAGAAGTCAAATATTTTAGTATGTCCAGCTGTAATTAGTCTAAGACCCAAAAACAAGGAAAATTTCCAAGAAAATGGAACATTTTCAAGGTTTTGTTTAAGTTGAACAGCTTATATAAGGATTCATATATTCCTAATTTTTATTTTTTCTTATTTTTTCCACAAGTTGTTCATGTAATGAAACACTAAGCAACTTAAACTATTTTACTATATGTGTTTCAGTTCTTTTGTGCAGGGGGACTACCTATCTGGGTATGATTGGACTGACGATGAGAATGTTGTCCATCCTGCTTCTGCCTCTCGTCATGCCCTTTTACACTCTGCTGCAGAGTAGGAAAAGGTAACATGTACACTGAATGCAACACGGACATGTGAGCAGTATGAACTCTGGGTTTATTCTGTTACCCCCCAAAAATGCAAAGGATTATTTTGTTTTAGTTCAATAAGGAAATAAAACGAATATAATACATTTTCTGATTGTAAAATACAACAGGAAGAACAGTTAAAAATCACAAAGTGGCTGAAAATTGTTAAAGCATTGTCATTTTCAATAATTTCTGAATAAAAAAAAAAACCTAAAAGAAACAAGCTCGTTGTTGAATAAAACTGTATGCAACATAAAAACAACCCATTCATTTTTTTCATGTTCATAAATGAAAGCAAATGAGATGATTGGCACATGTATGTCAGCACATTCAAGATAACTTGAGGAGATGGAAATTAGAAAAAAAACCACATCTAAAAATAAACATCAACAACAAAACCAACACAATAACAACGACATAAAAACCAAAACAAACAGACCTCTTCTGTAGTTGATGATGCTTCATTTAAAGGAGCATCTCTCTTTGGAACCAGGTGTACAAAGACCCTAATGACCCTCCATTGTGAGGGGAGTGAGTTTAATCAGCATGTGAGTTTTGAAAGTTTAAGAATATTCAAAAATTTCATTTGATTGTTTCGTAAAATTAATACATATGTCTAAGAGAGTTAATAACTTTGGTTTGATAATCCATTTGCACAGAGACCTTCAACTTTACAATACTTGTGTGTATTTTTTTTTCTTCCCAGGCTGAAGGTGCTGGTCGAGGAGGTGCCTGTGTTTGTTGTTTGCGTTTGGCTTTTCACAAAATACTATGGATTGTTCATCCTCAACATATTTATTTGTAGTCTCCAGAAAAACCTAAAAGACTGGTGAGATGCTCCTGAGTCATATTAAACCCTGCTTAATGCTTTAAATATCAGTTTTTCTTTGAGAGTTTATCATCTTTGGATCAATTTTCATCTCAGTCAGAAAATATCAGCTTCAGTAACCTTCAAATAATAAACATCTCTTTGTCTCTGTTTTATAAAATAATAATAAGACTGTTTACATCAAGAGCTGAAATATTATAGTCCAATAATATATAATGTATTAGCTCAGGGCTGTTCAACTAAACTGCTCAGGAGGGCCACAGTTACAGAAAGACAACACCTCAGGGGCCGGACATCCAGCAATTAAAGTCATTATGTAAATAAGCCAAGTATTACAATGATCTGTTACTTTTGAAATGTGTTTATTTTGTTGCATTGAACCATAAATGCAATAAACAGTACCCAAACCAAACCCAAACCTTACCCCCCCCAATTTTTTTAATTATTATTATTATTATTATTATTATTAATAATAATGAACTCATTGGTGGGTGGGACTAAAGTCACCCGTGGTCTGAAAGTGGCCAGCAGGCCGCCAGTTGAATAGCCCTGTATTAGCTGATATGTATATATATATACTCCTGCTCACCACAAATATTTTTACAAAGTGTTCAAAGGACATTTTCATTATAGTTAAATTAAATTAATTAAATTGACTGAGAAGTAATTATATATTTAAACGCTTTGTTTTTCTTTTATAGCAAAAAATAATTCTTGATACTTTTCCACAATGCAGTGGATCAACTCATTCGAGCACAGGGGGGAAATAGACAGATTTACTGTTAATGTTATATTTAACTTATTCATAAAACCCCACAAAATTATGAATTCATCACAAGACTAAAACAGATACAGGCTGGATTGTTGCACATTTAATGGACAGTGACATCAACAGGTTTGAATCGCTACAAACCCATACTGGTGTGGAGCTCATGTCAAACAAGCATTTTATATGACTTTATTTAAAAAAACTTAAGGCAAAAGAAAAAACAAAAGATGATAATTGAAATGAACCAACTTTGTATAAAAATAGCTGCAGTCACTGCATGATGCACTTAAGAAAACCCAACATTTAATCAATTTTTTTTGATCAGCTGGTCCACTTGGACACCCCCCCCCCCCCCCCCACACACACACACATAACTTTGATCTCTGCGCTCCATGTCCTCTCTAACGCAGACAGCCTGTTACCTGCAGTGAGATCCACTTATATAATGAGTGTGGATGGCTCAAACGGATAAAAACAGACATCTGTTGATGTTCCACATTAGCCACTGATCCACCAGCTGTCTTTGTAAAGACAGAGCAGAGGCACACAGAGCGGTGTTAAACATGCAGGGCTTTGTAGGAGGGACACAAACGCCTGCAAGTGAAGCTGCTCTCATTTCAGAAGGTAACTTAATCGGTCTACATTCTCTAACATTTTGAATTGCTCACGTTTGTACAAGTTCACATCTGGCCAGGAATTTGCTGTAAAATATTAAGTAAATACAAAATACTTTAATAAACAGTTGTTTCTGAAGCCTGTCGCCTCTAAGTGTGGGGTTATTCATAAGAGAAAGTGATTGTGAATAAAATGGGAAATCTGCTGAATCGTGAAAGGGTAATTCAGATTAATGGTGTTCTCATAATCAGCAGATGTAAGCAGATGTTTTAAAGTTTCACTTTGAACACGTTTTAACGAAAGAGTCGGCTTAAGTCTCTCTCTCTCTCTCTCTCTCTCTCTCTCTTTCTGTGTGTGTGTGTGTGTGTGTGTGTGTGTGTGATCTCAGATCCTCTACAGAACTTTGTGATCTTCCCCAGAAATCCAAAGCCACAAATTAAGTTTAAAAAGTTTAATCATTTGTCTTTTCTAGTGTGATCTAAATGTAGATGGCAGCTGGTAGACAACATGTCTTTAAGGGAAGATGACAGGAACCCTTTTAGTTGTAAAACAGCCCATCATTTTGCACATTATTATTAGTTTTCCTGACAGTACAACAATTATCTGTACATCTATACATAAAACGTGATTCTAATATTTGTTTAATGTGGCCAGGTTGTATAAAAGATTTTGGTGATATTTTCAACACTAACAGACAAATACATGCGGCTTTGCTTGTATTTAGCAAATTAGTCATGCATTTTTTGATCATGGGTTGGTGGATGGTCAGTGTTGCCTCATAGCTAGAATACTGCAGGTCTGACTCCCAGCAGAGGCTTTTCAGTTGCATTAAGTGTAGAAGTACCCATGCATACACGTGTTTCCTCCAGTTTCCTCCATCAGTCCAAAAACATGCATGTTATTAGCGACTGTAATTTAGCCCCAGATGAGAGTGAGTGGTTCTGTGCTCGTTAGCCTCTGGGACTGCTGACCTGTCCAGGTTGTACCCCCACCTCTCATCCACTGATTTCTAGAGATGAGCAAGAACTTCCTGCAGACGTGAACAGGTCTAAGCAGCTAAAGAAGCTAGAGGAATGATGAATTTTCTTATCATGCTTGTCATTTTTTCTTAAAATCTATACAATTACTCAACCTTTTTCAATGAATTTCAAATAGTCTCTATTCCATTAGTCTTTCAGTTAAAATATATTTATTAAAACAGTCAGTAGGTCATTAAGGTTTTTGTTCATTGACATTAATTAAAGAAAGTTCTTATGTTTTAAGGTAACTTTTAAAACAACACATATCAAGCCTGTACAACCAGTAATTTTACCGTGTGCAGAAGTAGTAGCTTTTTGTCTTAATTTCATGACTGAGTGCAGTGAAACACAGTTTTGTTCCAAATTATATTATTCAAGAGAACCATTTGTGCAGAGATATTTAGAAACTTCTTATTTTTCCACATAATTTGTGGTGTTTTTTTACGAGCCAGCAGATGAGGCTGAATATCCTGCCAGTGAGCAAATTAAATTATTGTATCCCTCCCTTTTTTACCCCTTTAACTTTTACTGGTTTGGAAAAAACCTTCTTCAAGAATGACATTTTATTTTCCAGAATGTTCGACTTCCTATTCATGCATTTTAGCAAAGCTTGTTGCTTCAGATGATGTTGTGGATCTTCAGGAGGGGTGGGCAAATTCTGCTTTATCATGTTCAACTTTTAGAATAGATGTCTATTCAGAATTCTGTTGATCTGCTTTTGTAAAACTCTCCACATCTGATTTTGATGACACAATCTTCATTTGCTCGCTCAGTTTATGAAATATTCTAGGGGCGTAATGTAAGCCAGACACAAGACAAAGAGGAGGGTCATTCATATTCATTCATGTGACAACCCTTCTGTCTAACTTTGGCTTTTAGTGTCTTCGTGTCTCGACTGTTATCCTCTTTGCTTCTTCTATCTCAAACTCGGCTGTGGAACTTTCCATCATCTCGTTAATGATGAAGCACTCTCATGCATCTTTAAGCACTTGACAGGAATCTTCCCCTGTGAAGTTTCAGCTTGTTCATCACACAAAGTTCAACACAAGAACTGTAAACCTTTGTAACTGTCAGCTGTCACTGGTTTGTTTCATGTGTTATTTCTTCTTCTTTAGCCATTGACTAGAACATTTTATTCTGCCCTTATTATGCATCATATTTTTAAGTGGCTGGATTCAGCCTTGGACATAAGGTAAAAAGCTTTGTATTCAGGTCAGAGAGCTGCTGAAACAGAGCCAGCAGAGGGGACCACAGGGAAGACCCATAACTTGCTGAAAGTATTATATACTCTCTTTGGGAAAGTATTGTATACTCTCTTTGGGAAAGTACTGTATACTCTCTTTGGCCTGGGATGTCCTCGGGACCCCCCCAGATGAACTAAATGTTCCTGGGAAAAGGAATGCCCTTGCTTTTCTGCTTGACCTGCTACCTTTGTGACTTGAACACAAATAAGCAAATTAAATTAATAGATTAATGAAAATAAATGTTTGCTGTTTTTCCTTTTGAGGCCTGTGTAAAAATCTTAATATTGCTGAAGAAATGTGGAAACATTTGAAACTGAACAATATCTACGTTATTTTTTTGTATGCGTGTTTCACAGATTTTTTTTTTTTTTTACTCACCACCTACTATTTTTGTACTTATAATACATCCCAGGGTTTACAGTCCATTACCACAGACTAGGTAGCGTGTGAACTCACAGCTCTTGTTTCTTCTTAAGCGTCATTCACCCCTCCTTTCTCTCCTTTCATTTACAGCTCTGTTTCACTCACTGACCTCGGATGCTCCTTGTTTTTGTGGCCATACCACAGCATTTAAACGTTTAGCCTTGGCTATACATTTAAAGGGTTGGTTATCTTTTTTGAAAAATAAAACATAACCTGATACAACAAATGCACTATAGTTAAATGGCAAAGGTAAAAAACGATGAGTCATCTGTTGCAGTTCAACAGCATTCAGTCTGTTGAAGATATTTGTGTTTTCAACATTGAACAAGTTGTAATGTGACAATAAAATTCAGCTCCAAAGTTCCCTGAATGTTTTGATTTGCATTGCTAATAAGTCTTTTCTTTAAAAAAAAAGTTGTTAAGATGGTATAATTGCATTCTGCTGCTGCTAGATAAACCTTCATGTGTGATATCTTGCAAATATGATAACCTTAGCCTTAACTTATAAATAGCTGTCATAGCTGAATATGAACTACTAAAATAAGTTGTTTTGATCTAATTTTATATATCTTATCTTGCTAGTATTTTAGACATTTTTGTAATTCATACCTGAAATATATGAACTCCAAAACAACAGTTTTAGTCCAGGACAAGAGTTCTATTTTCCTGGATAAAGAGCAGAAAGCATGGAGTGTGTTACTAACCATCTATTCCAGTTAAATTTAAGAATCCTATTTGCTGAGATGAATCAAAAGACCTTCCAATATGTGTCCCATGCTCATTCTGTCTTTTTCAATGAGATGTGAGGTTGTTATAGATGCCAAATGTGCTTCGATTATACTCTAAAAGTAGGGTCTGAATAGTTTTGTAATGGAGGAAGTATTCCTTATTGCCCTCTACCTTATTTAACAATGTTACAAAAATCTTGCATGATCTACAAGTACTTGAAACATGTGATGGAAATGACTCTTAAATGCTACCACACTATATTTTACCTTGTCATCTGTAATCCACGAAATGTTGTTGATTTTCCATTCGGGGCTTTGGTGTGTAGACTCTTTTTAAAATGTTAAGATAAGTCTGATAAACAATAAAGTTTAAAAGAACACCCGCTTCGAATGTTATCAGCCATTAAATGGACGTTATTAGTTGTTATCATTTCCATAGGTTGCTTTCAGACTGTCCCTCCTGGTACATTTTTATCGCTGATAATAGGGTCAGGTGGTTAGGTTAAGGGTCAAGGGTCAGAGGGTTAAGTTTATGGTCCGTGCTCAAGGTCAGGTGTAAGATTAGGTTTAGGAAAAGGGTTAAATAAAGCTAACAAAAAAAATGTGGTTTTAGATGTGGGCAAAGCTGCATTTTAACAGCAAAAAGAACACACCTGGGACAGTCTGAACGCAACTTATGGGGATGATAACAACTAATAACGTCCATTTAATGGGCTGACAACATTCAAAGCCACTGAAAAGAACCTAAAATGGTTGTAATAGTTTCTACTTGCACCATGTCTGTACAGTACTGTATTGTGGTTATCTGACTCCATCTGAAGTGAGGGGTAAATGTCTGAGTAAAGGAAACAGTATCACTTTACCTGGATAGCATTTATAAATAGCAAACAGTTCCATGTGAACCAGTGACTGACACCTTGTTAGTGTCTGAAGGACTTACAGTAATAGGAGGGAATGCATGCTTTGTTCATGTGACCTCCTATCTTTGTGTCCATAGAGTGAAAGCAGAGACACTTTAATGAAACTAATGAGGAAATCTTATATAACCGAGGTGATTCTCTTACCTGAAGGGGATCACCAATGGAATGCAAGAATGGTAACACCAGTTCTCTTACTTCCTTTGTGTCTTTTACACAGACACACTTGCATCACTATGGGAAGAAATACTTTCTCATAACTTTCACATAAGTGTAAATGATGCAATAATAAAATAGTTAAATCTTATACTGCAGTAACATTCATGTATTTGTTTACAATTAAACCAAGGGTCTGAGCAGAAATACTTTTCTCTTTTAAAAGATTTGCAAGTGAGTAAAAGGACATTGAGGTTTTTGTTTATATTTATTTACCTTTATTTAATTAGATACATTCTATTGAGACCACATATCTCTTTTGCAAGACAGGTCATAGCCTAAAAGCAGTCTAACATGCACGTTTTTTTTAGATTGTAGTAGGAAACCGGAGTATCTAGAGAAAACACACAAATATGACTGACACACAAATGGAGAACATGCTCCACACAGAGAGAGCCCAGGTTCAAACAAGGGATTGAACTCAGGACCTTCGTGTTATGAGGCAACAGTGCTGACCACTGATCCCTGCAGCCATGATCTGAGCTGTTCAAATTAGCTAAACGACTATTTGTAATTAATATGGAAAGTTGTTTTCAACAAGAATACTGACAAGATCAGTAAATGAACTCATGCATGCTGTAAATGAACTCATTAAACATGCATGCTGCTTCATTGTAGTTCAGTTCAGTTTATTTATATAGTGCCAAGTTACAACAGAAGTCGTCTCAGAGCACTGAACAGAAACATTCAAACACATTATAATAGCCAATAAGTAAAAGTTATCTATCCAAGGAAGCCAGCAGATTGTGTTGAATATTCACTTCATCACATTTTAATGATGTTTAATTTTGGCTTTTGAATTGATTGAGACTTTTTGATATAAAATTTAAAAAAAAT
This sequence comes from Nematolebias whitei, assembly GCF_014905685.2. Classification (NCBI taxonomy): domain Eukaryota; kingdom Metazoa; phylum Chordata; class Actinopteri; order Cyprinodontiformes; family Rivulidae; genus Nematolebias; species Nematolebias whitei. Next base: position 29,119,301 of record NC_056508.1, on the reverse strand, counting down.
TTTTAGGAAATGTTTAACCCTTCTGAGACGATTGTCTGCCCTGTCTGTCTGCACCTCTCTGTATTTTTCCTCATCTTCACAGCTGATCCGAATCCCACTCATCCCAGGTGTCCCCTCTCTCCTCATTCGTAAAGCTTCTGTCTTATCACTCCCTTGGTGTCCGGGAATTATCATACCCATCTTACCGTGTCTATGGTCTGGTCTGCTCTCCTCTTTTTGTTAACGTAAGTTTTGCTGCCCCGTCAGCATTATGTTTTGTTTTTGTAAAATAAATCATTATTGTTTTACCTCTAGAGTCCTCCTGCCTCTGCTTGCACGTGGGCTCGACACTTAAAACACCAGACATGTCACCTTCAGCTTTTCACATCAAGTGTTAGCATTCATTTTCAGAAGGCAGAATATTTCACCTGTGTAGACTGCTGGGTTTAAAAATTCAGCACCTAACTGGAACCATGTCTTGATCTCCTTACAACTAGTTTGTCCTGGAGTAATTTTTGTACTTGGATCAATTTTGCATGCATCGAACTTCTAAGCAAATGTAGCATCTGCTTATTTATAATAACAAGTTATAGTTGCTATTAAAAATTACTCATGGACTTTTTAAAATTTATTTTTCAGCAACAGAAGCCTTTTCTAAAATGAGTTAAATTTATTAAAAACAAAGCAGCAAGTTGAAAATTAACTTGTAAAGCGTGTGCTACTCTACAATAGTCACAGAAATGATACATTTTTAATAACATAGGTTTCAGTACTGGTACTGGTGTGCTGGACAGAAAACATTCAAATGTTTGATTTTGACTTGAAGGCTTGACCGGTGAGCTTTAATTTCACATGTCACCATTAAGTTGTGTTACAGACTAGAAGTGAAATATGAAGCATACAACCTTTCTGAAGCTTCAGTCAATCTGTCATCATCCTCGATCTTGTAGGTTAAGATCTCTTTCAGCTATGAAAATAATTTCCTTCATCATTTTGCATCTGCATTTATTGCACATAATTATGTGAGCAATGCTTCACAAAGACCCAATAGATAAAATATGCTAATAGTCCATACTAAGTACCCAGTGAAGGACTGCCATGCCTTTGGTCTGGGCAAGGGACTATGATGCCAAAGGCACAATCTATTTATTGATCATTTAAAGAAAAAAAGAAAGCTGGTGCTCAAGCACAACACAAAAAATATAGTAACTGTTACTTTATAATTTTTTTTGCTGTCTGTATATTTTTTAACTTGATTGACAAACTGATAAGTTATTTCAGCATACCTGACAAGTTTAAAGTCTAATATTTTGACAACTGGCACAACCAGAAATAGAGGCATGGGTCCAAATACATGCTTAAATAACTATATATTTATAAATCAACACATCATTTGCATTCAACAGTTTATTTTGCCATAGGAAAACATGTAAACTTGAAGCATCCAACATATTTCATTGACACAGCATAAATTACATGTGTTTTATAAGTTGAATCATAGAACATGTTGGTCCACTGACCCCCTAGTCCTTTAACAGTTCCCTTTATTCCTTTTACTAACCCATTCATCTAAATACAAGCTACAGTTAATTATTTCAGTTTAGGTTTTCTTATATGACCATGGGAGGTTTTTTTTTTTTTTTTTTTTGAAAAGGCAAAAGGTAAAAAAAATGTACAAATATATATTTCTAATATGAGTCCAATGATCAAAGATTCAAATTTTTTGACCGGTGGTCTTCGATAAACCCTAGAAAGTTTCAAATTTATTTCAGATCAGAATGGAGTTCTTGGTTAGACTGCTTGTTAGGAAACTAACAAAGGCCCAACCAGAAACAGTGTCATGAAAAACACTGAAAAAAAAAAAAAATAGTGGACATAAGTGTTTAATAAATAAGGGTATTGTACTGAGATTGTGTATGGCAAATTGAAAACTAGACTGAAATCTTAAGTTAAGGCACTCTGCATCATGTGTTTGCAATGATTCAGACTCAAACAGACTGTATTAGAGAATTATGTTTAAAATCTCAGCAGAGAATAAATACATTAAACAGTAATATCTTTATCAATAAATAAACACTGCAGGGCTTAAAAAGAAACATTCTGCACAAATGAAAACATTTGTTTTTGTTGCAATTAGTCTCTTTTTAGGAACTTTTCCTTATTCTTATCCAATTGCACAACAATTTTGTCCCTTGCTACATTTAGAAGCCGCATTTATTAAAATGTTATGAGAAGGGCATAAATTATCTTATAACTGTCAGTTTCTTTGGTCCATTATAAATTAAAAACAAATAATGTGCACAGGAGACATACACGGTCAGCTCCCAACATGCTTCTATAAATATATACTACGTGATGATTAAATGAAATGGATTTTATCCAAAAAAGTTCAATCTGGTCCTCTGGACATTCAAAAAAACAAAAGCAAAACAAAGCAAAAGAAATCTAGAAACGTTTTGTCTCTCATCCAAGAGACTTCCTCAGTCTGAGGTGGTTTTGGTTGTCAGCAGCAAACTGGTTGATCCACTCTAAGAAGGTGCTATTTAAGAGACTGAGCTGAAAACAGCACCTCAGACTGAGGAAGTCTCTTGGATGAGAGACAAAACGTTTCTAGATTTCTTTTGCTTTGTTTTGCTTTTGTTTTTTTGAATGTCCAGAGGACCAGATTGAACTTTTTTGGATTTTTCTACCTGGATTATTGAGCATGCATCAGGATATGAAATGGATTTTAGTAGCAGTAGAAAGATCATTTCCATAAGCTACGTGATGCAATTTTAACCACATGACTGGCTTGTGACATTTGCTTGTGCTCTTTACCTTCAATTACATTTGACATTTTAAGAATACCTGAAACTTGTGATTTACGGTTGCAGAGATCACTGAGTCCTTCAGAAAATCACATTAGTAAAGAAAAAATACATCACATGAGTAGCGGCCAAGACAATAAGAGTAAGAACAAAGTTAAAAAGGATTTTTTTTTTAATGTTCAACAAGTATGTTTAAAGGATTAAATTCTGTGTTGATGCATCTGAATTCTAACTGCCTGTAAACCAGAAATAATAAATACATATGGTCACAGACTTTTGAGCATGATTGTGGTGAATCCACAAGTAAATCCATGTATTTCCATTGATCAAAACAAAAGAGGTAAATGTGGTACTCCTGTTTGTTATTATAAAACACATTTTCCACAGGAACAGTATTTCATTGATCCGTAAGACCATTCTTTGGATTTTACACCAGATAAATCCATCTCAGTGAAAAGTCTCTGTATTCATCTACAGTTGTTTGTCCTTCACTCTGCTAGATGCCATTGGCTTTATTGAGTGAAGTTTTGCTACTTCGCTTGTTACTTTCTTCAACCTCCAGTGCTTGCTGGAGAGCCTCTGCCATGGGAACCTTGTCCTCTGCTTCAGTCTCTCTGTGGTAGAAGTAGTTGAAGTTGGAAACAATGACAGGAACAGGCAAAGCAATTGTCAACACACCTGCAATGGCACATAAAGTGCCCACTACCTTACCCCCTAAGGTTATGGGACACATATCTCCATAACCTACAGTGGTCATGGTGACCACAGCCCACCAGAAACCATCAGGGATGCTGACAAACTGTGTTTTAGGGTCATCTACTTCAGCAAAGTAGATGGCACTGGAGAAGAGGATCACTCCAATGAAGAGGAAGAAGATGAGCAAACCAAGCTCCCTCATGCTGGCCTTCAAAGTCTGCCCTAAGATCTGCAGCCCCTTCGAGTGACGTGAGAGTTTGAAAATACGAAACACCCTGACTAGGCGGATGATACGTAAAATAGCCAAGGACATGTTCTGTCCTGAGCTCTCTTCTGGGGTTGTGGCCAATTCTGTGATCAAAGTTACAAAATAAGGGACGATAGATATAATATCAATGATGTTCATGAGGTTGTGGAAAAACTCCCTTTTGCTTGGACAGGCTACAAACCGAACACACAGCTCAAAAGCAAACCAAGCAATGCAGGCAGTCTCAATGAAGAAGAAAGGATCAGAAAAAGTTTTGAGCTTAGATGGAGATGCAGCATTGTGACCTCGTGATTGGTTGAAATGTTTTAAGGAGGGAACAACTGGATCAGAGTCGTCTCTGAATACTGGTAGCGTTTCCATGCAGAAAATAATAATGGATATGACAATAACAAGGACAGAGACGAGGGCTACACCACGTGCTGCATTGGAGCTCTCTGGGTACTCAAACAACAACCAGAACTGCCTGGATATGTCATTTTTAGGGAGTGGGATGTCAACATCTTTTATGAACCCTTCATCTTCTCTGAACTGTTCCATGGCCTCGCTCCCAAGCTCGTAGAATACAATTTCATCAGCAAACACATCAATGGGAACATTGGCAGGTCTTCTGATTTTACCCCCAGACTGGTAGTAATACAAGATCCCATCAAAGCTTGGTCGGTTCCGATCAAAAAAGTACTCATTCCTCATTGGATCAAAGTAGTCCATCCTCTTCAAAGGGTCCCCAAGAAGTGTTTCAGGAAACTGGTCCAATGTTTTAAGTTGTGTCTCAAAACGAAGGCCAGCAATATTGAAGATGATCTTCTGGTCTCCATCGTCCAAACCCCGTTTATCTCCAAACAAATCCTCATAAAACTCTTTAGTAAGCTGACTGAATATTGTCTCACTTTCCTTTCCCCCTTCACTGTTAAGCAGCATTTTCCAGTTAGAGATCATGCTGGCACAACTGCTGTGCCCCTTTCTGCTTGGGGATGGTATCATTGGGGAATGAGGTACTCCAAGTGTTTGTGATTGTGGAATGGGCGATGAAGAGGTGGATTCCCAGATGTAGGAGGGCAAAGGGCTGGGATGGGAGGGTGTAGAAGACAGCTGAGGAGCTCGTAGGAAGTAGTTGTCTGGGCTGTTGTGCTCTGGGGGCACATCTGCTGTGAGAGCCGTGGTCTCATCAGCAAAGGTGTCCACTTCATCCTCAAGGCTGCCATCAAGGTCCTCCAGGCTCTCAAAGTCAACCAAGGCCACATCCATGGCTGTAATTCAGCCAGTGTAAAGCCTTGGACTACGAGGTTAAGACAGTGACTCCAACAATAAAAGGATGGAAAGCTCAGTCACCAAAATGAGCAGCAGCATCAATGAGCCACAGCATTGAGTCTATGGTAAGACTCATGGGACAAACTGAAAGTCAGCTTTCTAGTTTCCAGTCAGCACCTACAGAAATAACAAACAAAAGAAAAAAAAAGAGAATTGGTGAGTTAATGTGTTTAAACCAAATTTTGTTTTCATTCTTGACTTTTGTTATTTGAAAGAGTTTTTGTTGTTATTAGTCCAAAAGTTTGGCAAATTCATTAAAGTGTTTTATAGTATGTCTACTTTAATTTGTCTTTTGATAATAATCCATATTCTGTACTTTGAATGTATTAAAAGACAATATGCCTTCATAATAATAATAACCTGAAGACAAAATGACAAATATATTTTAAATAAGATCAGATATTATTTAGCCAGACAAATGTTGGTTTATACAAAAACAGTGTTTTGTTTGATGTTTGCTACTTTCTCTTCTCACAGTTCCTGACATACAGTAACACACTGCCTACACAATGACAGACTGTAGAAACAATATTTGTTGTATTTCTATGACACAATGAAATGTTCTCCAAAAACTGGAATTTTCTCTTGCTCCTGCCTTCTACCTGACTTGCTCAATTTCTCTCTTTCACTCTGTTCCGTTCTAAAAACAAGTGTTGTTTAAGCAGTCATGATAGAATATGACTACTTGTTTAACATATATCACAGTTGTCACATTCTTTTCATTGTGTGATAGACAGAACAGCTTTGTTAATGATGACTAACAAAAGGAGTTTAATTACCCGTGTGTATGTGTGTAGGAATTGATCTGTCTTTATGTTGGCAAAAACTCAAAGTAATCACTGAGTGTACATTAACAACTTGGAGTCAAAACCATTTAAAATGGCTGCCACAGATAACCATTTTGGGGTTTTGAAAAAATAATTATAATAACTTTGTGAATTTTACAGATAATAAACTATAATTCGATCTAGTTGTAGCTGACAGTCTTTCACAATACATAGCTACAACTTGCGCAACATCTTTGCTTAAAACTTTGACATTTCGTCAATTCAGTGTTGTTTATGATCAAACATTCTCATAAACCACTTTACAGATTTTAATTAAACTCCCATGATGTAATCATTTGATGTACCATCTACCGGTACTACTGATTGTCTATTGTTGTCAATCCAATTTACGATCACCCACACACCTATTCAACCTTTGTCAACAAAAACTTTGCTATACTGCTGTCCGATGTACAGATATTGAGCCAAAGTTTTATGTAGTAGTAGCTGATAGTCATTCTCAGTACATAGTCTGAGCACCACCAGAGTTTGTAACATCACATGAGATTGCACATGTACAAGGATGGACTAAACAGTTATATCTCCACTCCTCATCACAAGATGATCTTAGTTCTGGCCAGGGGCAGTCCTTGCCTGTTTGCTACCCTGGGCAAATAATCCCTGGTTGCGCAGACATGCTTCGCCATGCCATATCATTTAGATTACCATGTACCATCACAGAAACCCAAGGCTTCTTTGGATCTACAGTAGTCCCTCGCTACTTTGCGGTTCATTTATTGTGGACTTGCGCTATCGCGGTTTTTCAAAATAAGATAGGACATGACACACAATTGGCTGATTGACGAATGAGCCGCACTTTCGGCACATAATTAAATTATTTTAAATTATTTAGCACCTGCTGCACCTTTGTGCAGCCCATAATGCAAGGTAAACTTCCTGCTGCAGCTGATCAGCTGTTCACTGCGCAGAGTGGAAAAGTGGGCGTGGCCAAGAGTGCTTGCAGGTGGCAAGGAGCTGAAATCATGACATTCTGTGCTCTTTTAGAGAGTTTAGAAACATTGTTTACAATATTGCAAGTGTTGGAAGGGTTTAAAACACCTTCACACATATATATATATATTTATATGTACATATATATATTATATATA
>NC_056508.1:29092578-29097307 GCF_014905685.2 Nematolebias whitei | reverse complement strand
ATATAAATATATACATATATATATATATATGAAAATACATATATATTATACATATATATAAATACATATATACATATATATATAAATACACATATATATAAATACATATATATATATATATAAATACATATAAATATATATATATATATATATATACATATAAATACATATAAATATATATATATACCAGGTCTTGTGTAATTCCCTGATTATTTACTAATTTCTATTAAAATTCTTTATTGACCAAGTCATATTTTGGAGTTTCAGCTTCTTTATGACAAGATCCTTCCTTTATTCCTCACCTTTCAGCATCTGGTGCTTCATCTTTCTGCTGCATTCTTCCTCTGGTTTGCTCCTTCTTCTTTTTTCAGACCTGATGTTGGATAAACACCACAGCTTGTTCTAAAAGTAAATATTTTAAAGTATAAATTGAGTCAAAATATGATTAGGTATGAATTAAAAAAAAGTATATGATCTATGATTTCTAGTAATAAAACCCTTCCTTAAATGACCCCACTGCGCTTAATCCTACACATCCCTTTACTTAAAGTCGGCACATGCTTTTTTTTTTCTCAATAAAATCCATGCCATGAGCTGGAAGGATTAGGTCAAGTGACATAGAGTGACATACTCAATGGGAGAAATGGTGCTTAATCACCTGATCTACTAAAAGGGCAGTGAGTTGTTGCAAGAACAAATACATAAGTTTGACCAGGTTTAAAATGTGTGGAGAAGAAGGACCCCACTCACTTCCAGCTTATTAGAAATGTTTTTGTGACAACAGTAATTATTTGAGACATGACCACCATTTCTATTCACCATTTTCTCAAAAATTTGGATCACAGTTAAGTGACCAACTTTTAGCACTACTTTTAGACTCACTAATAGCCCGTTGCTCAGTGTTAAGGCACAATAATCATGGTTGTACCTTTGTCTGTGCATGCATGCATGCATGTGCATGTGTGTTTGTGGGGGGCGGGGTGTTTCTTTATTAGCAAAAGAAATTATGAAGTAAGGGACTGATTTCTATGAAACAGTATCGTTAATAAGTAATCACTGGACACACATTTACATCTGAATCAATATCATTCTAAATGTCAGTCACAGGTAAAGCAGCTGTAGCAAACACAGCTAATATTTAACCAACTGAGCTAAACTTCGGTTGTCAGAAGCTGAAACTAGCCCTCGACAGATACTCAAAGAACAACACATTGTGCATTATTTTTGTTTAAAAGTTTGGCAGTAATTTTTGGCATCAATTGTATCCATGTTTATGTGTTGTGGGGTGACTCACAGCTACTACCACACCAAATTAATCAAAGCTAGCTGAATTATAGACATTCTTATGTTTCTTATGGCGGCAGTATGGTGGCACAGTTTGTAGAGCTGCCGCCTCTCAGCGAGCAGGTCGTCCCAGTTCAAATCCCAGTCCGGGACCTTTCTGGGTGGAGTTTGCCTGTGCTCTCCGTGCATGCATGGGTTTTCTCCAGGTATATAGTTTCCTCCCACAGACAAAAAACATGCATGTGATTGGTAACTTTAAATTGTCTCTAGTTGTGAGTGAGAGAGGGAATTGTTGTTTGCCTCATTTGTCTCTATATGTCTCTGTGATGGACTGGAGACATGTCCAGGTATCCCTCACCTCTCACACAGTTATAGCTGGATATGGGCATCAGTGACCTCCGCGACCCGAAAAGGAAGAAGCGGGTAAAGACATTGGATGGATGGATGGATGGATGGATGGATGGATGGATGGATGGATGGATGGATGGATGGATGGATGGATGGATGGATGGATGGATGGATGGATGTCAAGGTCAGTTGACTGTGATGCACATCTTCAATTTGGGTGACTCCAAAAGTTTATCAGTTGTTGATGTATTTTCAATTTGTGAAAGTTTAATTAAAATGCAGCCACGGTTTCATGAGATATTTTGCTAATACAGACCCGCACAGACAAGGGGTAGTTGAGATTAACTGTAACAGCCTATGATTTTCTGCAGTTCAAGCAATCCTTTCCAATATTTACATTAAAAACACTGATATTGTAATGATGACGCATTTCTAAATATTGTGCAATTCTGTATTCGTCCCACATTTGTCAGTAGGAGTAAAAAAAAAAAAAGGCTCCTCATCACTACCAGCTGACAGCTCTGTCTGGTTTCATGCATCTGCTCACATCTGCTTTTTTGACTGCATGCTGCTTTTAATCACAGTGCTGATTAGTGGCTAAAATGATGTCAGAAAAAGCTTTAGGACAACGTACAGTGAACAGATGTGATGCAAACCAGCTAAAAGATACTCATCCAAGTCTTTGCTCTTTTTCTGCATCGCATTCATATTTTTTGGAGACTTGTTTTCCATTTTTGCTTTTGAGAAAAATAAAAAGGTTAACGACAAAAACAACTGGACTTTAGTTTGTAACTGAAACGTCTAAGAAGTCTAGGGATAAATTTAAGTAGCACAATGCGTGTTGCGTGATCATTTTCAAAGCAGCTGCAGGTTCATTCAGTAAGTGAATTTTACATTACACTGTGTGTGCATGCGTGCATAAGTCTGTGTGTTTGTTGTGTGCTTGCACACCACCTGGGATTAGCGACATGTAAGTGAGTCATAGCAGATGCTCATATTTTCCCCGTCTGGCTCAGGCACTAAAAAGGCTTCTGAAAAATAACGTTTCTGTAAATGAGACACTCTTAATCCCATCTGTAGAGGACGGATCCTAGTGGGTGGGGGAGCTGGGTGACCTGCATGCTGGAGGGTTGAGAGTGCATGAATTATTCTGCTTTTAGGTAAAATTAAATGATACCGTTTAATCCTGTGGCTTTAGTTTCTCAACAAATAGCAATTAGTTAATACTATACAATATGTTGTGCATTTAAAAGAGAAAATTCTGTTATTATGAAATGAGACTGTGGAAAGGGTTTCATTAATATCTTACCTGTTGTAGATTACTCTTTCAATGTCTCACTTGAAAATAGTATAACTATATTTGTTCAGAATGGATTGACAAGCTAATGGCTAATCCAAACTGGGTCAAGACCAAAGTGGACTTTTTTGTCATCCCAACATAACTGTACCAGAAATGTATTAGTGTTTAACTTACTTTGACATCATTTTATATTGTACTTTATTGTGGGAGTGCCCCAGGCTGCAAGAAAAGTGCTCCAGCTAGCTGCTGCTGTGGTTGTCTGTGCTTACAAACACCAACAGAATTTACTGTAGATTCTCCAAGTTCACGTTCAAGTGAACCATTTCAACCATAGACAGAGTGGAAGTGGACAGTACATAGTAAAATGAAACAACACTCCTCCATGCCAGAGGTGCTACATAAAAATGATCAACTTCACAATAACAGAAATGCAACATATTCTGATGCATGCTCAATAATCTAGGTAGATAAATCTAACAAGATTGAGTCAGGTCCTCTGGACAGTTCTTCTTAGCTTAACTGTTTCGTCTTGCAATGTGTAAGACTTACATGCATCTCACATGTGCGACATTAAACAGGCGTTTTATGTTAAACACTGTTAAACACTGCAACACAGTTGTAAGAGTTTGTGCACCAGTTCTCAGTTTAGCTGTGAGAGTAAAATGCCAAATGTTCCATGCAACATTTAACGATAGCAACTGCACTTTACTCTCGCATGGCGTCTTGTTTCTTGAAGACTTGTGCCAAAGTCTTCTTCAGTTCTCTCTTCTTATTATTCTTTTTCTCTTTTCTTCAGTCCAGAACTGAATAAGCTATTTGGACGAGAGGTGAAAAGATTTCAAGAAACAAGAGAAGACCAGTTTATCTCTATTTAACCACTTAGGATAAGCACATCATGGTATTGTAACATAAAACAGAGCACAATATTCTATTTAAGTGTTTGCACGAACAACTATAAAATGTCACTAACACTAGCCATTAACACAATATTCTGGACAGATTTAAACTCTTTTATTTTCCTAAACAGATGTTCAAAACTGCTACTGTTGTTGGGCGTATTGTTTTGTATTATTAGTGCTAGTGTATTCTTAGTTTAGCACATTTCTTAGTTCATATCTTGGATCTTATTAACGTTTTTCTTTACAATTTACACTTTTGTTGGATGTAACTGGGACCCTGTGTACACAATTGCATGTGGTGGAACGACAAATAAAGAAACTTTTACTTTAACTTTGACTTTGACTTTGAAAAAGTTATCCACAACAGGTAAGATAATATTGGAACATAACTTTTCCGCAGAACCTCACTTTAAAAAATCAAACTACTGCTAGGGGTTGTCTGAGGAGGACATGAGGTGAAACAATCACAACGGTGCAAAAAAGGTATAATGATCTATTTTATGCTTTAAAACTGACACTTGTTCTTTCCATGACTTATTTAGATATTTAATTTTGTTTGTATGTATAGTTAATTCATTTAAAAAAATGTATGAAAATGAGGAAAAAATGAGTATTTTGTAATTTGTTCCTAGACTCAATTATTTCTGAAACGATCCAAACGTTGATGAAGCTAAAACATGAACAATAAATGATTCTGATCCTTCTTTTCTTCTAAATTCAGCGTGTTTTCACTTATTATAGTTTTTTTTTTTTTTACTTTTTAAACTTGCAATTGCAGCAGGAATGACAGTGCTTTGATGATGTTTGTGGCTGTGAAGGTTTCTGCCCACGTGTGGAGGTTGTGTTAGCAGACAGATGCATGCTATATATATATATATATATATATATATATATATAT
>NC_056508.1:29057285-29092478 GCF_014905685.2 Nematolebias whitei | reverse complement strand
TATATATATGCTCATAAAACTTCATGTTGTTTTCAGGATTTAATGAACCATCCCTTGAGTTTTGCTGCTGTGGGTCAAAGCTCTTCAGTTCTCCTCTGTTATCAGTTCATGCTCAGCAGTAGAGATGGTTCAAGGTAAACATTTGCTGGAGTCTTTGGCGTTCTTTAATATTCATTGAATTTTTTAAATACCACTGAAGTAGACACTGAATTGATGTATCATGGATTGACTTGAAAGGAGACAACACTTGAGAATGAATTATGAAGGTAAATTAGAAAACTGGATTTTCAATTGATAATTCAGCTGTAGAAAATAATGGAGTTAGCTCATAAATGCATGACTAACAACCACTGTTTGAACACAAAAATAAAAGTAAATTTAGCTATTTTGTGCATATTTTGACTGGAAAACAAATTGTTTCTCCCAGGGATAGCTAATTTAAGCTTCCATTCATCCCTTCATGAATTTAATTAGTCTTTTCCGTTATGTGCCAATTTGAATGCTTTAATTTGTCACAAGTAAACCTAAATCAAACTGCAATGAGATAATCCTAACTTTTTTTTTTAATCCACAAGTTTCTGGGCTTTGAACTTTTATTAATAGACTCTGGGAGCTGCATTAAGAGACAAACAGAAAATCCCCATGTGAATCATTTAAGATAATGATCCACATCAGATGTGAATTTGTTGCAGTAGGTGGTCCAGACGCACAGCACGGGGGGTTCCGAGCAGAAACTGATGCTCTCACTACTTTGATTCTCCTTCTGTTCATCCTTTGTGGCACCTTTTAGTTTCTGATCCAAACGGAGCAAATCACGGAGATTTTCAGAACTTTTCCCCTCAAGACCTAACAAGTGGTTTTAAAAGAGAGGAAGCCGCCTACCTTCAGAACCGGGCAGATCCTCGGAACTTCAGGCCATCCTGGGTGAAGTTTGGATCTCCGGGCACAGCCGGAGGCATGGTTTAGTTCGTGCGCTCTGGAGCGACGGAGCACCGCGCGCGCCCTGCCCTCACAGCTGGCACCGCAGGGGTCACCTGCCAATCACCCGCCGGGACCAGATGTGAGTGATATAACCACAGCATGATTAGCCTGTTTTGAAAATTGGTCAGTTCACTTGCAGCGCACACGCGTCCCTTTTTATTTATTTATTTCAGCCCAATTCGTCCTCCAACCAGAGATGCGTCGTGCAGGGGGGGAGGAGAGAGGGGGAGAGAACCAGACTTGTGTCCTGACATCTGTCACTCTGTGTTGATCCTCTCATGGTCGCGAGAGAAGATCCACACTGGGATCTGTGATTTCTAGCATGCGCTTTTAAATTTATTTATTTATTTTTAATCTTGGCTGGGATCATTTTCATTTTCATGACTGTTTTTTTTTTGTTTGTTTTTTTGTGAGCAGGATTTCCTTATAGACTGAGACACTGATTCTGCATCTTCTTTTTTCATTTCAGTTCCTCCTGAGATGTAAAAAAAAAAAAAACAGCATCACAGGCAAACTGCCAACTCTATAATAAAGGGGATTGCCCATCTGCAAAGGGAACAAGGAAATCTGAACACAAGCCAGCATCAACAAATGTGACTTTACAGATATATCTATTTATCTATCTGTGATGGGAAAATAATAATAACTTTAAAAAGCTTCACTCAGTTTGCTGAAGTCAGAGCAGGACTGTTGTAAATCAGCTTAAGGTGATGCACTGAATATGACCAATATGACCACTAACATGTGTCAACATTGTCCCGTACTGAATCTTTCAACTTTATTATTATTATTTTATTTAACTTGTATTTATACAGGTAGTTTCACTGAGTCACGAGGATTCATTTTCAAGAGACCTGTTTTAGTCAGACAACATATATATAGTACAGTTTTACAACAACAAAAGCATTTAAAAACAAAAGTGTTATAAAATATATCAAATTAATGTAAAACATGGTAAAATGCTAAAAAATAAGAACATTGTGAACATCAACTAGTGAACCTCACAGGATCATATGTTAATTTAAAGCAAACAAGAAAGAAGTAACCATTTTCACTGTTGCTCACAGTATTTCTTCTCTTACACGGTTGAGATGTTGCATACTCTGTCAACATTTTAAATGAACCATGAGGGTCAAAGCAGAACTCCATGTTGTTGACTGACTGTGTTTTAATTATAGAGAAATAATAAATCCTCTTTTTTGTTTTTATCTGACAGACTGACCTGCAGCCTCTGGAAGGGGAAAAGTACACTGACAATGTAAAAGTGTGTATATTCTGCCCTCTAGTGTCAATTTGTGGTACTGCTTTTTGCCACACCACTGACAGTTTGAAGTCCCTTGAAGCTTCATTAGTTTTTTATTCTACAATTTTTGTTCTCATGAACCCCCATTTCTGTCCTTATAAAATAACACATTTTATTTATTTACTCATCCATTTATTTACTCATTGTTGCATTGCAATTTTCTAAAGATTTTCTAATCGGAATTTAAAGCAACAGGTTTTGTGTTGTTAGCGGTTTCCTATCCATCATAAAGCAATGCATACATTTAGCATTGATGGTGTATTTTGAATATTTTACTGTGAAGGACAGGAATGTTTTGTTGGCACAAAATATTTAGGGTGGACAGAACGCTTTAACAGCAGTTTTCTCACAAACTACACAACCTGACATGACTATTTCTGTCTGATCCATTCTATATGCTTGAGTAAAGCTGTCTCTACAGGTCTTGTCTTCATCTCTTTTCCCACTCACTTTCTGTCACTTTTTTTTTAAACCTCTAGAGCTGTTACTAGTACACTTCATGCCTGACATGTTTTCCTCACAGTGTAACAAAAATAGGTCAAACAGAGCAGGGGGAGCTGGGTATCAAAGTAAAGCTGGAGCGACGCTTTGTGGCGAGCAATAAATCACTGTAAATAAAATAAAACCTCTTCCTGAGGTGTAAACATGTAACTGTTTCTTTTGTTATGATTATGTTTTATATGCAATCCAGCTCTGATGACATGCATAAAATAACCAGAAACAGTTGAGCCATTATTCCCATTAAATTAATGCTTGATCAGGAGTTTTGAAGGACGACAGGAGAGGAGAATGCTGCATACGAGTCCAATGAAACTCTGAGATCTTGGATTTTATTTTTGTTGTGCTCGAAAGGAAAGACACATTTAATTATCAAATAAAGTAAACAATAAAGCAATTTTAGAAATGCTAATTTTAAAAAATGTTACAAGCGCGCAGATCAAACCAGGGAGAAGCAGCAAACCAGGAGGGACTGCAACGGTTTCTGAGCTCATGAATTATTTATGTGAGCGAGATATTTTCAGCTCTTCACATTATGGTTGTGAGGATCGAGTGAGTGGGACGTGTGGAGAGCAGAAGAGGAAGAAATCATTGTCTCGGTCTTCACTCAGCTTACTAATACTGAAATATAAATAAACTGTCTTCAATCTCAAACGCAAGAATAAGAAAAAACAACTGTAATAAAACTATCAAACTATAAATTGTTGGTGTTAATTAAAAAAAAACAATTTATTGTGTAAGTTTAAAAAGTGGCACATCTACTCTTTTATTATGTTTTTATTTCTATTGGATTTAAAAGGTTTGTTCGTTAAGTTTACTGCTGATTTTTAGGATTGTAAACAAACGATGAGACAGTTGCTGTAATGCAAAAGACAAAGGCGGGATTATACATTTTTTATATAAAAATTTAAACTAAACTGATTTTGGGAAGTGTCAGACACAGTTATGGACTAGTTGCTAAGTTTTGAAGAACAGAATCGATGCTCTTGTGCAAGGACAGGACATGCTACAAGGACAAAAAATGAGCCAGGCACCTTATTCTGTCAGTCCAACATCAATCTGCTTCCTTCAACGTGCATTCTTTGCTTTTTCTCTCTCAAATATTTCAGGATGTATCGAGGTCAAGGTTCTTTATTGTCATTCTCATCGCATGTGGTACATGTGGTGGAACAAAATTGTGTACACAGTGTCCCAGTTACATCCAACAAAAGTGAACAGACTGAAGAAGTCTTTCAGATGCAAGAAAATACTTTTCTACATTTTTTTTTTGTTTTTTGAACCCGTCCAGAGGATCTGACTTAACTTTTTTTAGATTTTTCTACCTGGATTATTGAGCATGCATCAGATTATCCAACAAAAGTATAAACTGTAAAAGAAAAACAGTAATAAGATCTAAGATATGAACTAAGAACTACGCTAAACTAAGAACACCAAGCACTTGTAGTACAAAAACAACCCACAGAACAACAGCAGCATGAACATGAGTCTGTGTGAGCAGATGAGCACGAATGAACGCAATAGCATGAAATAAATCAGCAGCATGAGATCAGCAGCATGACTAGTCAGCAATACATATCAGCAATCAAGTGGTATTACAGTGATTTTTTCTCTCTCACTGTGATTATTCTGGTTAGGGATTCATGAGTCTAACAGCTTCAGGGTAGAAGCTGTTCCTCAGTCTAGTGGTTCTACATTTAATGCTCTTCAACCTCCTGCCTGAGGGGAGCAGGGCAAAAAGTGTGTGTGCTGGGTGAGTGGGGTCCTTCATGATGCAGGTGGCCCTCTTCCTGCATCTGGAGGTGTAGATGTCTGTGATGGTGGGGAGGCTGACTCCAACAGACTTCTGTGCAGTTTCTTATAAGGCTATAAGGTATCTCTATTTTTTACATTTTGAGTTGTTTTTGTAAAACTACCAGGAAGTCCACGTCATTTTCATCAGATCTGACAAATGCTACAGGGCTCAAAAATAAAAACAAAAAGCTGTAATTTCCATAAACAAGTGCGACAGAGAGTTTTCTTCAGCTGAGTTTGTGATAAAACAAAACACTGAAATCTTTCTTTACTTGTTTTGAAGTTTCCTCTGAGCTATCTTTGTTTGACCCTAAAATGCTTCAGTTTATGTTTTATTACCTGATCGTTTTCTTTTTCTTCAAACTGCTCCGTTTCATAAAACAGATACAAACACAAGACAGATACTACAAAGTAGAAAAGCTTTAAATGCTATACAAGCCTTTACACATGTGTGCAAGCCATGAGCATGTCTTTATGTTGGCATTTTAAAATAAAAACTAAATGTTCTCATCTGATCATTGAACAAATTTTGAGCAGAGCAATACAGCAGTAAATATCATGAAAATACATTAAATTGTATAAATTCATAAATTATTCCTCCTATGGATCAGCACATTTAATGGCAACTTATTGGGGACTCAGTGAGGTCTTTGTGTGTCCTTCAGCCACATGCTCACCTTTCACGTGTCTCAAAAAGACGTCTCTTGGTTTGGTACGTGCACTGTCCTTGCAGCCTTATTGGATGATGTGCGCTCCTTCTTGTGTAACAGGTCACACCCGAAACACTGGTGAGTTTTTGAAAATGATGCTGAAGGTTATTTTTATTTTCAAACAACCCTCCTCCTTTTCCATCATAATTCATATTTATCACCTCACAATGTCAAGTCAAGGCCTCCGTGCACACACTTTTCCAGTGACAAACATGCACAGTCCATTAAACAGGAAAGCTGCTTCTTTAAAGGAGGGGGAGTATGAGTGATGAAAACAGGCATCCCCCACTTTCTCTCTCTCTCTCTCTCTCTGAAACACATACAAGTGGATTTACACGTGCACACTGCATGGTTTCCCTTATGGAAAATGATGTGCCATAAAGAAAGCTCACGTTGACAGGCTTTTAAGTGAGCTGCGTATTAAGTTGTAAATCAGCTCCTGCCGATAGGAGGAAAGTGCTCCCTGGCTTTAATTTGGCTTATTGGATATAGCCCTGCATAAAATACACACACAAGTGCCCTTGTGTTGATCAAAATGATTGATAAGGAAGAATCTTGGAAGGCAAGTACATTAGAAATCTAGATTTTATTATATCAGAGTGGCCAATAAAGAGAATGCATGAAACACAGAGCATCACATCTGACTTGGACACAAAAGTGCAATATAAAGGATTTATTTGTCATCAGGTTAGATTAATGAGAAAAAAATAAAGAATCTTTGTGGGGTTTTCCTTTGGTCTGTGTTCCAGCGAATAGACAAGTCCTTACAGAAGAAAGTTCATCTCCGAAAGAGATTCAGGTTTTGTCAGCAACCTCAAATCATTCGTTTGGAGAGTTAACTCTGTTAGCACATTATCTCACCACTGGATGGTGTTTAATACATTTTTCAGGTAATAATCATTGAATGGATCCATATAAATTAATAACTTTGAGAGACATCTTATTTCAAGATGGCTGCCAAAGCCGCTCGGCCTTAGAAATTAAAATGTTAAAATTCAGTTAGTTTTTCAGATAAAATGCTCAAATATGGTGTGACTGTCATTCATAACACAACTTATTGATTGTTAAACATTTTAGCATCAATCTTTGGAGCCAAATTTGTTTGTCTTTGTTAGCATAATTATTAGTTATAAAGTACAGTAAGTAGGTAGTAAGTAGTTATAAAACTATTAGTGCTTAGTGTATTCTTAGTTCATATCTTAGATCTTATTACTGTTTTTCTTTTACATATATACTTCTGTTGGATGTAACTGGGGCTCTGTGTACACAGTTTTGTTCCACCACATGTACCACATGAGATGCGAATGACAATAAAGAAACCTTGACCTTGACCTTGACCGTGATAATATCTAATGAACATTTTAATGAATTTAGAGTCTATCCCATTCATAAAGGGCACCGCAGCTAATAGAAATTAGCCAGCTAGCCAACAATAGCTACAACCCAGTAACTTTAGCAGATATTGTATGGGTGCAAATTCCGGTCATAAATATTTTAATATTTTAGAATCACACTGATGTCTTGTTTCCAAAACTGAGTTTTCAAAATCAAAAATTAAAAGTAGATTGAATAGTGTTCTCTAAAAGAAAAAAATTACTAACTTGAATTCTTGTTGAAATATATAATGCCTTATGCTGATTCTACAAATAATCAGACATTGTTTCTGCACAGAATTATCCATCCATTATCTTTACCCGCTTCTTCCTTTTCAGGTCACTGGGGTCACTGGTGCCCATATCCAGCAGTCACTGTGCGAGAGGCAGAGGACACCCTGGACAGGTCTCCAGTCCATCACAGGGACACAGAGAGACAAACGAGACAAACAACCATTCACTCTCTCACTCACACCTAGAGACAATTCAGAGTTATCAATCAGCCTAACATGCATGTTTTTGGTCTGTGGGAGGAAACTGGAATACCTGGAGAAAACCCACATGCACTGAGAGGTGCACACTCCACCCAGAAAGGCCCCCACCAGCCAGAATTTGATGGGATGACGTTTACACTGAGAGGCAACAGCTCTACCAACTGCGCCACCGTGCCGCCCCAGATTTGTATCAACACTTGTAAACCTCAGTGATTCGATGTAATTTGAATTGTTTTTGTTTGTTTTGTGTTCTTTTACCAGCAAGGACCGTCCACTGAAGCAGAAATGATACAGTATCAGGTTTGTGGCGTTTTGTTGTTACACTTACACAGTTTGGCCAGTAGGTGGGAGTATAGAGAATCACCTGTATGGGGGTTGTATGTGGAAATTTTAACACATGCCAGTACATACATTACACAACAGCATTAAAAAAATAAAAAAAAACACAGGAAAGGAATGTGTTTGTTTGGGCAGGAGATATGAGAGCAGCACATATTAAAAGAAGAATGGCAAGAAAAGTCCAGTCAGCAGTGATGATAGTGTAAGACTAGACAGAAAACAACACAGCCAATGGGCAGAGTTCGATTTTACTGGACTACACTGAAACAGAGACATGTTTATAATCATCCCACTATGAGCAGAACTAAAGAGCTTTCTGCTCTCCAACCTCACTCGCTTTACTTCCATTCACTCTTCATTGTTTTTTTAAACAAAAGGGCCACTTTGCTTTCTCAGTAATCCACAGAGAAGGAGAGATTCACTTAACAGTAGAAGTAGGACAAAATAAAAAACATCTAAGATTTGAGGGCTGATAGCTTTCAGAAAACACAAACGTAAGCAAGAAAAGCCTCTCGGGGGGATCATCATTTTATGGGAAGCACATGACAAAAACGCAGGAGTGGCTTGAGGTTCTCATAAACTTTTATTATTAACATAATCGTCAAAGTGACATTTTTTACTATAGTGTTTCCTAATGTAAATTTATTTCCAAATAATTGGACTTGACTCAGAAAGCATTCTCTGTTATTAGGTTTGTGTCCATTGACAGTCTTTGTGCAAGTTATGGTTAACATTTAGGCGTATCATTTCTTTGTGTGTAAATGTGATTCAGTCTTTTTCATTCAGATAAAAGCTTTTACACAGATATTTGGAAAAATAAACTGATAAATAAAGTCTAGAATTAATCTATCCATTCCCTTTCTTAACCTGCTTTCTCCTTTCTGTGTCCTGGGGCTCCAGCTATCATTGTCCATCACAGTGACACAGAGAGATAATTTGATGCTCTTACTCACACCCAGGGAGGATTTAGAGTTACTAATTAATCTAACATGCATGTTTTGGTTTGTTGGAGGAAGTGGAGTACCTGGGAAAACTATACAGAGAGAACATGCACACTTGCTGTAAGGTGACAGCGCTAACCACTGCGCCATCGTGCCGCCCGCCATACATCATGTAAAGTAAAATATAACTCAAGATACACAAAGTAAGGAGACATAAAGCACAAAATGTCTTTGACCAAAGCTTGCATACGTATTTTAATCAGTCAGTCTTTACATTGTATGAGGCTCAAAGCTGAGCGTGATGGCATTCAAATAAGAAAACATTGAAAATAAATTAATGACAGATTTGTTTGACATTTTCTGGCAGCACGTACAATAAAGGTCCTCACAGAAATGCTTCATTTGGACATATTTGTGTTGTAGCATAAACAGAGACACCTACTGTACAACTTTTGATTTCATCGATGAATTCAGAAAGCACACATTTCAATTCCCTTACACGCAGGAATCTTTACAAATGGCAGAAGCTTGTCTCAAAGCAGAAGCTTTAGGCATTTTAAGACATAAGACATCATTTGAAGCAGCTGCAAGTCGTAAATATTTAAACATGGCTACAGGAGAGCAAACCCATCAGCAGCAGGGTACAGTCCATTGTGGCCTCGAGGTTTGATAAAGCCACAGGTTGGTGTTTGCCCTGACATCAGGCATGTTCATACAGATGATTTTTCTCAGGCAGTGTGTGCACGTGCGTACACAGGCGTTCAAATGCCCAGCGTGGATCTATGCGTGTGCATGTCCACTTGCTTTTGTTGTGGTTTCCAGGAAAGAGGTGTTTTCTGTGGTTCAGCACCTAACATGTCCTGTTGGTTTCTCCAAGAGCACGGTGTTATCTTGACAGACAGTCACTTCAGTTGTGTTTTTGGTAACAAGAACTGAAAAGAAAGAAGTTCGCGCCGAGCTTAAAGTGACATCGGTGTTCCACAAAGGAACACCTTAAATGAATTATAGTGTAGAAAACAAAATGTGGGCTGTGTTTATCTTGCTTCCATCAACACATTTTCCTCTCTCGACATTTCCGCTCTTCCGTTCGTGGCAGCTTGCCCTGCCTGATGCTATAGCTGATCTCATATTGTATGTCAACACGTTCTTGCAGAATCTCGCTTCTGTTTATTTACTATGTGTTGAATATATACAGGCTGTAAACAGTGTGTTGGGATGAAACAGAACACAGATTACCGGTGTCATTTGAGCATGCCTTTAACAAGACCAGCTGTTGTCTCTAAAAGCCAGAAACACTCAGCTCGTGTGCATCTAAAAGCCTTCCATTTCCCTCACTCTTTCTCCCTAACGCTCAAATATACAGATAACACAACACACTGAGCCTGATGGATCGATGTACCAGCAATAG
This sequence comes from Nematolebias whitei, assembly GCF_014905685.2. Lineage (NCBI taxonomy): Eukaryota > Metazoa > Chordata > Actinopteri > Cyprinodontiformes > Rivulidae > Nematolebias > Nematolebias whitei. The sequence goes on along the minus strand of NC_056508.1, from coordinate 29,082,640 downwards.
GGGCACTCAGACGGTTCCTTGGAGCATTATAATTCACTCGGCTGAGCAAAAACTCCAACCGTCTATGAATCTCCGTGCATGCATTGGGCTGTCAGCAGGTCGTAGCTGTTTTGCCTTCATTAGTACACGCCATTTCTGGGTTATGGCTGAAAACTGCTGAACTGAATGGGGATGTCATTGTCGTGACACCCTCTCAGACCTACCCTGTCTCCTTTCACCATCAACCTGCTGTTACACCCTGAACTCTTCAAACAATAAAGCTGCCTCATGGACACACACGCCTGTCTGTGAATACTTTAAATGGATTGTGATCAAAGCAACGGCACCTCTCTAAATATAGGGATACAATGAAGTCAGTTTAGTCATAAAATAGTATTCATATTAGTGCATGCTACAACTTTAATGGACATGCAACTTCACAAAAGTGACAGTAAAAAGGAGAATCCAATTTATGTCTTACATTACTGCATGTCAGTATCGTAGACCAATAGAACGACTGCTGAATTTGCAGCAAATTGCGATAAAGATACTTGATACACTCCAAGATATTTGATTTTATGTCATCTCAATTGAAATATCTAGATTATTGTTGTATTTTTTATGTTTCCAGAAGCCGACAGTTGTACTAATTTAGTTATATTGCTTAGTGCGAGGGGGGAATTAGGCATGGCGGTCTAAAATGACGCATCAATTTGATTAGAAAAACTTAGAGTTTCAGTGATGCACCACTGAATTCTATAAGCTAGCTTATTGTTTCTTAAAGTTGGACAGCAAAAAAATACAAAGGTCACATTGCAGGAAAATACTGTAGTTTCAGACAAACATTCGTTGAATTCCATCTTTGGTTGTAAGCATTTCTGAAAATCTATGACTTTCAGCATTAACACAGGTGCATCAGGTATAATAACAAACTTTTCTGCAAAGATTTTTTTAACCATGTTCGCTTTGAATTTAAAAATACCAACAAAAAATTAAAACCCACAGTAATCTTGTTGTAATATGGAATGATATGAAGTCCTGGTCAACAATGCTTATGCCTGACACTAACACTTCAATGGAAAGAAAACATATATTTCATTCAACGTAGTGCTTTAACAATTCAAATATAAAATTAAAACATATAAATATAAAAAAGGAGTATAAAAAGCCATAAGAAATCAAATGAACCCATCAATAAACAAACATGCACAATGTTCAAAAAGACATTTTTTAGTTCACCTGCTTGTCAGCATTTGATCAAGATAAAAAAGGCAGACTTTTGGCTAATGTTTACATACAGTATATTCTACTGTAAATCCATGTAAGCCTCATTAAAAAGACACGGCAGGTAAAGATCATGTGCTGTTTTGGTCCAGATTTGCAGCCCACCACAGCCTTTTTAATGCTGCTTTCCTCTAAATAAATTCTGCAAGGGCTGAAAGAAGCTAAAGTGCACTCATAATTCTTATCTGACAAAGAAATTGACAATTGTTAATCTGACCAAAAACATATTGATAGAAATCTCTGTGTCTCTCTGTTGCTCAGCTCAAGGTTTCCCTAACAGAGCAGTGGCGATCTTGGCGATTGTATCCTTTTCTGACTCAGGGTTGTGGCAGTTAAAGCAACAGATTAAAGCTGCTCCTGAATGGCCAGATTTAATCACGAGCTGAGAATTTCTTAAGAAAGATCTGAACCTATTGCCATTGTCCATCTTCTCTATAGCAGTTTAAATAATTAGATAGATGATAGTGGTCCCTTTATGTTGTTATGACTGGTTATTACTGGTTTAGCTACTACTTGGCTACCGTTGCAAGCAGGACGACTACTGTTATAAACTGATGTTATGTGATTCTAACTCCATGCAGACAAAATGTGCTAAAGACAAGTGGCAGTTTTACAATATGCACTGATTAGTCCACAAGATGTGGGACAAAATGAGGTCTTCTCCATAAACCCTTTCTGCAAGGTAATTTTCCACCCCCTCTGTTCGTTGCGCCTGTACTGGATAGCATAATTCTTCAGCAGAGGGAAACATCCATCTATCATTCAGCTTAAGTCTAAGAGGATCATCTTTCACGGCTCATTTTATACATCTGTGCGCATTTTAGTGATATTTACATAGTTAGTGTTAGCCAGTGTGCAGTTTCCTGTTTTCTTGCTCTCCGGTCTGAAGTCCTCTGTGCTGTGGTTCACAGTCTCCTGGATCTCCACATAGTCGGATTTGCTGAGAGTGGATCCACTGCCACTTCGTCCACTCTTCTTCAGCTCATCAGCTGAGCTGGCTTTAGGCACGCTTGGGGTGTTTAGATACTGTGCCTGTTCCTCACCTTCAGTCTCTCTGTGGTAGAAGTAATTGAAATTTGACACAATGACAGGCACAGGCAAGGCGATAGTCAGCACACCAGCAATTGCACAGAGGGATCCCACAATTTTTCCTCCAATGGTTGTTGGTACCATGTCTCCATAGCCAACGGTGGTCATGGAAACCACTGCCCACCAAAAGGCTTCAGGGATGCTGCTAAACTGTGAATCTGGCTCATCTGCTTCTGCAAAGTAGACAGCACTAGAGAAGAGGATTACACCAATAAACAGGAAGAAGATTAGGAGGCCAAGCTCCCGCATACTGGCCTTTAGAGTTTGTCCTAGGATCTGGAGCCCCTTGGAGTGGCGTGAGAGTTTAAAGATTCGAAACACTCTTACAAGACGAATGACACGAAGGATAGCCAAGGACATAGCTTGCTGGCCTGTCTGGCCATCCTCTGGCCTCTCTGCAAGCTCTGTGCCCAGGGTGATGAAGTAAGGGATGATAGCCACAATATCTATGATGTTCATGATGTTACCAAAAAATCCAGCTTTGCTTGGACAGGCAAAAAACCTAACAAGGAACTCAAAAGAGAACCATATGATGCAGAGGGTCTCCACAATAAAGAAAGGCTCTGTAAAATATGATGAGCTGTCATACCTAGCAGTGACGTTGGACTTCAACTGAAAGTGATTGTTGTAAGTCTCCCTATCTTCATTTCGGAAAAGAGGCAGTGTCTCCAGGCAAAAGCTGACAATAGAGATAAGAATCACCATAACAGAGATGATGGCAATGATTCGAGCTGGGCCTGAACTCTCTGGGTATTCAAACAGAAGCCACACTTGTCTCTGAAACTCATTCTCTGGCAGTGGTCGCTCCTCCTCTTTTATGAAACCTTCATCCTCCCTGAAAATTTCCATAGCTTCCTCCCCCAATTCATAAAACCGAATCTCTTCAGAAAAAATGTCCAGTGTCACGTTGACAGGGCGACGTAGCCTCCCTCCCGATTGGTAATAATACAAGATAGCATCAAAACTTGGACGATTGCGGTCAAAAAAGTATTCATTTCGGAGAGGGTCAAAATATCTCATTCTTTTTTTGGGATTACCCAGCAGAGTCTCTGGAAACTGGGAGAGTGTCTTGAGCTGGGTCTCAAAGCGTAAGCCTGAGATGTTGATGACAACCCTTTCACAACATTCGTGATCCTGCTCAGGGTCATATTGTTCATGAGGCTGACCTGAATGCGCCGCTGCTTCATCTGCAGGGTCGCTGGTGGCAACCGTCATGGTGGAGGGAGATGAGGCCTGCAGCTTTCAGACAGGGTGGGGCCACGTTGGGCCACGAGGATCTAAAGACTCCACACACTTGAGGGCTCAGGCACAGGCAGATCTGCCTGCAAACAGCTACGGGGACAGAAAGGAGAGCAAGGCTAATGTGAATACTAGATGCTCCATGCTGTTTTGTATGCAACAAAATCTTTACCATTCATATTTATTGCTTCATAGAATATTTAGGGTAAGTCCATCCAACAGTTTTTGATACATTTATTTAAAACAAACCCAAAAAAAAAAAAGAACTGTCACTATTTTTCAGGAACAATGTTATGTAGAGATGTTCCTGCAAATCCACAAAAACAGAACAGCTGAAAATAACTGGAGGTTAGGTTAGGTTAGGGGGACTGTTGGAGCCTCATTGGCTCCAGTGGGTCTATGAGTATTAAGTTATGAGTTCTCTCTCATATGAGCACCCTGCAGGATCAATATGCTAGCCACTAATACTGCATCCACTCTCAGAGGGTGCAATTATAGCAAACAGATCTGATTATATGCTGAGTGCTCTATAGAACCTCAGATCTGGTTCCTCTCTGTGTGGTTGTGAACAGGATTCACTTCTAAAACATAAAGAAATTGCATAAAGTCAGCTTAGATATTTAGTTTAGTTTTGTTAGATTATTTAGGAAATTGGGTCAAAACATCCCTGATTTGCATACCTTGCATTTACATACTAAATCTGCGTCTTGTTGCTTTTCAAACGTTACATCAGAACATATATACTGTAAAATCTAAAGCTCACATCTATTCTGGCACTCATGAGGCTTGTTTACAAAGTATTTCCTGGTGGAAAAACTGGCCCAGATTAAATTCAAAGTGAGCACCCTCATTCAAGACTCCCCGGGTTCTGAAGCGAGGCAGCAGGGGGTTTATAACAAGTATGAGGGGGGCAAGGTGTAAGGACGCAGGATTTACCTCACTTGCTTCAACAAAATGTGATGCAGCAATAAATTGCAGATTGAAGCAAGCTGGGGAGGTGATGAGGAGAAACACTAATCTCACAGAAAATGCTGTGATAAGCTGTTAGCCCCCCTCGTATCCAGAATGTGCTGCAAGCAACATGAAAGGTAAATCTTTTCATTTGGTATTTGCAGGGAGTGACTGATGAAGGCGCGGGAAGCACTGCTGACAGCCTTTTCCCCTCAGAAACACCCAGCCATATTATAAGGCACCTGTTTGAGCCTTAAACATGTTTAGATCTTTTTGTTCTTTGGTTGCATTTCATACTTTGTTGTTTATGAAAAGCAAACTAACACAACTCAAATTGCTGATTTGTTAAAGATCCTCAAAAATAATAAAAAAAAGGACACTTGTGTTTATAGCCCTTTCCATAAATAACACAAACCTCTGATGTCATTTTTAATTTCAAGATGGAAGAGGAAAAACACTTTTTTTTTTTATGAAACAAACTGGAAATAAAGCAGCCAAGTTCATGCATTTGGGATAATGAGGCATTAAATGGCATCTTGTTCGGTGAGCTTGGGTTTGGATGGGCAGGTGTCATGCTCAAGCCATTTGCAGCCTCTACATGTATCCTCTGTGGACGGGCAGCCACAGCATCTCCATGCACTAAAACAAAGCAGCATAGCATTCTTATCTCCGGACTATAGCATCAGAAAGGACATGCAGGAGAATTCACCGCGGTTCTCTTTCTTGGTGCGCAGATTCATGAATTTTATCCAGTTTGTCTCTTCTTTTAAGTTGCCTTCCGGTCCTCCTCTATTTCTCCCTCCTATCTGTCCTTCAGTTATTTGACTAATCTGCGCTGCTGCTGCTGCTGAAGCTGCAGTGTCATCTCATCACGACTGGCTGTGCCGGTCTCTTCCCTCAGTCTCTCATATTTCACCATATTTCTCCAGAGCTGGGATGAGTGGGCTGCAGCTGAGCATTGCAGCGCATACTAAAGGCTCTCGCGCGCCTCGCCCCATCCCTCTCTTCCTCCTCTCTCATCGTGGGTTTCACATTAAAGAGGAAGAGTCTCTGTTCACCACAACCTCCCCTGAGAGATTTCACGTTAAACAGAAACCGATCAAAATATTTATCAGATTGGTTAGTTTTGTTTTCAGATGTTCTAAATATAGTGGGATGCAATCAGTGCATCAAAACAGTAGGATGGATGTCCTTTAAATTTTCTGTAACTTGCACATTATCACCCGTCGCTGGAAGACGAAGCGGACGATAATGTTTTTTAAAAATGTTTATTTGTTTTGTTTATCTGCGTGTGTAACTGTTAGCAAAATATTGCATGCAGGGCCGGCCCAAGGCATAAGCAAACTAAGCTGCTGCTTAGAGCCCCGGGGCCACTAGGGGGCCCCCCAAGTGGAATTGATTATTACTTTATGGGATTTCTATGATTCTATTTAACATTTTAAGTTCAGCTTTTGCAAATTGTTGCATACATTTACATAGTTTTAAGAACTAATTATTCAACTTTAAATTTCTTTCTTAAACCTTTTTTATGTGGTTTCAAGTAATTGTTCATTTACATAATTAAATATTTCTTTGATTTTATTATTTTATTTTACAAATTGTATTTAATTTGCTCTGTTTTTGCTCTATTTATTATTATTATTATTTGCATCTAAGTTATTTTATCTGTTGTTTGTTGTTGATCTTGCATTACAAATTATTTTGAACATTACTGCTGCTGTTCTTTGGAACCAAAGATAATAAACCAGATTACACTTTTGCTGTAAAATACACACAACTGGCTTTAAGCATTAACCTTTAATTTAATCATTAAGCACACAATGTGATTATGATAGAAAATGGAGAATTTACTTGTAGTTACTTTCGTACAGATGAACATGCAGTACTTTCTGTTTATCACGGTTGTGTGCAGTTGCTCATGAGGTCGGCCGCAGGGCTTTATCATCTTTTACACTTCTTTCAGACTCAGTTTAGGTTTTGGAAACGGAATAAACTATTTCACCCTCTAAAGCAGAGCTGTTCAACTAAACTGCTCAGGGGACCACAGTGACTAAAAGCCAGCAGCTCAGGGGCCGGACATCCAGCAATTAAAGTCTTTATGTAAATAAACCAAGTATTATAATGATGTGTTACCTTTTGAATTTGTTTGTTTTGTTGCATTGAATCATAAATGCAATAAACAGAACCCAAACCCAGAACTGCCCCAATTTTTAAAAATTTTTTTTTTCAGCGGTGCTTAGTTAAAATTTAGGGGTACTTGAGCACCCCCAAAAAGAGCTAAAATCACCACTGGTGATGGTACATGAGACAGATTCCAAACATATTCTGAGCACTTACAGACCTTGTTAAAATGTTTGCCTAATTGTCTGTTAGAAAAAAAATCTCATGAACTAGACTGGCTTTGATAAAAAAAACTACTGGAAGTATGGCGGCTATAATATGGCTATAACTCAGCCAATTTTACAAATATTGAGACACAATTTGAGTGATCCACACACAGCACAGTGTTAAACCTCATGAGACTGCAATAAATAGATCAAGAGTAACGTAAAATTTTACGTTGGAACAAAGTGGTTACCAAGTCATCGTTTTTTTAATCTTTGTTTAAAAGTCTGTCATGAAAGGGGCAATATGCATTCTTATTGTGTTTCACGTCATCAAATATTTAAAGTAAAATATGTGTCACACTGGTTTCATGAACACAAGTTTATTGCAGTAATAATTTATGAAACTTCATATAACATCTACAACCCATTTATTAGACATTAACACTTTTTGTTTGAGTCTCCCAAGACATTCTTGTAAAAGAGATTAAAAATCTCAATGAATTTAATTCCTGGTAAAACAAAGGTTTAAATAAATAATAATAGTATTTAGTCACATGAACTGCTGTGCAAAGTTTATCCCTAACTCTGTTTTCTTCAGTTCTTAAAAGTAGGCCAGGTGAAAACCCAGAACTGTCTCCAAACAGGCAGAGAGCAAGAACTACACATAAAAGGATACGTTTCCTCAACTCCCCAGGTAATCCTCCCCTGTTTGTTTATGCTGCTCAGGTTCAACACAATGTGAATTCTTCACTTGTCCATGTGTCCAAATACTGATTAAGATGGAGATGCTGGGCCTCTGGGACAGCAGCTGAAGCTCATTATGCCGAGCCAATTTTTCTGAAGGTCTCCATAAGAAGCTATTGACACTTTTACATCAACAAGCTGATTAATGACCAAAAACGTTTATATCCTCATCGACTTTGGATAAAGAAGGTTCTTTGTGATGTTCTGTGAAGGTGACATCCAAGCCAGAAACATCCATTGCCTTGTGGCGGAAGTGTAATAATTTGTCAGCATAGTCATGGTTACACAAGTTGGCTTGTGACACTGGGAAGAGAATTAAGAAAAATGAGATTGTGTTTGCTGTGATTGAGACAGGATTGCATTTTGTCGTCTTTGGACTAATTTATTTAAATGGAGCAAATATTTACGTAAATACTAGGGGCCCCGATTTTCTTAATTTTGGGAAATCGGACGATACTTGCTTGAGAAACCGATTTTACAGATTTTTTTTTTTTGTTTTAACAACAATTGTCTTAACTTCATTTATATTTCAGAGCACTACCTCATGGCCAGTTAAGACAAGTTTGTATTGTAGGTTATTGTTCAAGGGCATGTTTTTCAACAAAATAACATTGGATAACTGAGGGTGCATTGTGACCTTATAACACCTGACAGTGTTTCTCATAAAACAACATCGGTATCGGTCGAAATCAAAATTGGCTGATCAGACTTTTTAGACATGGGCGATCAGTGATTGACCAGAAAACTGCAATCGATGCACCCCTAAAAATTATCAACATTTTCACATTTCATGATCTTTGAGTGGACGAGCAAATCATTGTTATTTAAATAAAACAAATACTTTAAAAGCAAATGGCAGCAGGTTTAGGAGGTAAACACAGACATCCCTCTCCCTAGCAAAACACTCCAGCTTTTACTGGGAAATCCCACGGTGTTCGCAGACCAGAGAGGATACATACCGTATTTTTCGCCTTATAAGTTGCATTTTTGTGCATAATTTGCATGCCCTGCAACTTATACACCGAAGCACCATATTTATGGATTTCCCCCCATATTTATAAACCAATTTGGCTGAGATATGACCGTTTCATTCATTCTGACTGAAATATTGAACACTACAATTTTCAGCTGCTAAATGGTGCCAGAGTAGCTGTTGTGTCATGTAATAGGTAAAAGTGGCTATTAATGACACAATCGGCTTGCCAAAGTTGCCATATTCGTCCAGCTCGCCTGGAGCCACCATCAAATCAGCTTCATTTTGCTGTGCCGCCCCGGCGAGATGCAGCTAATTTGACCATTGAAGTGCATTTATTAAGTAAAAGTTCAACTGGTACTCACCAGTGAAGATACGACAACTTGAAGGAGGAGTTCAGCTTCAGGATTATTTGCAACTTTCCTGCCAGTTCTGTGATTTAATACGTATTGTAGATAGATGCTCCCTCCATTTCAGCAGAAAGCTATGACTGAAAGCACTGTTGGCTTCTGGGTAGTGTAGTTCTTTTTGAATGGTGTTACAGTGTAGGCTTATTGAAAGAAAACTACAAAATGGTGATGCCTGTCCCAAGTTTTTTTTTTTTTTTGTTAACTTCTTATCCCATACTATCCCAACCACGTGAGTAATATTATAGGGGAGTGGTGGCGCAGAGGTTAGAGAAGGTGGGCCTGTGATCGGAAGATTGCCGGTTCATGCCCCGGTACAGACAACATCAAAAATGTGGGTAGGGTAGGTGAAGCACCCACATCGGCCCCCACCCTCATTCGCCCCACTCTGGGCCCATGAGCAAGGCCCTTAACCCCCATCTGCTCCCTAAACAGGTCTCTCTTGTAAATGAGTTCTCGTGGCTCAATGAGACTACCTGTATAAATAAAGGCTAAATGAAAAAAAAAAAAATAAATAAAAGTTGGCAATCATTGAAAATGATAATAGTGGTCCTTCTACAGCTGCAGAAAGAAAAGCTTTGCAGAGAGTGGTGAAGGCTGCACAGAAATCTGTTGGAATCAGTCTCCCCACCATCACAGACATCTACACCTCCAGATGCAGGAAGAGGGCCACCTGCATCATGAAGGACCCCACCCACCCAGCACACACACTTTTTGCCCCACTCCCCTCAGGAAGGAGGTTAAGGAGCATTAAGTGTAGAACCACTAGACTGAGGAACAGCTTCTACCCTGAGGCTGTTAGACTCATGAATCTCTAACTAGAATAATCACTGTGAAAAACCATATCATGTTGCTGCTGATCTGTTTCATGTTGCTGCTGATCTGTTTCAATGTTGATGTGTTCATGCGTGCACATCTGCTCACAGACTCATGTTCATGTTTGTGCTGATGTTCAATGTTTTATGTTATGAGTGCTTAGTGTATATTTAGTTGATGTTTTTCTTAGTTCATATCTTAGATGTTATTACTGTTTTTCTTATACATTTTATTGTTGGATGTAACTGGGACCCTGTGTACATAATTTCGCTCCACCACATGTACCACATGAGGTGCGAATGACAATAAAGAAACTCTGACTCTGACTCTGACTCTGACTAAAGTCTAACTTCAAAGTAGTGAGGGACTACTGTACTCCAGTTTCCTCCCACAGACAAAAACATGCATGTTAGGCTGATTGGTAACTCTAAATTGTCCCTAGGTGTGAGTGAGAGAGTGAATGGTTGTTTGTCTCCTTTATGAGTCCCTGTGACGGACTGGAGACCTGTCCAGGGTCCCCACCTTTCTCACAGTGATGGATGGATATGGGCACCAGTGACCCCCGTGACCCAAAATGGAAGAAACGGGTAAAAGATAATGGATGAATGGATGGATGGATGGAAGTTTAGTTATATTTATATTGTTGGGACAAAGTTTACCCAAGAGCTTTCAGAGGTAGAATCCCTGTCACCATTTCAGACACCCCTCATGTCTTCAGGTCACCTTGAGGCAACTATAGCTCTGAGCATTTTTCATTGTCTGACTTTCTTTCTTTGTTTTTTTTATTTTGAGCGAACCTACTTCCAACAGCAGGTAATTGATTGTACAGTGAGTGAGGAGGTCGCCTGTGCTTGAGCTTTATTTGAGGTGAACTAAAGCTATGGATTTTGGTGATTTTTGTAGAGCTGCACGTTAAAAATCTACACTCGTGCAGCAGAACATCTGTTACTAAAAAGAGAGGGTAAACAGAAGGAGACAGATCAGTATGGGAGCAGGGGGTGTCATGACAGCAGACTGCAGGAGAGGTGTTGTGTCCTGGATGTCCTCTGCTGGCACTGCAGCAGGTGATGGCTACCTCACAAAGACATCCTGGAGAAAAATACTCCAGGCTGCTTTGTGTAAGCAAGAAAACACCATAATAGAAATATTTTCTCTGAATTGTAAAACCACTCAGATAAAGTTACACACATTTTATCTTTTGTAACAGTGACACAAAACACATGTAGGTATGGTAACATCTTTGCTAATATCATTTATATTTACTTCATATAGAAGTAGATCATTAAAAAAAAATTAAAGTGCTGCTGCTGATTATTAATCCATGCAAAAGTAATCTCCCAATCCGAGGCAGCCATGGCACCCTAACAGGAAAATATGACAATGATTTGAATATTACAAATGAACAACAGCTGGAGTGCAATCAGCAAACTAAGACACGGTGATTCAAGAAGAGAAAATAGAAAAACATAAAACTTTACACTAAAATATTACACACAAAACTTAAGGACTAAAAGAGGTTGAGTCAGCATATAAAAACACTTCCTGCTGTATCTTAGGAATATAAACTCATCAACTTGTGTCGAAACAACATTACTTTTTTGTTGCAGCTCATCTTTCCCTCATATTTCCTGCATGTCTCCACCTTGGGCTTGTAAAAATAGACACTGACCTTGGAAGTTCTCTGCGTCTCTCATTGCATTCATCAGGACCTATCAGCATCCCCACCCTGTTACGTTCTATGTGGAGTACTCCAGAATTGATTTAGTTTCAAATGTTCTAGTTGTCTAGGCCTGTAAAAAAAAAATCAATACTTTTTCACAAAGGTGTGCCTCAGCTAAGAGAATAAATGATATTTGATTGGCCCAATCAGATGTTCATAAATATATGTGCACAGTGCAGCTTCATACATGCAAGAGATCCCCTCTGATGAGTGTTTTCTGGTATTAAAAGCACAATTTAAAAGATGCACAGTTTAGTGTATTTAAAATATATTATGTACAAACCGCAGCCTGGCTGGAATAACCATTAGTCTCTATTTTATCTCTAGTCTGAGTGTGCGTTTAGGAAAATATTGCATCATGAGCATTCACCTCTTACCAAAGATACTTCTCTTCGCAGGAATATGACTAGAGGGAGCAGGAGAGGAAAGAGAAGGAAAATAAAACGTGATTTTTATTTTTATTTTTATTTTTACCAGGAGGTGTAGATTTACAGCAACAAAGTAGAGGAAGAGAACAGGGGAGTAACATGGCCACCAGGATAGAAGATGTGTGCAGATAATAAAAATGAAGAGGAGGGGATGGGAGGAACAGAGGTGAACAGGAGCGATAAAGGTCGCAGTGACAGTGTGATGAGTCATCCAGTGTGTGGAGCACAGCAGCATCTTTCTCTCCGTGCTCCACTATCAGCCTCTTCACCATCGGTCTGTTTGTTGTGACAGCAACAACCGAGATGACGGGCAGCAGATCACAAGTCCCACAACTGATAAAAATAGAATCCTAGATTTGAACGTGGATGTGAATATAAAACGGGAATGTGTTTGTTAAGAGCCGTGTGTCTTTCTAGAGCTCTGTACTGTTGGTTTGCATGCACTGTCTGTTAAGTCTGCTGTGCCTGGTGCTGATCAACCAATCAGCTCCCAGAAATAATCAGATTTATGTGAAAGCGTTGGCAACAGCATTATCATCCTGAGTAACCATCTTCATCCATGCTGCCAGTGGATGTTGCTGAAAGTCACAAAGAGAGCGACTTTCTAAGAACAGATTAAAATCCAGTGAGGGTTCGTAGCTCTTCAAAGGAAGCAAAGGGTAAATTAAGACTGATTTTATTTGCAGAGAAGTTTGTCTATTTTTACTACAAAAATCATTTACATCGCACTACAATTTTAAAGCTCAAGTTCATTTTTAAATACATTAGACACTTTTTTTTTCTCTTTCCAAAATGTTACTTTGAAGTGATGGCAGAAAGTTACCGACCGACCAGAAGGTTTGGAAAGACATTAAGTAAAAATAACTTTATATGTTTGAAATCAATACACTGCGTGCAGTGAACATTGCTTAGATCTCAGCTCTGATGTTTCTGGATGCGGGTGCTCACTTGTGTGGTTTGTGGCACAGATGTTGAGAGTAGATGCTTGAGTTGCAGAGGACCGCTGGACGTAATGATTTGACAAAGAAATATCTATGGTGGCTGATGGGTGCACAAAAAAATGCAAACACAAAAAACAAATGCAAACACACACACTAAAAACCCACATGCAAACACACAAAAAAATGCAAACGCAAAAAACAAATATCCCCTAAATCTGCAGCAGCTGGCTTTAGAGTGAACTGAGTTTCTCTCAGTACAGTTTTCAACCCGCAGCAATCAACTTTGATTGTTGTCAAGTACATTTTGAGCACAAAACAAACAAAAAAAGGAGTTGTTTTTACCTTCTGAATTAATTAAAAAAAAACTAAATAAAATGGCATTTTCACAGTTGGGCAGCACGGTGGCACAGTTGGTAGAGCTGCTGCCTCTCAGCGAGCAGGTCACCCTGGTTCGAATCCCGGCTTGGAGGCCCTTTTGAGTGGAGTTTGCATGTTCTCTCCGTGCATGCGTGGGTTTTCTCCAGGTACTCCGGTTTCCTCCCACAGACCAAAAACATGCATGTTAGGCTGATTGGTAACTCTAAATTGTCCCTAGGTGTGAGTGAGAGAGTGAATGGTTGTTTGTCTCGTTTGTCTCTATGTGGCCCTGTGATGGACTTGCGACCCGTCCAGGGTGTACCCCGCCCCTCGCACAGTGATTGCTGGACATGGGCACCAGCGACCCCCGTGACCCAAAATGGAATAAACGGGTAAAGATAATGGATGGATGGACTAAAAGCATGCATGTTAGGCTGATTGGTAACTCTAAATTGTCCCTAGGTGTGAGTGAGAGTGACTGTTTGTCTCTATGTGTCCCTGTGATGGACTGAAGACCTATCCAGGGTGTCCCCCACCTCTCATGCAGTGATGGCTGGACAGGGGCACCAACCCTGCGACTCAAAAAAGTAAGAAGGGAGTAAAGATAATGGATGGATGGATGGATGGATGGTTGGATTTTCACAGATGTGATTCAGGTTTTTATAGGAGAGTAATTTGAATGTGCTTTTTTAGTTTGTGCACACTCATTCTGTTTAAACACAAGAAATGTTAATTTTTCTGACACTTGAACATGGAGACTTTGGTATTTAGCTTTTATTTGAGTGCCTTTGGTTTTTACCAGAGTGACTCAGGTTAAAAAAAATACTCCAAGACAGCAGGAAGGTATTTCAATGTTTTCATCACCAGACAGCCCAAAACACTAGACTGCTGCATTTTTATGTGTGAACACAAATTTAAGCACCTTCATGGAAATATGGTGAATTCTGTCCACAACTTAACTTATTGTTTTGTTCTGGTAATTACAACATCTTTAGATAAGTTTACAGCTAATAATGGCATTTTCTAAGAAATATTTCAACATCCTTTCACCATCATTTAGTGTTGTATATGCATGTGTTGCAGGATGTGAATTTAAACTCCTGTCCAAACAGAGCCCTTGCCTAGTCATAACCAATCTTCATGTGTGGGGCACATCACTGATCCTCTGCCAGCGGCATGCACCTATTTACTCAATGCTCATAAGTGACCCCCCCCCCCCCCCCCCCGGGTGCTTTTCCCAGAAGCTGTGAACACAGACAGTAAATTATGTAGCAGTTGAGGAACATACAGACCCAGTCAGTTGTGATTTCTCTTGTCCACACGCAGGGCTGCAGCAGCCATTCTCTTCATCTTAACAGACATCTGCCCTTGTTACTATGGAGACTTCCTGCTATAGCAACAAGGCTGGTGGTGGTGCAGCAGGGTACCTTTCACTCTCACGTTTAATGGAAAGTTAAAACAATTAATAGAAACTGAGAGGTCTTTAAAAATTCAGAATCTAACAGAGAAATTACTATGTTGTTCTGTTAGAACCATTTTTCCAACGTTTTACCCCCCCAAAAATCTGTGGTTTATTTTGGCCACATGCTAGTCAAGAAAGATGGCAGAGTCATCAGTAAAGTTATGCGCTCACTGAAGCAATAAAGCATACTTGCTCATACACAGTGCGGCAGTAAGATTGCTGTAAACCTCTGCAAGAATGTTAATATTTATCTCTTTGGCACAAAGAGGGTATGAATGTTTTCCACTGCGCTCCTTCTCAGTTCAGCTGTGTTTGCAGGCCAAACATGCAGCTGAGGCAGCAGGGAATCACCATCCCTTTTCCAAGTCTAAAATAAATCTCCGCTGGATGCACTGACATGGTTCTCATATCTGTCCCCTAACTCTGTGTCTTTCAATGTTTGCCTTTTACTTCACTGATGCTTATAGATGCTCTGTTCTCTTTTTGAAAACTGCTCCGGTTGGTCTGAGACAGAAGCGTTGCCTTGCTCTGATATTTGATGTGTTTTTCTGTAGTGAAAAAGCAGTGATCCAGGCCATTTTGTTCGCTAAAAGACATTCAGAGTTTAGAGCCATGACACTAAACTAAGATGTCTTTGAAGTGTAGAGCAACAACGTTCAGTCAAGTCATCTGGACGGTTTATTTTTTGTGATGAGATGCTTCATCCGTCATCCGACGGACTTCCTCAGTCTGAGGAACCACCAAACCAAACTGATTCTCCACCAACAACAACATACTCCAAAGTGGGGAAAAAACAAAAA
Source organism: Nematolebias whitei (assembly GCF_014905685.2). NCBI lineage: Eukaryota > Metazoa > Chordata > Actinopteri > Cyprinodontiformes > Rivulidae > Nematolebias > Nematolebias whitei. The sequence continues at coordinate 29,067,123 of NC_056508.1, read as the reverse complement.
CAAACAAAAAAAACAGTATATGTGTGTATAACTAGTGTTTAAAGTGATAATTATTCCTTGGAGCATAAAGGTGAAAGGTGAGTAATTTGTTTATTTTTGCTCCTGTGTGTGTGTCCAAGTTTGTCTTTTACTAAAATATATCTAGAATTACTGAACAGATATTAAGAAAACTTGCACTAAATAATCGTTAGATGAGCATCAATCTGTTTAACCTCCAGAGTTAACTTCTGTTAAGATGATCACCACAGCGAATTGAGCTCAAAACTACAAAAAATGCTTTACATAATTTAAAAAATATATTTAATTGTAGCTGAGTCTAGATTTGACTGAGGAACAGCTTTGACCCTGAAGCTGTTAGACTCAAGAATCCCTAATCAGTATTATCACTGTGAAAAAAAAAAATCACTGTAAGGACACTTTGATTGTTGATATGTGCTGCTGACTATTCATGCTGCTGATCTCATGCTGCTGATTATTTCATGCTTCTGTATTCATTCGTACTCATCTACTCACACAGACTCATGTTTGTGCTGCTGTTGTTCTGCGTATTGTTTTGCACTGTAAAGTGTTTAGCATATTTCTTAGTTTATATCTTAGATCCTTATTAATGTTTCTTTTTACAATTTATATTTTGCTATTGTTTGATGTAACTGGGACCCTGTGTACGCAGTTTCGTTCCACCTCATGAACCACATGTGATGCAAATGACAATAAAGAAACCTTGAACTTGATTGTGCTTTAACCAAAGTGCCATCAACTCTGTGTGTCTGTTAGTAAAAATATTTAATGATACCATAAATTAATTTTAACAAAAGTTTTTTTAAATAACCTCTTAATCTACAACAGATTGATTTTTTTTTAAGTCAACAGAATCCAAAATGACTGCAAACCTTAGAAAACATAAAAACACTATAATTCAGACAAATGTCCTGACACTATGCACAGATTGTGTGTAGCATTAGCTGAGAGTCATTCACAACATGCTTCAAGTGCTACTCAACCCAACAGATCTTTGATCAAAACATCACTATTAATGGTTGGTGTCACTTGTTTGTCTGTTAGCAATATATCTAATCAACCACTAGATGGCTTTTAATGAAACTTTTGGAAAGTGATGAATGGACATCTACAACTAATTATCTTGGGAAATAAATTAAATTAAAGATGGCAGCCACAGTTAAGTCACATTAACCAGCACAGAACTCTGTCAGTTTTACAGATATGAAGATAAAATTTGATGTAGAAGCAGCTGAGAGTCGTTCACAACACATGATCTGAACGAGAGCTAAAACATCTTGCAATATTGCATGACAGTGTGCATAATGTTTTCCAGGTTCAAACAAAATGGCTACAACTGTGTCTCAAAATAAGATGATCTTGGCTGAACACTCTGGCATGAAAGGTGGTGGGCAATGTGCATTCTTTCAAGAAATGCTAAGCTTTGAATTTGTTTAATAAACTGAAAGATTACATACAGTAATTCAAACTGTGTCAAAAAACTGTAACAAGAAGAAAAAGAATTTAGTTTTACTAAATGGCTTAACTTCAATAAATACCATTCTCCACCTTGAATTACTCATTGATTTAAGTTTTAGTGAGATTGTGACAACTTGAAAAGTTTTGCCATTTCAACAGGTTAGATGAAAGAGTTCAAAGTTCATGGACAAAACATTATTAATTGGATGCACCAGGAAGAGACAATAAGGCATCAAGTATTTTTTACTAACATGAATGAGTTCAACTTTATGAAAAATTATTACAATCAATCAGCAGCTCTGCTCAAAGAAAGACAGCACACCCCATAATCTCTTTATACGGGTCATGTTGAAGACGGCACACAATAACACAGAATAAATCCAGGCACGCAGCTTCCTCTGTGAACATTCTGCTTTTTGCACACAGAAATATCATGAGTGCACTTTGGGAACAGAGGAGATGCTCTACACACAGGTGTGCGTTTGCGTGTTTGTCCGTCAGTGTTTACGTGTAAAATGACTTTTTTCTTCACGAACACGTCAAGTGAATAGCAGCAATCATCACACATACATAAATATGTGTTTTACATAATAACAACACAGAGCACACAGAGCTAAAAAAGGCATATGGCTAACAGTCTTTGATCGGGATCACAGTTTCATGTTAATGGCCTCCATTTTTGCCACTTCTTGACATGTTCTCTGATGTTAAGGGCTGTTTATGATGAATATCACCAAAGAGGGACACGAGCATAGAATAATAATAAAAAAGCTTATTCCATTAAAGTGAAATATTCCTCATGAAAATGCAGGATGTTTCCTGAATCCGTCCTTTTATGTTGTATGAAGTCAGCAGAGTGGGGAAATATACTGTAATCTAGGATGTCACGTTTCTGTGACACTTTTGATGATTTTCTTCACAGTGAGTCAATTCATAACAAATGTTGCAAAATTGCAGCTACAAAACAGTATATATTATATACCTGTTGTGATTGCATTTTGTTGCATTTTGGGTTAACATGAGGTCCATGGCAGTGGGAACGTTGCTTTGAACATCACTTGAAAGCGCAGCAGTCAGGGTATCTGGCAAAAAGCAAGAGGACGGAGTAATAAGAAGATCTAATCCAGGGTGAAGTCAAACTTCGGCCCAACTGACCCAACAGGACCAGATCAGAGTCTCACTGCTCCTGAAGAAGAAATAGAGAATCAGTGTTAGTGACTTATCTTATATGGCTTTGGATGGAGAGCATTTTTTACTTTATTTAATAGGTATTTTATAATATATTTACACTCCTAATCAAATACACATTTACCTACATAGGAAGCAGACAAAATGATGTCATCAGGGGTCCAAGATGTTTGAGCAGAATTAAAATGTTCTCCTGAGAGAGAGAAAGATGGACAGAGAAAAGAAGAAGCAAACTGGTTAGAGCCACACTTTGCTCCTCAAAGGTTTGTCTCATGGACAGAGATAATAGACACTTCTTCTTTCACTCGCTGGCTGCTGTAAACTCTAAAAGGAAGAAGACAACAGGACATAACAACTGTACTGAGACAAATGATTACTTCCTGTAATGTGTTTATTCTGCAGATGTCTTCATGTGACTAAACATAACCGTAAGAAATGCTTTACAAGAGGAGCAGTTAAATGTGAACATGACTTAGGAGCAAACTAAAGGATGTACAGACTGATGAAAGAAATGAAAACTGTAAAACAATATTGTGTTCTGTGGCATGTTCACTTTTTGAATGAAATGAGACTGGCTCAGTTATCACCTGAAACTGACTCCAGTTAAACAAATTATCATCTTCATCTTCTGTTTATCCGTAGTTGGGTTGCAGAGGCAACAGGTCCAGGAGAGACACCCAGACAGCCGTCTGAGATTTGGGAATCTCAGGGTCTCATCTCTGCTTAATGTGGATGATGTGGTTCTGTTGGCGTCTTCAGGCCAAGACCGTCAACGTGTACTAGGGTGGTCCACAGCCGTGTGTGAAGCAGCTGGAATGACAGTCAGTTCTTCTAAGTATGAGGCGTGGTTCTTGACTGGAAACGGGTGCATCCCTCTCCCCAGTGACACTTTCTAGCTCGTCCTGGGAAACCTCAATATGTTCCCAGGCTAGATCATAAACACAATCCCTCCAGTGCTTTCTGGGTCTTCTCTGGGGCCTCCTACTAGTGGGACATGTCCGGAAAACCTCTAAAGGAGGCGTCCATGAGGCATCCTAATCAAAAACCCAAATTACTTCAACTTACTCCTTTTGATCAGGAACAGCAACTCTACTCCAAGCTTCCCCTGGATGACAAAGATCTTCATCCTATCTCTAAGGCTGAGCCCATTTCAGCCGCTTGGATCCGGGATCTCATGATCCAAACCTTATGACCAGGTAAGGGTCGGAACATAGACAGACCAGTAAATTGAGAAATGTGCCTTTTGACTCAGTTCTTTCTTCACTACGACAGACTGAAGCAATGCCCTCATTACTGAGGACAAGGCCCCAATCCATCAATCCATCTCCTGCTCCATTCTACCATCACTCATGAACAAGATGCCCAGATACTTAAACTCCTCCACCTGAGGCGAAGTCTCCCCCCTGACTCAGAGGGGTTTCCATCCATTTCCAGTCAAGAACCATGGCCTCATACTTAAAGGAACTGGCTCTCATTTCATCTCCTTCACACATGACTGCAGACAACCCTAGAACATGCTGAAGGTCTTGGCCTGAAGACGCCAACAGAACCACATCATCCACATTAAGCAGAGATGAGACACTGAGGTTCCCAAACCAGAAACCCTCCTCTCCATGACTGCACCTTCAGATCCTGTCCATGAACACCACAAACCGGATTGAAGACTAGGGACAGCCCTGGTGGAGTCCAACCTACACTGAGAACGAGCTCAACTTTGTGCCAAGAACACGGACACAGCTCCTGCTTTGGTCATACAAGAACCAGATAGTCCTTAAAGCAACCCATGCATCCCATACTCCTGCTGCACCCCTCACAGAATGCCTCGAGGAACATAGTCATAAGCCTTCTCCAAATCCACAAAACACATGTAGACTGGAGAAACAAACTCCCACGACCCCCTTAGCAACCACGCAAAGATGAAGATCTGGTCCACAGTTCCATGACCAGGACGGAAGCCACACTGTTCCTCCTGAATCTGAGTTTCAACAATTGCTTGGAGCCTTCCTTCCAACACCCTGGAGTAAACCTTCCCAGGAGGGTGATCCCACAATTGGTGGAACACATTTTCCAGTCCTCCTTTTTAAAAATGGGAACCACCACCCGGGTCTGCCACTCCACAGTCACTGTCCCAGTCCTCCGTGTGACACTGAAGAGACGTGTCAACAGCCCCACAACATCCAGACCCTTCAGCATCTCGGGGCAAATCTCATTCACCCCTGGCGCCCTGACAAATTACCACTGTAATAAAACTAAAACATGCAGAAAAACACTTTTTATTCTACATCGCAATTGATAGAAATAATGTCTAATTTTTCCATTATCCCTTTTGAAACATGTATTCCACCATGCTTTAAATGAAAGATGTGACCAAACACAGCAGATTATCCTTTATAGAGGAAACAATATTTTCTTTGATCATAGATTAAAAAAAAACAATATTTTTTAAAAAAAAACTTAATATTTAGTATCTCAAGGTTAATGAGCCCAGATGTGAAAGAAAGAAGTCATGAAGCAGGTGTGAGTCACCAGGGGGCAGCGTGTAGACCAGCTGATTGGCATGCTGTTGCTGCTCTTAACGATTTTATAGACAAAGTCAGCTGAAGGTGAAACACGATATAAACATCTTATACATCCACAGCACACACACAAAACCTGCTTGTACTCTAAACATGTAAAACAGCTTCACCTGTAAATTGTGACATAAGTATTTTCCTAGATTAACTAAAACACCCCCCTAAAGTATGTTTGTGACAAACAAATATAAGCATTACATGGAGCTGTTTAATCTTATGAAGGGCTCTTATGTAACAGCAAAAACCTTATTGACCGTGTTTGAGTTGTTTTTTTTAATTTATGTATTTATCTTGTCTCACCTGAAAAAGTATGGATTTTGTTGTTTGTTTGTAAACCTAGACAGTGAAAAACACGCGTTAAAAATGAAAACAAAGAAACTTACCAACATTTTCAGTGGGGCAACACCACCCCCTGCTGGTTAGTTGCAGTACTTCAAAAAGACGGTCCATTCATAATTCCTCCCACACTGCTTCTCCCAGAGCAGCACCTCTCTGTGACAGATGTTGTCCAGTTCATCATGGCAGACCTCCTTATTTATTTTATTCTATGTCTGCTTTCCCCCCCCCTCAAAGTCACACAGTGATGTTGCTGATGAGCTGGGGTGACACTGCACATGTTCGGGTCTGTATTTATAAATACGCACTATTTATCAATTTTTCCCACTAAAGCACGACTACCGAGCAGTCTAATTAGAGACTGAAGACGAGCTACTCAGATGAGAATCTTCAAAATAGCTTCAAACCCAACTGGGAGGTTACTGTGGAAACAAGGGTGCCATGGCAACGGTGACCGGGGTTACCGAGGAAACGGCCGTCGCCATGGAGACTGCATCACAGCGGGCTATATTTGAGGCTACGAAACACGCTCCATCTTTGATCTTTGTTTGTGTGGAAAGCTCCGTGTTTCTCCACTCACGTGCGTCTTGCAGCATTAATGACATGCTGGCTGTAGTATTTACGTAGCCACATTTACGCACTGAGCAAAGCAGTCGATTTGAGGAAGTGTGGGGAATTATTACTTTATATTTATTAATTTGGAGACACCAGCAGTTAGACTAGACTTAACGCACAATAAAGGCATAGCACGAAAATGGTAAGCTATTATATGCTGGAATGTTTACCTGACATTACATGTGTTTGAACACACACTTACACACATTTAAATGACTGGATATTATACACAGGCTAAGTGACGGGTCACGACTCTTTACGCATGATAACACAGCATCCTTCGAGGACTCGTTTTTCACAGTTATAAAGCTTCTATTCATGTCTGCTGTTATGCATATTAATATACTGACTATTGCACAACAGGTTTATCTCCTCAAGCAGGGAGGAGAAGTGGTGCAAATAATTAAAAGGGAGGAAGCTCTTTCTCTATAGCGCGAACAGAACCGAAGAGGGAATTATCACTTCATATCAATAAATAAATAAAAAAAAAAACGATTCTTTGAATGCATATCTGAAACAGGACGCACGCGCTCGTTCGTTCTTTCTTTTTCTGTTTTTTTCTCTCTTCACCTCACGCCGCTGCCTCCAAACACCGCTGCGCAACCGCACAACCAGCTGCGCGCTGACGCATCACCTCCTCCCGGGTGGCTCGAGGCCATTGCTCTAAAGTCTGGCTACACGTCGGTGAAAATCTTTTTGCTTATGTTTACGCAGTTCTGCGAGTTGTTCTGGGCGGTGGTGGGGAAGTTCGGCTGCTGTTTAAACGCGCTGTTCAACCCGGGCTCCTCTATCACCATGTACTCGCTCTTGCTGAGCGAGGACGAGGAGCGCGTCTTCCTCAGCTCTTCCGTGTCCGCCAGAGGCTGACAGCTGCCCACGTGCAGGTACTGCGCCTGCTCCTCGCCGTCCGTCTCCCTGTGGTAGAAGTAGTTGAAGTTGGAGACGATGACAGGGACAGGCAGGGCGATGGTCAACACGCCGGCAATTGCGCACAGAGATCCCACAATTTTACCCCCGATTGTCACCGGGTGCATGTCTCCGTAACCCACTGTAGTCATGGTGACAACAGCCCACCAGAACGCGTCCGGGATGCTGTTGAAGCCCGATTCCGGGTCGTCCGCCTCGGCGAAGTACACAGCGCTGGAGAAGAGGATGACCCCAATGAACAGGAAGAAGATGAGCAGGCCCAGCTCACGCATGCTGGCTTTTAGCGTCTGTCCTAAAATCTGGAGCCCCTTGGAGTGACGCGAGAGTTTGAAGATGCGAAACACCCGCACGAGCCTAATTACGCGCAGAATGGCCAAGGACATGGCCTGCTGTCCGTTCCCCTGCCTCTCCGCCAGCTCCGTGCCCAGGGTGATGAAGTAGGGGATGATCGCCACGATGTCAATAATATTCATGATGTTTTTGGAGAACGTGGCTTTGCTCGGGCAGGCAAAAAAGCGCACGAGCAGCTCGAAGGAGAACCAGATGATGCACAGCGTCTCCACGACAAAGAAGGGGTCCGAGAACGGGCTGATGAAAAACGGGAGCGTGCTGTTTATCACGGGCGCAATGGTAATAGGGTCCCTGTTCTCATCTCTGAACTCTGGCAGTGTCTCTAAGCAGAAAATGACAATAGAAATGAGAATGACCAAGACAGACACTATTGCTATTCCCCGTGCGGGTCCCGAGCTCTCCGGGTACTCAAAGAGCAGCCACACCTGCCTCTGAAACTCATTCTCAGGCAGCGGCCGCTCCTCCTCCTTTATAAAGCCCTCATCCTCCCTGAACTTCTCCATGGCCTCCTCACCCAGCTCATAGAAGCGTATCTCCTCAGAGAAAATGTCAATGGGCACATTAACGGGTCTTCTGATGCGCCCGCCAGATTGGTAGTAGTACAGGATGGCATCAAAGCTGGGTCGGTTCCGATCAAAAAAGTACTCGTTCCTGAGAGGATCAAAGTATCTCATCCTCTTCTTAGGGTCCCCCAGCAGCGTCTCTGGAAACTGGGACAGAGTCTTGAGCTGCGTCTCGAAGCGCAGCCCCGAGATGTTGATGACCACCCTCTCGCAGCACTCGTGGTCCGGTTCGTATCGGTCCAGAGAGAGGTGGCCCGGCAGAGCCGCGGACTCCTCCAGCATGTTGTCACACGCCACCACCGTCATCACGTCCGCCTCCACCTCGGTGTAGCCGTGGTTCACCAGGTTGTCGCCGCGGGTCTTGGTCACGCTCGGCGGTGGGGAGTGCAGGAGGCTGAGGTGGTCGTCCATGCGCGGCTGAAGACGCATGCAGGGGCGCCCGCCTCCTCGCCCCCTCCGCGAACCCCGATCAGCCACAGCCGCCGCCACAGCCTCTGCTCCTCCACGGCTCTGTCGCTCTCGTGCGCTTCACTTTCACTACCTACTGTTGCTATTCCCACCCACGGGGGGAGGCATGCGCGCGCGCGCGCGTGTGTGGTGGTGGGGCAGCGATCTGGGTTTATAAACAGGCGATCCACCCTCCCAGCGCGCGCCAGTGCTGGCCACCTTACACTGTGCCCTCCGCCAATAGGAGAACGCACGGACGCACAGAAGAAGCAACAGACGGGCGTCATTCAGCGGAGGGGTTTGGGCGTGCCAGTTTCCCTCTGCCCCTCTCTCCTTGTCTTGTCTGAACCTCCCCACCCCCTTTCTCTCTCTCACACACACAGACACGCGCACTTGGCGAGTCTCCTGTTTTAAACAAGGTCATTCCTCACAGACAGGACGTGTTTAATGAGGCTACCAGAGCAGAGCCCGTTTCTTCATCCTCTTCCTCTTTTCCCCTTTCAATCAAGAACGTTTTTTTTTTTTTTTTTTTTGTGCGCCATCCTAAAATTACAACAAAGACATCTGCAAATGGAATGATGTGAATGGTTTTTGTTGTTGATATTTTAACAATTGGCATGTATCATAACCTTGTTTAAGATGTAAAATAAAGGATTTTCTGAGGACATCTACACACACATCTTCTGTTTGCTCAGATAAGCTCACAGAAAAACCAATTTCATTCTCTTTACAGACGTGACCAGGTGTTACCCTCACGGATTAGTTCTTTTGTACGCCCCAGTAATTTTTAGTTTGAGTTTAAAAAAATTTTTTCTGTGTAAAAAATATGCAGGCAATACGAATCCTTTCATTTTACATGAAGAAAAGAGACAGTTTCATTTACCCATCTCATGACATAAGGTGTAAAATGATGGTGTAGGATGCTGCTGTCCAGGGTGCTGAAAGAAACCAATTAAAGTGTTACTTTGGGTCTGTTCATTGCTCCGTGAGGTTTATTAGCAGTACATTACTGATGAAATTCTTAGATAAAAGCCTTGAAAAGGCCTGGAAGCTGTTGTCATTATACTTTAGTGCATATATGGCCTAATATTTTGCTTTCGAGAAATCTTGCTTTCAAAATTTAAATGGTTTGGACCAATATTTATTTGGGCATTTCTTCAATTTTCTGTAAAATCTTTAAAATTTTTACTGCTTTTTTCATATTTGCAGACCAGTACTTCATCAGTTTTATAGGAATTAGTTTTCTTTCTTTGTTACATCAGCTAACTCTGACTTAATCATCCATCCATCCATCCATCCATTCATCCATCCATCCATCCATCCATCCATCCATCCATCCATCCATCCATCCATCCATCCATC
>NC_056508.1:29054437-29057185 GCF_014905685.2 Nematolebias whitei | reverse complement strand
ATCCATCAATCCATCCATCCATCCATCCATCCATCCATCCATCCATCCATCCATTATCTTTAACTGCCTTTTTTTGTGTGTGTGTGTTTTTTTTGTCAGGTTGCAGGGGTCACTGGTGCTCATATCCAGCAGTCACTGTGTGAGAGGTGGGGGACACCACAGACAGGTCTCCAGTCCATCACAAGACCACACAGAGACAAACGAGAAACACTTTTTTTTTATCTCTTTCACTCTCACACACTCACATTCATTCTCTCACTCACACCTTGGGACAATTCAGAGTTACCAATCAGCCTGACATGCATGTTTTTGGTCTGTGGGAGGAAACTGGAGTAGCTGAAGAAAACTCACGCATGCATGGACAGAACATGCAAACTTCACGCAGAAAGGTCCCAGGCCGGGATTTGATCTGGCGACCTTCTCGTTGAGAGGCAACAGCTCTATCCTACCCTAAGAATGCCAAAGATAGCACAGATTAAGTGACATTAAATAAGATTCCCAAAACTACAGTTAGCTGAAACAGTAAGACAGGATTGCATACTTTCAATCTCATTACATTCTTTTGTCAATATTTACAACAAAAATAATATTCTAGTGTTAATTTTTGTAAGAATTCACTGTAATTTATATATATTTTTGGTCACTAAATAAATCCAGTCTGCTTCTTTTCATTATGAAGTGTCAGTTCCAGTTTGTAAAGTTTGTGGCGAGCCTCGTATCTCTTCACAGAATCAGCATAAACCAGTCACAGCAAGTGAAGACAGCACGTGGAAAGTAAATGCCCAGCCTTTCCTGGTGGGATGTCGATTTCTGGCCACTTTTATATGAAAGATAAAGACAAAGAAATCGTGTGCTGAAAAATGACAAAAATGTTTGGTCAAACTGTAAATAAATGTAATATGCAACACTGCAAGATGTCACAATCAGAGTGTTGTCACTGACACCCAGTTGCTCCTGCATCAAACTGTAGCTCATTATATGTTAAATTAACAGAGTTAGAGCCATTTCTGTTGGTTATTGTGAAGTAGCTGTGGCAGCCATATTCAACTGGACTGACTCCAAATGTTAATTAGCTGTAGAAGTTCATCTATCTCACCCAGTGGTTCAAGAGATATTTTGCTAACAGACAAACAGGATTGACACTAACAGTTAAATCTAAAGTTTTAAACAAAGATAGTACACGAGTAGAACTTGTATACATAAATGGTTCTCAGCCACAACTAACCAAATATTAGCTCTATATCTGCAAAACTGACAAAATAATAGTTATCTTTGTTTTTCAGGGTCAGTTGAATGTGGCAGCCGACTAAAATAATATTGGCTACAAAATAATCAGTTGCAGAGTTGTATCCAATTATTATTTTCTGCAAGGTTCACTAAAATCTGTTTAGTCATCAATGAAATATGTTGCTAAAATTTAAATTCATGCACAAACATCAGCAAAAACATTTTCACCCAACTTTGCCTTTTGGTGGCAGGCAATAACAAAAAGACTTCAAACACATTACTTCTAGTGTTGAACATGTGTGTGTTGTTGCGTGAGCTCAAAATAAACTAATGAAAAACATTAACACTTATAATCTGAATCTTCTCAAATGTTAATAATTTAAAAAGCAAACATGAGATGTCAGTGATTAATTTAACAGCTATCCAAGTTTGCTCCCGTTATGTCTTTAACAGATGGAGTTGACCTGGCAAATGTTTTTTTTTTTTTTTACCTTCACACATCACAGGCAGACAGGAAAACACTCAATCAACAAGTGGAAGGAACTGAACACAAAGACGAGGAAAGGAAGACAGATAACTGATTGTGAGAGATGACCGGGTTTGCTGCTTGTGAACATCTGCTTCCTCCAGATTTAATTAAATGAGCACTGGATGATGAACTAATCTGAGAAGTCTCCTATCAACATGGGCAATTTATGGCAACACCCGGCTCAACACATCCTGCTCTGCATTCAGCATTTTGCTCAGAAATAATGAATAGCACTTTTAACTCTGGACCCGAGTTTCATTTGTGTGCTTATAAAGACCAGGAAAGAAAAAAAATATGTAAACAAAATGGCAACGATGTAAAGAAGAAGTCGAAGTGCATCATCATGTTATGTTTTTCTATAATTTACTAAACAGCATCATGCAAAAGGTTACGCACACTCAGACAATATTTTTTCCACTGTAATCAGTCAAGAAAGTAAATGACACAGAAAACGGTTTATATTTTTGAGCAAGAATTTTGTGAGTTTATATATTTTCTGTTGGATTTACTTTTTTTTTTTGGGTATTTGTACAGTATGTCTGAGGACTGAACCCTGTGTGCCACAAAAGCTTTGGAGCTACTACAGGGCTATTCAACTGAAGGCCCGCAGGCCACTTTCAGCCCATGGGTGACTCCAGTCTGGCCCACCAATGAGTTCATAAAAAATTAAACAAATAAATAAATTATATAAGGGGCAGCACGGTGGCACAACTGGTAGAGCTGATGCCTCTCAGCGAGCAGGTCCCTGGTTCAAACCCCGGTCCAGGGGCCATTCTGGGTGGAGTTTGCATGTTCTCTCCGTGCATGCGTGAGTTTTCTCTGGGTACTCCGGTTTCCTCCCACAGACCAAAAACATGCATGTTAGGCTGATTGGTAACTCTAAATTGTCCCTAGGTGTGAGTGAGCGAGTGAATGGTTGTTTGTCTCGTTTGTCTCTATGTGTCCCTGTGATGGACTTGCGACCCGTCCAGGGTGTACCCCGCCCCTCGCAC